>NC_037684.1:25052694-25236241 GCF_003255815.1 Theropithecus gelada | reverse complement strand
TTTTTTTTTTTTTTTTTTTTTTTTGAAACAGGGTCTCACTCTGTCACCCAGGCTTGAGTACAGTGGCATGATTTGGCTCATTGCAAACTCAACCTCCTGGGCTCAAGTGATCCTCCCACCTCAGCCTCTTGAGTGGCTGGAACTACAGTTGCACACCACCATACCCAGCTAATTTTTGTATTTTTTTTTAGAGACGGGAGTCTTGCCATATTGCCCGGGCTGGTCTCAAACTCCTGGATTCAAGCAACCTACCTGCCTCAGTCTCGCGAAAAGCTGGGACTATAGGCATGAGCCACCATGCCTGGCACTATCCACTTCTCTGCAAAAAGGTGATGCCCATTTTTGGTGGTAGTTGTGGTTAAGCCAGGCATGTAGATGTTCACATGACAGGGTATAGGGAAAACCCAAAAGGAATCCTAGAGTCACTGAGAGATCTCAAGGCATCTGGTCCAAGCTCCCACCCAAGACTCTCCCCTACCGTATGACTGATGGATGTCCATACACTGATACTTTAACAGCTCAAGTGGTAGGGACCTCATTTGGAAGCCCAGCTCAATTTTGGACAGTTTTTATTTAAGAAAACAAAACAAAACAAAAACAAACAAACAAAAAACTTTTTTCTATTCATTTTCTAATTTCACTCAAAGAAGCAAAACGGGATGAATGGAAGCCCTTTCAAGGACCTCATGTGACATCCCTTCAAATCTATGAAAATATTTATGATGTCTGCACTGAGTCTTTTCTCCTCTAAAGTAAGCATTTCAGGTTACTTCAACAACACCTTATGCAGGGAAATAACAATTAACTGGGGGTGAAAAGACCTGGATTCAAGTTCTTATTTTTTTCTTTTTTTTTGAGATGGTATTTCGCTCTTGTTGCCCAGGCTGGAGTGCAATGGCGCAATCTCAGCTCACCACAACCTCTGCCTCCTGGGTTCAAGCAATTCTCCTGTCTCAGCCTTCCAAGTAGCTGGGATTACAGGCTTGCGCCACTATATCCCGCTAATTTTGTATTTTTAGTAGAGATGGGGTTTCTCCATGTTGGTCAGGCTGGTCTCAAACTCCCGACCTCAGGTGATCGGCCTGCTTCAGCCTCCCAAAGTGCTGGGATTACAGGTGTGAGCCACTGCGCCTGGCCTTGGATTCAAGTTCTAATTCCATCAGTTATCAGCTGGATGACCTTGTCACCTAGTCATTTAACTTCCCTGAGGTTTACTTTCTTTCTCCATAATGAGGAGACTACGTGTATATAACTTACTTATGGTTGAAAGGATTAAATGAGATGATATATGCCTACATTATTTGATTATTATAAAACATTATACATATGCTTTGTAATCACCACCATTACTCTCCTCTGCTCTGGCTGACCTCCTCTGGATCTCTCTAGTTCATAGTGTTCAGCTAAAATAGCATTTGTTAGTTCAATAGGCATCTGTGAGCCAAACACTGTACTAGGCACTGGGGAAAACAAGGACTAACAAGATGATCTCTGTCTTCAAGGTAATCAGGGGATTATAAATGCACTGGTATAAAAGCCATAGTACAGGTGTGCATGTAGAGTACTATTAGAATACAGGGGAAGGGCTCCTAACTCAGGGCAGAAGGAAGCAACACCTGGAATGGGTCTTAGAGAATGCATAGAAGTTATCTAGACCAGAGGAATGTAAGAGGGCATTCTAGGCAGGGATGAAAACATGCAAAGCCATGAAGTTTAGTTGGGATAAAGATAAGCTATTTTGAATTCAAAAAGTCATTGTTGGCCGGGCACGGTGGCTCACGCCTATAATCCTAGCACTTTGGGAGGCCAAGGCGGGCAGATCACGAGGTCAAGAGATCAAGATCATCCTGGCCAACATGGTGAAATCCCATATCTACTAAAAATACAAAAATTAGCTGGGCATGGTGGCAGGCACCTGTAGTCCCAGCTACTCAAGAGGCTGAGGCAGGAGAATCACTTGAACTCATGAGGCAGAGGTTGCAGTGAGCTGAGATCACCCCACTGTGCTCCAGCCTGGTGACAGAGTGAGACTCCATCTCAAAAAAAAAAAAAAAAAAAAGTCATTGCTCCATCAAAGGACGCAATCAACAGAGTAAAAAGGCAATCCACAGAATGGAAGAAAATATTTGCAAATTACATATCTGATAAGGGGTTAATGTCCAGAATATATAAAAAATTCCTGCAATTCAACAACAACAAAAGCCCCAAACAATTCAATTAAAAATGAGTAAAGGACTTAAATAGACATTTCTCCAAAGAAGATATACAAATGACCAATAAGCACATGAAAAGATGGTCAACATCACTAATCATTAGGGAGATCCAAATCAAAACCACAATATCACCTCATACCAATTAGGGTGGCTACCATTAAAAAAAAAAAAGGGGGGGCCAGGTATGGTGGCTGAGGCCTGTAATACCAGCACTTTGGGAGGCCACAGTGGGTGGGTTGCCTGAGGTCAGGAGTTCAAGACCAGCCTGGCCAATGCAGTGAAACCCCGTCTCTACTAAAAATACAAAAAATTAGCTGGGCATGGTGGCAGGCACCTGTAGTCCCAGCTACTCGGGAGGCTGAGGTAGGAGAATTACTCGAACCAGGGAGGCGGAGGTTGCAGTGAGCCGAAATCACACCATTGCACTCTAGCCTGAGCAACAAGAGCAAAACTCTGTATTAAAAAAAACAAAAACAAAAAAAAACCAAGGCCAGGCACAGTGGCTCATGCCTGTAATTCCAGCACTTTGGGAGGCCAAGGTGGGTGGATCACCTGAGGTCAGGAGTTTGAGACAAGCCTGACCAATATGGTGAAACTCTGTCTCTACTAAAAATACAAAAATTAGCTGGGCATGGTGGCGTGCGCCTGTAGTCCCAGCTACTCGGGAGGCTGAGACAGGAGAATTGCTTGAACCCGGGAGGCCGAGGTTGCAGTGAGCCAAGATCATGCCACTGCACACCAGCCTGGGCAACAAGAGCGAGACTCCAGCTCAAAAAATAAATAAATAAATAATAATAGTAATAATAATTAATAGATGGCATAGATGTGGAGAAAGTGGAATCCTTGTGAAGTCTTAATGAGAACGTAAGATGGTATAGCCATTATGGAAAACACTATGACAGTTCCTCAAAACACTAAAAATAGCATTAAAATATAATCTAGAAATTCCACTTCTGTGTGTATACCCAAAATAACTGAGAGCTGAGTCTCATGTTGATAGCAACAGTATTCACAATACCAAAAGATGGAAGCAATCCAGGTGTCCATCAACGGATAAATGGAAAAACAAAATATGGTATAACCATACAATGGAATATTATTCAGCCTTAAAAAGGAAGGAAATTCTGACACATACTACAATATGGATGAATCTGGACATTATGCTAAGTAAAATAAATCAGGCACAAAAGACAAAAACTGTATGATTCCACTTATATAAGGCACCTCGAATAGTCAAATTCACAGAGACAGAAAGTAGTATGGTGGTTTATAAGGACCAGAGGGACAGGTGAATGGGGAGTTGTTGTGTAATGGGTACAGAGCTCCAGTTTTTCAGAATGAAAAGAGCTCTGGAGGTTAGTTGCACAATAATGTCAACATACTTGTCACCACTGAACTGCACATTAAACATGATTAAGATGGTAAATTTTATGTTTTGTGTGTTTAACCACAATTTTAAAAAACATTCTGAGAAAATTAGAGAAATTTGATATGGACAGGATTTTACTGCTAATTTTTTAGGTATGACAATGGCACTGTGGTTATATTGAACAATGCCCTTATTCCTAGGAGATGTGTGCTGAAACTCAAGGTTGAAGTATAACTTATTTTGAAATGCTTGGATGGAAGAATGAGTGCTTGCATAATAACATAAAGGCAAACTGGCAAAATGGCAACAATGGATGTCAGGCAGTGGATGTATAGTGTTCATTGTACTATTGTTTCCATATTGAGAAAACTTTAATATTGAAATTTTATAAAATATAAATTTTATATAATTTTATAGAATATATTAACTAATTTCAATATTGAAATTTTCTCAATATTGAGAAAATAAAACCAAACCACCATATGTGCCAAAAAAAAAAAAAAAAGATGTTTCAATATGAGTCAACTCTGGGTGTCTGCCCCCTCCAAAAAAAGTTAGCAAAACAAAACATGAAAGTAACCATGGGCTGTATTACTAGAAATATAATGTTTTATTTTTTATTTTTTAATTTTTTTTTTGAGACAGAGTCTCACTCTGTTGCCTCAGCTGGAGTGTAGTGGTGCAATCTCGGCTCACTGTAACCTGTGCCTCCCAGGTTTAAACGATTCTCATGCCTCAGCTTCCTGAGTAGCTGGGATTACAGGTGCATGCCATAGCACCCGGCTAATTTTTGTATTTTTAGTAGAGATGAGGTTTCATCATGTTGGCCAGGCTGGTGTCGAACTCCTGACCTCAAGTGATCCACCCGCCTCAGCCTCCCAAAGTGTGGAATTACAGGTGTGAGCCACTGAGCCCAACCGCTAGAGATATAATATTTTAGTATGAGCATGGACAGGTTACTTATCCTCTGTAAGTGTCAATTCTTTTGGATGTAAATGGGTATTATAATAATACTTTGCTTCTTGGGGTTATGGCAAAAAGTAAATATGGTTAGCCTTGTCATTTAAATCTTGAAGATCTTTACTTTATCTGAAGAGAGAAAACAAAAAAAGTGAATAGATTTGCTGTATCTGTCAGCTATAATATCATACTATCTATGCGAAGTGTTGGATCTGTCTCATCTTTACCGTCATATTCATTCATTTATCTTTTCAACAGTTCATATATACTTACAAGATATAATTTTCCTAGATACTAAGGATACAGAAACGAATAGATGTATAAACAGGTGAAAACAGCAACGTGCTATGTGCCCAGCAGTGGGCTGACCATGGCACAGGGAGAGCAAACAAGGAGAGAGTTTCACTCTGTCTAGGTATAGCGGGGAAGGCTTCTGCAAGAAAGTGACATTTGAACTGCATCTGGGATGATAAAGATTTTCTAGACAGAGAATGAGTAGAAGATCATTCGGACAAATGAAAGGACTTATTAAAAATCAAGACAGAAAGAGTGCCACTTTTGTTTTTGTTGTTTTGTTTTTGAGACAGAATCTTGCTCTGTCACCCAAGCTGGAGTGCAGTGGCGCAATCTCAGCCCACTGCAAGTTCTACCTCCCAGGTTCAAGTGATTCTCCTGCCTTAGCCTCCCGAGTAACTGGGATTACACGTGCATGCCACCACACCCGGCTAATTTTTCTATTTTTAGTAGAGACGGGGTTTCACCATGTTGACCAGGCTGGTCTTGAACTCCTGACCTCAGGGGATCCGCCTGCCTCGGCCTCCCAAAGTGCTGGGATTACAGGTGTGAGCCACCGTGTCTGGCCAAGAGTGCCGTGTTTTAGAGGGACAAGTAACCAGGTAAGACTGAATCTCAAGGAAATATGAAAAGCCAGAAACATTAGGAACATGTGTCACAGTTCTTAAAGGAGAGAATTACTTAAGCACCAACCTTCTATTTATCTTCTTTTTCCCATTTTCAGAGCCTGTCTCCTAAAACCCAGTATCTTTTTGTTCTTAGAATTTTCTCTCCTCGCAGGTATCCTTGCATTTTAAGAGGATTTGTAGATTTCAGATTTTTTGACCCCACACAGTACGTCCTACCTGCCCACTCTGCCCTTTAATAGGCTTATCTTGGCTCTCTCGCCATGACACTCCCTGAAAGCTTGTCATGTGTGGAGAGCTCTCGGTTTCCTCTGATATCGCCTCCAGCTAATTGAAATTCCGTGGGCCTCCATTTCTGTAGCTAACAATCAGGGCTGATGATGGGAGAGGCGAAAGTGAAAGTGCAGGAGACTCATGAGGCTTTAACTTGGTCTTATAAAAAGAAACTGTAAATCCCACCCCACCCCCTTATACTCTCACTGTCGTCTAATGATTTTTACTGATTCTCGGCAAAAATTGATATTCCCCTTGGTCAGGGGGCTGAGTGACTATCTGCAAAGTAAGTGAAATATTGCAGATTTGGAGTCCCTTAGCTTGTGAAAATTACCAAGACCCATTATTTCAGCCTGGTTGTCTCCAGGCCGGCTCCAACACATGAAAAAAGAACTGGTAAGGTGCCTGGATCCTGCCTCCCCATAAACTATTTAATCTGTTTGACACCTCTTGCTGGTAAAAGCTCAGGTAAAGACATACTGAAGTTGGACGAGAGCTAGGATCTCTAAATATGTTGAAAATGTTATCTGTTCTTTCTCAAATATGTCGCTCCCATTCAGGTATTTGCTCTGTGATAGCCTTTTACCTTGGGAGCCACTGAGGCTCTGTGCCTTGTATTTCAAAACTGATAAGGAAAGGCAAGATCCTCCCACGTTGTTTCCTCAGAGCACTTGATGAGGATGGGCCATATGTGATGTGGACCGCGTGGCCTCACTACCAGTGGCTCACCCACCTCCCCCTTCTTGTGCATGCCTTGCTCATCCAGAGAGCAGAAGGTAATGGGAAGGAGAAAATAAATGGGCTTTCTCCGAGGGTCTCACACAGGCACTCCAGTGATCTCCTTATCTGCAGACTTGGCAAATTCTTTACAACATCTGATCAAGGAAGGGCTTTTTTGATGTTTCTGCATGTTCTCGATTTACTGCCCTGCTACTGGGATATGACGAGATGCCCGTATCAGGAGCCCCTCAGAGCTTTACAGATAGGCTGCAAAGTCTGCATATTTTTAAATAAACAGCAAGCTAGTCTGGGAATGTGGCTTCTTTGGGGCTAAAGCAACATTTGCATAAAGCAGAAGAGCAGATGCCAGACCCAAGTGATCTACTGCCCCTAATCTGGCTCTGTGTCCCTTTCCTCTCCCCTGCCTGCCTCTCCCCACCATGTTAATTCTGCTGTCAGGACCCTCTACAGATTCCCCAGAACCTGGGCTGAGTTATAGGATGGGAAGCTGCTTGTGGTCTCCAGGTTTCTGCCTTCCATCTGCCTTGCAGCTGGCTCTGCAGTCCGATGGGAGATGCACAGGTGAAAGGAGTTGGAGATTTGGACTTTTGATCTGCTTATTCCCCAAAGTCTTCAAAGCTCTGACCCATGTGTCTACCATGATGGGGTTTTTAACAAGGTAGGGGAGGAAGCGATGTGCAGGGAGGCTGATTTATGTGAGGGCAGGAAACTGGGCAATGCTGTGGTCTCTAATCATGACTTCCACTATCTGTATAGTCATAGCATTCCATGCCCATCGGAAGGATTTAGAAAGAGATGTCCTTAAAGAAAATGCTTCTCAGCCGGGCACGGTGGTTCATGCCTGTAATCCCAGCACTTCGGGAGGCCATGGCGGGCAGATCACGAGGTCAGGAGATAGAGACCATCCTGGCTAACAAGGTGAAACCCCGTCTCTACTAAAAACGCAAAAAGTAGCCGGGCATGGTGGCGGGCGCCTGTAATCCTAGCTACTCAGGAGGCTGAGGCAGGAGAATGGCGTGAACCCAGGAGGCGGAGCTTGCAGTGAGTCGAGATCCTGCCACTGCACTCCAACCTGGGCAACAGAGCGAGACTCCATCTCAAAAAAAAAACAAAAAACAAAAAAGAAAATGCTTCTCAAATTAATTTTAATAACCCCCTTCTCATTTTCCCAGGCTTGCTGTAGTATACAAACTGGAGCGCTTCAACTGCAAGATCAGTCACGTTCAAACAATATATTTCCAAACATGGAGAAGACCACCCCAAGCAGAAGATCCCTAAAGCAAAACTACCCATCACAGCCAAGCCATAGACCATTAGAGGTTTTCGCAAAATCTGTGAGTCAGTGTCTGACTTGGACCCTATTTGCAGTGATTCTAATTCTTTTTTTTTTTTTTTTTTTTTTTTTTTGAGACGGAGTCTTGCTGTGTCCCCCAGGCTGGAGTGCAGGATCTCGGCTCACTGCAAGCTCCGCCTCCCGGATTCACGCCATTCTCCTGCCTCAGCCTCCTGAGTAGCTGGGACTACAGGCGCCCACTACGGCGCCCGGCTAATTTTTTGTATTTTTAGTAGAGACGGTGTTTCACCGTGGTCTCGATCTCCTGACCTTGTGATCCGCCCGCCTCGGCCTCCCAAAGTGCTAGGGGTTACACAGACAGGGGTATTCTCTTGCTGAACCTAATGGTCTTGGCTATTTGGGTAGTCTGCTTGATTTTTCTTTTCCAAAAGGAAAAAGAGGAGAGAGTGACCTAAGACCCTAAACAAGGCTTGATGATCTGATACTTAAGGGTGGTGTTGAGGAGTAGGAAGAAAGAGAGGCCATCATCCTAAATGTACTGCATATTCAACATATGTAAATTTATATAAATTCTTGAGGACCAGAGGCAGAAAAAGAAAATTATATGTTGCTTTTCAGATATATGATCTTGAATACATTACTTATTTTCTCCAAGCCTTGGGCTCTTCATATGTAAAGTGAGAATAATGATCATACTAACCTCCCAGAGATGTAGTGAGAAATAAGGGCTAATAGCAAAGTGCTAGATAAATGTCAATAACAATAATGACAACAAAGCTAATAACAGCTGCCACCAAGGAGGAAGGTGGGGATACAGTATCATGAAAGAAATAGTCAGGCATCATAACTCATGTCTGTAATTCCAGTGACTCAGGAGGCTGCGGCTGGAGGATCGCTTGAGCTGAGGAGTTCCAGACCAGCCTGGGCAACTTAGTGAGGCTCTGTCTCTAAAAAAAATGAAATAAATTCATCAACCATGGTGATGCACACCTGTAGTCCCAGCTACTTGGGAGGCTGACTTGTGAGGATCTCTTGAGATCTCTTGAGCCCAGGAGTTTGAGGCTGCAGTGAGCTATGATGGCATCACCACACCCCAGCATGGGCAAAAGAGAGAGACCCTGTCTCTAAAAAAGAAAAGAAAAGAGACAGAGAAGAAAGAAAGAGAGAGAGGAAGAAGGAAGGAAGGGAGGAAGGAAGGAAGGAAGGAAGGAAGGAAGGAAGGAAGGAAGGAAGGAAGGAAGGAAGGAAGGGCCGGCAGGAGGGAGGAAAGGAGAGAGAGAGGGAGGAAGGAAGGAAGGAATTACCTGAACAGCAATGATAAAGAGGAATGGAAATGGTTAGCTTCCCTAGCCTAGGTCATCTGCACTTCCTTCCCTTGAGATAACAGGGCCTCTCCTTCTCACCTATCCACATTGTTTCTCTGCACTAACGCTCCTTTCCCTCCTCATAAATTACAGATTCTGCTCAGCAAATATTTGCTCCCCACAAATGGCTGCTGATGTGGCAGCTCCCTTCCTGAGCTTGGAGATTTGTATGGATTAAGGTATCAGTGACTGATGCAGCCCCAGAGGTCAAGTAGATGGACACAATTTGCAGGAGAAAGAGAATTCCTCTCATTTCTCACTCCCAGTCTGCGCCATAGTCCTTCCCTGCCCAGGCTATCCTGCTTATGTCAATAGAAATACAGTGCTAGCTCAAGGGATATGGTATTTCCATTGTATTAGAATTTATCTGATTATACAATATTTTCTGTTCCGTTCTGGATACCTCATTTTATAGAATATATTAACTAAGGAAGGAAAAACAGTGGGGAAAGATCTGGAAATCAGGTCTCAGGAGGAACAAATGAAGAAATCGAGAATACATATTGCTCAACAGAGGGAAAGACCTATGGGCACACATGACAGCTCTCTTCAAATATTTGGAGGGGTAGCCTATGGAAGAGGAATTAAGAGTTATTGTGTTGGCTCCAGAGGGCAACAAAGAAGTAGAATCAATGGGTGTAAGTGCCAAGAAGGTAAACTCCCATTCCATATAAAGAACCATTTTATATCATTTACAGCAGCCTAGCATTATGGGAGTCTTCCTTATAAATAGTGATCTTGGTCAGGCACAGTGGCTCACGCTTGTAATCCCAGCACTTTGGGAGGCTAAGGAGGGTGGATCACTTGAGGTCAGGAGTTCGAGACCAGCCTGGCCAACATGATGAAATCCCGTCTCTACTAAGAAATATAAAAATTAGCCAGGCATGGTGGCGGGTGCCTGTAATCTCAGCTACTTGGGAGGCTGAGGCAGGGAGAATTGCTTGAACCCAGGAGGCGGAGGTTGCAGTGAGTTGAGATTGTGCCACTGCACTCCAGCGTGAGTAACAGAGCGAGACTCCGTCTCAAAAAAAAGAAAACAAACAAACAAACAAAAAAACAAAAATCCACCATCTCAGTCTTTTTGTTTTTTGAGACAAGGTCTCACTCTGTTGCCCAGGCTGGAGTGCAGTGGCGCTATCTTGGCTCACTGCAGACTGCCTCCTGGGCTCAAGCGATAGTCCACATCAGCCTCCTGAGGAGTTGAGCTACAGGTATGCACTACCGTGCCTGGCTAATTTGGTTAATTTTTTTAATAGAGGCAGTCTCCCTATGTTGCTCAGGCTGGTCTTGAGCTCCTGGGCTCAAGGGATCCTCCCACCTCGGCTTCCAAAAGTGTTGGGTTTACAAGTGTGAGCCACCGCAACCAGCCTCCGTCTGAGTTTTAAAGCCTGCCTCAATTGAAAGGAGAGGATGGAAGAGGGCTCCTCTAGGTTTCCACATGACCTATGACAAGAATCTGAGTTATTTCTCAGGGACTGGGCAAACATTTACACTTGTCACCAAAAACAAAACTGAGAATTAAACTTAAAGGTTCTGGGAAGGATAAAAAGAGGGAACTGGGTATTTTCTTGTTTACTAAGGGAGGAATCTGACATTGACAGGAACTCAGCACCTGCCCAATGCAGAGGATGTACTGAACAAGAGGTTTATGGTATCCATTAAATTAAATGGAAACCTAGGGCACTGTTTTTGTCCGGAGATTTGTGTACAAGAGGACTAGAGGAAGAGAAAGAATAAAGGAAAATCTGCATTGAATTTTTTTCCAGTCTCCCATATTCCTTTGATTTTGAAAAAATAAAGAGGTCAGATGTGGCTCATGTCTGTAATGCCAGCACTTGGGGAGGCCAAAACGGGAGGATCACTTGAGCCCAGGAGTTCAAGACCAGCCTAAGCAACATAGTGAGAGCCCATGTCCAAAAAAAGTAGAAAAAAATTACCCGAATGTGGTGGTGCATGCCTGTAGTCCCAGCAACTTGGGAGGCTGAGGTAGGAGGATTAGCTTGAGCCCAGGAGGTCAAGGCTGAGGTTGAGGCTCAAATAGAAACTCCAGAGAGTGAAAGAGAAAGAGACTGTTTTCTCATAAGTACAATACTTGTCTCCCTCACCAGCTTTCTCTGGCTATGCGGAAACCAGGTCTGCAAAGCTGTGTACAAGGTCAATTTGTTTTCTGGCTGAGAACACAAGGAATAATGCTTGTGTTTTGTTTGTTTGTTTGTTTGTTTGTTTGTTTGTTTGTTTTTGAGATGGAGTCTCGCTCTGTTGCCCATGCTGGAGTGCAGGGGTGTGATCTCAGCTCATGGCAACTTTCGCCTCCCAGGTTAAAGCAACTCTCCCTGCCTCAGCCTCCCAAGTAGCTGGGATTACAGGTGTGCACCACCACGCTCAGCTAAGTTTTGTATTTTTAGTAGAGACAGGGTTTCACCATGTTAGCCAGGCTGGTCTCAAACTCCTGACCTCAGATGATCCACCTACCTCGGCCTCCCAAACTGCTGGGATTACAAGCATGAGCCACTGTGCCTGGCAACAATGCTTATTTACAGATAGGTCTGCAAATGTGTAAGGGAGGCCAGCAAGTCTGCAGCAATGTGTCCAGGTGTGGATTTCAATGGTTTTTCAATGAGTTTAAAATGTTTGCACTGTAGGTGGGAACCTGCAAGCACTCAGAGTCTTTCAAATTCTTTTTTTGCAATTCCCCATTTCCAACATCCAGATTACTGGATTTGAGTGTTCTGAATGGGGACCCCATGCTGGATTCAGGCCTTGCCCCATCCCAGCCCACCCATCCTCCAGGGGCGCCTTCCTGCTTTGCTCAGACTCTTTCTAGTCTAGGGTCTCTCCTGCCCTGCTCAAGTGTGGAGATTGAAAATTGAGTTTTGGGGCTGGGCACAGTGGCTCATGCCTGTAATCCCAGCACTTTGGGAGGCTGAGACAGGTGGATCACTTGAGGCCAGGAGCTCGAGACTAGCCTGGACATCATGGTGAAACCCTGTCTCTACTAAAAAATTACAAAAATTTGCCAGGTGTGGTAGCTCACAACTGTGGTCCCAGCTACTCAGGAAGCTGAGGCAAGAGAATCTCCTGGACCCAGGAGGCGGAGGTTGCGGTGAGATGGGATGGTGCCACTGCACTCCAGCCTGGGAGACAGAGCAAGATTCTGTCTCAAAAAAAAAAAAAAAAAAAAGCTGGGCACAGTGTCTCACGCCTGTAATCCCAGCATTTTGGAAGGCCGAGGCAGGTGGATCACAAGGCCAGGAGTTCAAGACTAGCCAGACCAAGATGGCGAAACCCCATCTCTACTAAAAATACAAAAATTAGTTGGCCGTGGTGGTGGGCGCCTGTAATCCCAGCTACTCAGGAGGCTGAGGCAGAGAATCGCTTGAACCCGGGAAGTGGAGGTTGCAGTGAGCTGATATCGCACCACTGCACTCCAGCCTGGGCGACACAGCGGGGCTCCATATAAAAAAAAAAAAAAAAAAAAAAAAGGGAGTTTTGGAAGAAGACTGAGTGTGAATAGGAGAGATAGTGGAGTAACTGGAGGTGATAGAAGAGAGGAAGTTCCAGGCCTGAGAACATGAGGTAGCTCTTCCTGCCATCTATCTGCCAGCTGTGCTTCCAGGAAGATACACCTCAAAGGCGTGCCCCTGCAAAGCTTGTTGTATACATTTTGCTTCTTCAGACTTTCCGGTCTGAAATGAGGAATCAAAGAACTCTGGCCAAAATTGTTAGATCCATGCCCTGGACTCTTGAACTTTCATTTTCCTCCAAGTGCTGCTGAGAAATTCCCTCTCCTAGCTTCGTTCTCCCTAGGGAGGGTCCTAATGTAGAAATCTAACCCCAGGGTGGAACAGGCAGGTGATCTTTGTTTTCTTTTTTTTTTTGAGACAGAGTTTCACTCTTGTTGCCCAGGGTGGAGTGCAATGAATGGCACGATCTTGGCTCACCACAACCTCTGCCTCCTGGATTCAAGCGATTCTCCTGCCTCAGCCTCCTGAGTATGCGCCGCCACGTCCGGCTAATTTTTGTATTTTAATTAGAGGTGGGGTTTCTCCATGTTGGTCAGGCTGGTCTTGAACTCCCAACCTCAGGTGATCTGCCCGCCTCAGCCTTCCAAAGTGTTGGGATTACAGGCATGAGCTACCACGCCCAACCAGGTGACCTTCTTTTTTCTCCTGTTCCTTGCCAGTTTTCTCTTTCCCTCTGCCTGACTCAAGTCAGGTTCCAGATCCTGTTCCTGTGGCATCAGGATGCATGTGTGTAGATCCATGTGTGGAGGAAGGAAGCAAGAAGACATCATCAATTCCCAAGAAGTTCCACTGATGGTAACCGACCATGCCAGACTGATCTTCCCAAGGGCTCTGTGAAGCTTCCAACAGGTGGCCATCCTTGCCCTTGAGTTCCAGTAATGCTGTCCCCTTTCTGATCCCAAAAAACCTGAACCCACACCCCTGTGTGAATTCACCTTACTCGCCCTAGAAGGGAGAAGACAACCCAAATGCTTTTGGAAAAGATGAAACCAAATCTTGGTACAGTGGTGCAGAAGGGAATCTGACACTAGCTTCTGTGGGAAGTTGGAAGATGGGAAGTAAGGTTTGAGACAGGCCCACTTCTCTTGGGTGTCCCTGCAGGAGGTCTTCTCTGTCCATTTTCTACCAATAGAAACATCCAGCTGGTCCTTCAAATCCTTTACATTTCCAAAGTTGAGTCTTTTCTTGGGTTTACACTTGCTAAAGTAAAGGAAGCCCAAACAAAACAAAAGAACAAACAAAAACTCTGTGGGAGAACCCTTAGATCAGACTCGCCCTAAAGCTATCCTGTGAATGCTTTGTCATTTGCCTGAGATAAATACCTCCAACAGAAGGGAGGGAGAAAGAAAATGCCTCCCAAATCCTCATCCATCTCTAATCCTGTCTGAAATATCTTCATATTAACATATACACTATGATAGTACTATTAGACTAATCAAACATCTAAAGCTAACATAATTTCTTCACTTATTTTTTATTTATTTATTTTTTTTGAGACGGAGTCTCACTCTGTCACCCAGGCTGGAGTGCAGTGATCTCGGCTCACTGCAACCTCCACCTTGCTGGTTCAAGTAATTCCTCTGCCTCAGCCTCGTGAGTAACTGGGATTACAGGCGCATGCCATCATGTCCAGCTAATTTTTTTTTTTTTTTTTTGTATTTGTAGTAGAGACGGGGTTTCACCATGTTGGCTAGACAGGTCTCAAACTCCTGACCTCAAGCAATTCGCCCGCCTTGGCCTCCCAGAGTGCTGGGATTACAGGCGTGAGCCACTGTGCCCAGCATAACATCATTTCAGAACACCATTTTTGGGGTGCCTGTCTTCTAGGCAGAATAATTTTGCTTCAATATTCGTTTATTTAACAGATATTTACTGAGCATCTACTATATTCCAGGCATTGTTATAGGCACTAGAAATGGAACAAGGAAGAAAACAGACAGAAATCCCTGCTTAACCAGGTGCAGTAGGCACACACCTATACAGTCCCAGCTACTCAGGAGGCTGAGGCCAGAGGATGGCTTGAGCCCAGGAGTTCAAGTCCAGCCTGGACAATATAGCAAGACTTTGTTTCTAAGGAAAAAAAAAAAAAAGCCCTGTCTTCATGGATCTTACATTCTAGAATGTTAGGAGGTAAGAGATCAGTTTTCGTATGTGTTGCTGAGAACACAAGTGTCACTTCTTTATTGTATTGGCTCTTTTAGTGTCTTTGGAAAGAGTTCAGACTGTTACAAATTTACCGAGTTCCTCTACCATAAACCATGGTTTATAATATTGCACTAATGACACACAGCTATGTGAAGCCTTTATACTCCTGGATCATGTCCCCAACCCGACAGTTCCATTTTAGCCAATCTCCATGCACTCTTCCCCCAAAAGATAATCATTTGCGAGCCTTCTCTTCTTCTAGAGGCCCAGGCTGCTGGTCCAGTAAGGGTGGAGAGACCAGGGCATGACCCCACAACTGACTAGTACCCTTCCCCCGCGCTTCTGGCCTCAGCAGTCCCCAGGATAGGCGGCTCTGTCAGGGCTGGGGAGTGGGGGGCTGCAAGCCATTGCAGGGCTGAACTCTCCATGAACCAGGAAGGGAGGGGGTGGGGGCAACAGAGCAGAGCCAACGGGAGTAGGCTGGGGAGGCAGGCTTCTGGACAAACCTCTCTGGCTGAGTAAATATTGAGCTGCCTCATCTCCAAGGTGGGGGTTGAAATGGAGCTGTCAGGCCAGAGTAAACTGAAGGGAGCTTCAGGCCACTAAGGAGCAGAGGGCGCATGTTTGGTGCAGCTCCCTCCCTGCTCGGTTCCCCTCCAGGCAGAAAGGGCTGCAGGGCTCGAAACTGTCTGGACTCAGGCCAGCGATCTGGAGCGGCAGAAGGAAAGGGGTGATTTTAATTAGCTCTAACTAGGCCAGTAAAATATATCCAACAGGGTGCTTCTCCACCCAACCCTCCCACTCCCATCTCCCACCAAGTTTACACTCTTTCTTACCTAAGTCTTCATCCACCCTCAAAGGAAAGAATGAGTCCAGCTGCGTGGGATAATTTAACTTATATTAAAAACTGGGAAAATAGGCCCAGAGAGGTTAAGTGACTTACCCAAGGACACAAGGAAGGGTCTTAGTAGACTAAACTCAGGTCTCCTGACTTCCTACAAAAGTCTTTCTTCTCTGAAGCATCTGATCCAGTCCTTTCCTGATGAAGAGAATAACAGTGGATGAGGGCCAGGAGGTCAGCCTTGGAGCTGAATCCTGCAGCTACTTGAGCCTCCATGTTCTCCCAGGAATGGACATTAAGTATTTTACATCTCCAACTTTTGTCCCACCCAGGATACACTCTGATTATAGGAAGCATTTTGAGAGCCACGGAAATAGCAAAAGCTGAAGCCTCTGGAATACTCTGGTTGAGTCATGCAAGGAAGTCAGAACCAGGACTGAGTCACAGAGGAAAAAATCTGGTACAACTGCAGGGGCCACCAATCTCGTGGACTACAATGAGAATATCCTCCCCAAGTTATTCAATGAGGCTGTCCTGTCAAGGACATCCCTCGTTATAATACTGTACTTAACTGTAAGCCTGTAAAGCCTGTATTCCATGGACTCTTCTGAACCCTTTGGTTCATAATTCTTTTACTGTCTAGAAGCAAATCCCAAGCTTATGGTGCTGGCTGGGTCTGCTGGTGCAGTGCAGGGGCGCCAAGGCTGGACAACATCTGCTTTCATCATGCCAAGACCAAGAATAACTCAGTGTAAGAAAGTAATAGGAAAATGTCCTATGTGACTATGTAAAACAGGAAGCCTCCACTGAACACTCACCATACACCAGGCTGTGTTCTAAGCATCTCTCACGTCTCTCACATATATCGTTTATTATTCAATATCTTTCATTATATATCTGAAGAAACTGAAGCACAGGGAAACTGAATAACTCACATGAAGGGACCATTTTGAACACTAAGTTATACTCCAGAACCCTTGCTCTCCACCGCTCTAAGTCAGGGAATTGAAGTTCCTGCCTTCCAGACTTCTTATCCATCTTCCATAATGGAGAAGAGAGGGACTAAGTGTGAGAGGCCAGGATAACTTTCCTCTTTGACAGGTGGGTAGGCTGAGAACAGAACAAAAAGGTGTCTCAGCCAAATGCACCTTCAGTGTTCTCAGCTGCTAAGAAGGGAATCCCTTCAATTTGTCTCTAGCTCCATACACCTATCAGGGATCAAATAAGCTATGAATGTGAGAAGTGGGCATAGTCAAGATAATCTCTGGAATACATTGGGGACTACAGAAGGGAAGATCACAGTCCCTTTTAATATGATAATACTTTGTTATTGCTCACATTTGTTTATGTGGGACCATTCCAAGCGTTTTACACATATTAACTCATTAAATCCCAACATCAACCCCACGAAACAGGTACTGTCATTATCCCTATTTTGTAGATAATGAAACTGGGCACAGGGAATTAGGCAACTTGCCCAAGGCCACAGGGCTAGTGAGAGGCAGGGCTTGGATTTGAACCCAGATATCCTAGGCATTTCCCCCAACTCTTTGGTGCTGCTCTCTGGCTCATTTTGATCTCCCTTGTGTCATCTGGAGAGATTCCTCCAAGCCTCCCATCCACACTCTCTTCTAAACACCATCCCCACCAACTCCTTCCCAGCAGCCCAGTGCTATCTGCACAAGGAATGCTCACAACAAAGAAACCTGCATTGGCCGGGCAGGCACAGTGGCTCACACCTGTAATCCCAGCACTTTGGGAGGCGGAGGCGGGCAGATCACCTGAGGTCAGGAGTTCGAGACCAGCCTGACCAACATGGAGAAACCCCATCTCTACTAAAAATACAAAATTAGCCGGTCGTGGTGGCGCATGCCTGTAATCCCAGCTATTCCTACTCGGGAGATTGAGGCAGGAGAATCGCTTGAACCCGGGAGGCCAAGGTTGCAATGAGACAAGATCACACAGCCTGGTCCATAAGAGGCAAACTCCATCTCAAAAAAAAAAAAGAAAAAGAAAAAGAAAAAAAAGAAACCTACATTAACAGTTAGAAGAGCTTCAGGGTTGGCCGGGCGCAGTGGCTCACGCCTGTAATCCCAGCACTTTGGGAGGCCAAGGTGGGCGGATCACCTGAGGTCGCGAGTTCAAGACCAGCCTGACCAACATGGAGAAACCCTGTCTCTACTAAAAATACAAAAATTAGCCGGGCATGATGGCGCATGCCTGTAATCCCAGCTACTCGGGTAGGCTGAGGCAGAAGAATCGCTTGAACCTGGGAAGTAGAGGTTGTGGTGAGCCAAGGTCACGCCATTGTACTCCACCCTGGGCAACAAGAGCTAAACTCCGTCTCAAAAAAAAAAAAAAAAGAAGAGCTTCAGGGTTTTCAAAATCTTTTTTTTCCTCTCTCTCTTGTTCAGGAGATCAAAGGGCCTCACATTGGGAGAACAAATGCTGAGGGAAAAGGCAAAGGAAAGAGGAAAAGTTCACACTTGGGCTGAGAAACAGATGGTGCAGAGGGTTGGGTGGAGTGAAGACTTAACTGGCCCCCCACGTGATGCCCGGGTTTGTGGCGAGTGGGGGGCTCCTCAGAAATCTTGACAAACTTTCAACCAGCCTAGAGAATTCTCCCTCCTGTGAAGAATGAAGACTAGGCAAGCATGGTGGCTCATGTCTGTCATTCCAGTGTTAATGCCTTGGAAGGCCAAAGTGGGAAGATTCCTTAAACCCAGGAGTTCAAGACCAGCCTGAACAACATAGCGAGACCCCCATCTCTTAAATTAAATTTTTAAAAAAGACAGTCAATACTCAAAAAACTCAAGATTTTTATTTTCAAACTGGAGATATTTTTTGACATTTGGGAAGTGGAGATGTGGGTGGAGAGCTTTCAAATTTTGCAAAAAAAAAAAAAAAATTACTTTCAGACTTCCTAGTAAATGTAATACCCTCCCTCCCAGAGCTATTAAAAAAACGGCAATCTGAAAGGCATGAAGAATTCTATGAGTGAAGCAATTTGGCATCTATTCTGGAAAGTTTAACAATGAAGGGCTGGGCACCGTGGCTCCCAGCACTTTAGGAGGCCAAGGTGGGCAGATTGCTTGAGCTCAGGAGTTCAAGACCAGCCTGGGCAACATGGCGAAATCCCGTCTCTACAACAAAGAGATACAAAAGCTAACCAGGCATGGTGGCATGTGCCTGTGGTCCCAGCTACTTGGGAGGCTGAGGTGGGAGGATCACTTGAGCCCAAGAGGTCAAAGCTGCAGCAAGTTGAGATCAAGCCACTGCACTCCAGTCTGGGAGACAGAGGGAGACCCTGTCTCAAAAAAAAAAAAAAAAAAGAAGAAGACTATCAATTTATCTCAATGGGAGCAAAATGTTTTTGTTACTTTACTGTTCTCTCCTTTGTCCTAATGTCTCCCATGTAGGCCTGTATAGGGCCTCAGATTGGAAGTGGGATTCAAGTAGGAGAGTGCAAGTAGGAGAGAGGAACAGGTCAGGATCTCTGCATGGAAGGAGGTAGAAGGCTTACATTCACTGGATATTATTTTGAGCCTGCCCTTGTGAACAGAGAATTGATTTGCCCCTCACCCTTCCCTGGGGGAATCTGGTGGCTCCCCTCTGCTATGACCAAAAATCAAATGGGCCAGCAGCCTTCTTCTTTCCTCCTGGCCCCTTCATCAATCCTCCTCAAGGACCTGTCGACCCATCTGAGGCCCTGCTCCACCATACTCATGGTTCTGCTTTACTCTCACCACCGCACCTTCCTCCTCCTGCTTTCTTGCCCACTTGTCCAAAGTTTGGAGGATCCACAAATACACAACCCAGAAAGCTTGAGTGGCTCACACTGAATGTCTCCAAGCAAGGGAGTTTTGTTTCCACCGACACTCATTCTCTCCCCTCTGTCAAGGTGACCCCTTTGGGGAAGCCAAGCTTGGTGGCAATTTCAATTAAATGCGGAAAAGCAGTTGATATAATTTTTTTTTTTTTTTTTTTTTGACAAAGGGTAAGACATCAGCCTTTGGGAAAGCTAGGCTTCCTCTTGCAACACACTTCTCTTCCTCTCCGGCTGGGCTGCACAATTATTGATAGCGTTGCCTCTCATGTAATGGCACCAATTTCATTAGGAATCAAATGCTCAGCGTTTCTCACGTACGCTTTTAGTCCTTTGGCTGCCTCTTTTCCCTCGAAAGACCAAGAATTAAATAGATCAGATGGTATGGAGAAGACACCCCGCCTTGGTCTGGCCCGCCTCCATCCTGGCCCCTGGGCATCTGGGTTCCCGGGGTAACCGGAATCAAACCAGGGCCGGATCCCCGAGGCCCGCGGCATCTCGACGGCTCAGCGGGGCCAGTGAGCGATCGAGGTTTGTTGGCCGCCGCGGAGCTTCCTGAGCCCCGGCCCCCCGCCTCCGCCGACCAAAGGTTTGCCAGTAGGACCCGCCCGGAGACAATAGCTGCCCCCGCGGGCGCGCTGTCGGCTTGTTTGGAAAGTCCAGGGACGCTTCGAGGTAAAAAGGTCAGTCCGGGATCCCGGGTTACCTCGGCCTCCTCCGCCCGCCGTCAGGCCCCCGACCATCCTTGGACTCCCCCAGCCCCCGACGTCTTCCTCCCTCTCTCGATCTCGGGCTCCCCTTCCCCGCCCCGCACACTGCCCCCCACTAGGCCCCTTCGCGGCCACCTCCTTCCTGCCGTCCAGCGCCCGGAGACCAAGGGCTTTCACCTTGAGCCCAGGCGGAAAGGCCTTGCGAAGGCTGGCCGGCTGCGGCCGGACTCAGGCAGCCACCCCTGACGTCCCCGCGGAGTGGCTGGGTGGAGGGGTGCTGGGCTGGAGTGGGAGTGGGGGTGTTAAGCTGTGTGCTAATTTGGAGTTTGTTAGCGACCCCCTCTGGGGTCTAAGCCAGGCCTGGCTCTGGGCAGGAGGGAGGGAGTTGAGGGGGAAGGGAAGGGGTAGAGTTCGCGTCGCCTTCCCCCACACTTCCTCCTCTTTTTACACCCTCTTTTTGTCCTCTCCAAACAGATGTTTCTCTTCTTTCCCGTCTTCCTCTCAAGACCCTCGGGGCTGGCCCGGAGCGGGGGCTCACGCTTGTAATCCCAGCACTTTGGGAGGCGGAGGCGGGTGGATCACTTGAGCCCCGGAGTTGGAGACCATCCTGGGCGAAATGGCAAAACCCCGTCTCTACAAAAATACAAAAATTAGCCGGGAATGGTGGTGTGCACCTGTGGTCCCAGCTACTCTGGAGACTGAGGTGGAGAATCGCTTGAACCTGAGAGGCAGAGGTTGCAGTGAACGGAGATTATGCCACTGTACTCCAGCCTGAGCAACAGAGCCAGACCCTGTCTCAAAAAACAAACAAACAAAAAACGAACAACAACAACAACAAAAACAAAACACAAACCCAAAAAACAAAATACAAACAAAGAACTACACTCCAGCCTGAGCGACAGAGTCAGACCCTGTCTCAAAAAAAAAAAAGAAAAGAAAAAGAAAAATCTCTGGGAATTGCATTCATCCCACTTCTTCCATGCTTTTCTGGATTCTTGCAATAACCAAGGGACTGACAACTGTAAAGCCTGAGTGCCTGGGACCCAATTCTGCTTAGGCCACACCCAGTAAGTCCTTCTCTTTATCCAGCTGAGATCTTAAAGCTCAGTTCATTCCAGCCCAACCAGCCAATGGCCACTCTTTCTTCACCTCTTCTCCACGGTGGACAGAGTATGAAGCCTCCTCTACCCCTGAATGGAGAAACAGAAGCAGGCAGGAAGAAGGGAAAACACAGACTTTATTGAAATGAGGTAGTTGCAGGTACAAAGCGAACCCCGGCTCACTTGGGGCTCAGGTTTCCAGAAACTTAGATGGCTCCTCCTCTTTCTCCAAGGTTCAGATAAATCCTTGCAGCTGTTGGGAGCCCTCACTGTGCCTGGCTCTCCCTGGGCTGCCCCCAGGGGTAGGGGTGGAGATGGGGAAGAGGGTCCTGGGTTTTCCAGGAGGCAATAAATAGGGGAGGAGCTAGTGGGGGCGTGCCTGTACCTTCCTGGTTGTGGCTTGCTGGGGGCAGGACTTGCACAGTGTTCCAGAAGTCTCTGGAATACCAAGTTCCAAAACACTTTGGTAACATAGTGATGAGGTCGCTGGTGTGAGGAGGCAGGTCTCAGAAAACAACCTCTGGAGGCTGCATTAGTGCAATATAAATGTGCCAGGAGAGGGCTAATAGGGTTAGATGGGGGCGGGGGCTTTTTGGTCTGTCACAAGGCAGCTGGTGCTATTGTAAGGTCTGTGGTGACTGGATTAAGCATTGATAATAATATGGCTGCACCCAAACACTTCCCACACAAGAAAATTTAGGGTTCTGTCTCAGGCCTAGAATGGGGGAGTTAGGATAAGAGTGCGTGAGGAGACTCCTCAAAGCTCGGAAGGCACTGAACTGAATAAACAGAAGTTGGAAGGGAAAGGAGAATGAATCCAGGAGGATGAGGCTGGCCCCCACCCCCACCTCATGTTGACACTGAGTTGATCCCCAGATCAAAGGCAGAAGCCCTTCCCTCTACCTTTGACAGGTTCC
This sequence comes from Theropithecus gelada, assembly GCF_003255815.1. Lineage (NCBI taxonomy): Eukaryota > Metazoa > Chordata > Mammalia > Primates > Cercopithecidae > Theropithecus > Theropithecus gelada. Next base: position 25,214,044 of record NC_037684.1, on the reverse strand, counting down.
ATGCCTCCCAGGCCTCTGGTCGTGTAGGGCCCCCAGTCACCCAGGTCTGAGAAAAATGTTTCCCCATCCCCCCTCCTACTCCCAGGCAGCTCTAAACTGGCATTTCAGCCCTAGAGAGGATCCCCAGGCCAGTGAAGCCCAGGCCTGGGGTTGGGGAGAGCCTGGGATAGGGCTGGACTGGGGCGCTCCAGTGCCTGGAAGCCCCATTGGTGGCTAGGTTCAGTTCAGGAGGTGACAGAGCTGGGTGAGGCTTCTGGGGAGGTGCATGTTGACTGGTCTGAGGCATCTCCAGCCGCCTCCTTGGGGCAGCCTGGTGGGGCTGGGGGCACCCGACCTCCCTCTCGCTCGCGCTTCTTCTGCTTCATTCGTCGGTTCTGGAACCAAATCTTGACCTGCGTTTCATTGAGCTCCAGGGTGGCTGCGATCTCCACCCTCCGGGCCCGGCTCAGGTACTTGTTGAAATGGAACTCCTTTTCCAGTTCTGTCAGCTGCCTTGTGGTGAAGTTGGTGCGGAGGCCACTGGGTGAGCCCAGGCCGGGCTCTGACACCTTCCCTAGGGGCGGGGCAGGGAGAAAGCCCAGGTCAATTCTCTCACCTCTCCCTCCTTCCCCTTCCTTCCTCCCGGGGCTGGCTCTGGACCTCCATTCACCATTCTGCCCAAGTACAGTTGTCAAAGTTCCCAGGGACCCAGGTACCCCCATGGTGATCATCAAGTCCAGAGCAGCCTTCCCCATACTTCCATCCCCCGATGCACACCAGGTCCTGGGCCTGTGCTGGGTGCACAGATCAGGAAGTGGGGTGTATATGGAAACTTACTCCTGGGGTGACCGGTTACATACTGGGTGAGGAGACCTCACCTGACCTGAGACATGGGTTGTGCTCTTACCTGTGTCTACCAGCGCCGCTGAAAGAGAAGAACCCAGCCCAGGCCCAGGACATGTCACTGCAGGGGAAGCAGAGATACTTTGGGCCCCGGAGAAGGGGTGGCCACATCTGAGCCCTACCTGTCTTGGGTGGGTTTCTCTTAACCTTCATCCAGTCGAAGGTCCGGGCCGTGGGGGTGTTAGGTTCTGAAGGGCAGGGCGCTTCCTTGTCCTCGGAGAGGAGATCAGCATAGGCCGGCGCAAAGCTCGAGGTCTGCTCGTTCCCATAAGGGGGATGCTGCGGAGGATATGGCCCCGGACCGGCTCCACCTGCTCCGTAGCCATCGGACAAGCCCCCTAGCTGGGCCCCGTAGCTGGTGGGATGAAAATAGCCTCCATCTCCTTCTGATTGACCCAGAGGGTAGTACTGAGAAGGCCCATAGCTGGGGCTGCAGGCGGCTGGGGCATACCCCGAGGGCGCGGAGCTGGGGAAGGGTACCCCCAGGGCTGAAGGCGGCTGCTGGGCGGGATAGCCGGAGTTCTGCTGAAACGCGGGGCTGGACAGCCCCCCACCGTAGCGGCCCTCGCTTGCATAGCTGTCAACCGCCTGAGTCGAGCTTGGGGGAAAGGAGGTTGGGGCGCTGTGGGCGCTGTAGGCGCTGGGTCCCCGGTTACAGAGTGTGTACTCTAAGAAGGAGTTCATCCTATTATAGTCCATGCGTCAAGGCCACAGGAGGGTCGGCCCGTTTGGGGGAGACACCCTCTTGCCCTACAACCTTTCGGCAGTATGTCACAGCGCTGGGGCTCGAATCCATGGCCTGGCCCGCTCGCCTGGGCCAGCGCTTCCCTAGGAAGGGGGTAGGGAGTGGGGGTGAGGGGGCACATGTGATCTCTCCCAGGCCAATGGGCTAAGCGGGCCAGAGTTTGGCAGCCCCAGCGCCCATCCATCACCCCCCAAGCATTAGCATGACAAAGACACTTCAATCACCCTCAGCCCATCCATCTGAGAGCGACATGGAAGCGTCAAAAACATCTTTCTTCAAAGACTTTTGGAAAGAAGGGACTAGAGGGAGGGGGGAAAAAGTTAGGAGAATATTCAAGACTTTCCTTCCCTCCCAACCCCCAAGGCCTTCAATAGGCTCCTGGGTTATTAGATTGGGACAAATTCAAGCCAGCTGCCCCTCACTCTTCCTACCCCTCAAAGAAATCTTCCCCCCAAGTCTGTGGACCCGGAGGTGGGGAATCCAGCTTCCTTACTTTGCCCAGAACTCCCGAACCATGTTCCTTTCTTCCAATTTGTCTTAGGGTGATGAGCTAGGACAGCCGGGTGAGGTATGTTATCTTGGGCCAAATGGATTACTGTGTGGTAGGGCGGTTGGGGGAGGTGGTGCAAAAACACCTACGGGTGTGGGGCAGGATCTAGAATCTAGAGGAAGAATTCATGAAGCTGGGGTGGGAAAATGGCATTTCAGGGAGCAAGGCAGGACTACAGAAATGTGGAGAAAAGGATGAGAAATGCCCCATCTTCCCTCTCTCTCTCTTTGCATAAATGTTCTGTCCTCATTCACACATCCATTTCTCTCCCTCAACCTCTCTTTATATTCTCTCTGTCTCAATCCATCTCTCTGTTCGTCCATCTTTCTCCATATTTATATTCGTTTCCTACCTATCCATCAACTCATCTCTCTAGATGTATTTATCCTCTCTCTAGCCATCCATAGCTGTAGCTAGCTCACTCACTCAGACTTAAATAACTCCCTATATCTCTCTAGAGAGCCACAATAAGCACAGCCAGGTGATGTTTACAGGGAGGTGAAGAGGAGGGGAATTTTTTATTCTCTTCTTGAAGTGTTTAAAACTAGTAGAGACCTGTAATCTCCTGGTTCCCTCCTACCTGTCTCTCCTTCACCACCCTCCATCTCCTTCCAAAAAAAAAAAAAATTCCAAACCTCAGATGCATAAATTTAATACCAGTTAAATCTTAAAGATTACTCCAGATTTCAGTGATTTTTCTAGAATTGATAAAGGGAGTTTGGTTAGAGAGTGGAGAATCAGGGTGGAGGCCCCGTGGCTCTGAATTCTAAGACTCCGGAGTGAGGAGTGGCATCTCGCCCCTTTTTGTTCTGTGTGGCTGTTGTGGAGGGACACGGGATGTGTCTTCTTCACTTTCTCAGACTCCAAACCCAGATGGGACTAGAAGAGAAGCCCTTAGGTAGAGCCCATTGATTCTCCTCCTCCAGGCAACTCGAGGGCAAGAGTTTGGCGCAATCCAACACCCACGCTCATTTGTAACCTGTCAGGGTGTCTGCCTGGTCGGAGGCCTGGGGCCGAAGCTAGGGCAAGTCCAGGAGGGCAAGAGTTCAGGGAGTGATCTCTGTAAACAATGAAGCTCAGGAGAGGAAAGGGAAGCAGGTGGGACAGGTTTAGGGAGGACCCTCAAAACTTCTCAGGTTTCCACACTCCAAAAAGGGTAGGATGAATATTCCTTCCTCTGCAAGGGACCCCAAAGTTGTCCCCCTCAGTCTGTGTCTTGCCCCTCCATCTTTGTCTCCCATTCCCTCTTGTTTTGCTTGACCTTGCCATAGCTGCCTCTCCTGCTTTCTGCTCTATACCACCAGCATCACACTGCCTTTCTCTTCTCTAGTAATTGTGGGCCTAGCCCAACTCTGTTTTTTTCGGGGAAAGGGTTTTGTTTTGTTTTTGTTTTTTGAGATGGGGTCTCACTCTGTCATCTAGATTGGAGTGCAGTGGCGTGATCTCCGCTTACTGCAACCTCTCTGCCTCCCAGGTTCAAGCAATCCTCTCACCTCAGCCTCCCAAGTAGCTGGGACCACAGTCATGCACCACTGGGCCTGACTAATTTTTGTGTGTGTGTGTGTTTTTAGTAGAGACAGGGTTTCGCCATGTTGGCCAGGCTGGTCTTGAACCCCTGGCTTCAATTATCTGCCTGCTTTGGCCTCCCAAAGTGCTAGGATTGCAGGCCTAAGCTGCTGCACCTGGCCTTCACCCCCAACTCTGAAAGAGCTCAAAGCATTTCACAGAACCCCTGTCTCCTTTCCCTGATCATGTGTACTCTGCTTCAGACCCTGCTTCAAGCTGAGGGGGAGGGGGACCAGCTGGTAACTTCTTTAAGAGATGCAATGGGGGAGAGAGAGAATGTTCACTTGCCAAGGGAATGAGGGCAGACAAAAGAAAGGAAAATTGAGATGGGAGGAGGTGACCTGCAGAGGAATTGAAGAGAAAGAGATTATTGAGGTGAGAGCAAGCTTATTTCTTTCTATTTTACTTTTTTGGGGAGAAGATTTGCAGATGCTTCATCCTTTCATTTTAACATGTCTTCCACAGACACTAAGAATAACTTGTCTGGAGGAAACTAGGATTTGTCTTCTGACCCCAAATTTGAACTAGGCCTATATCTGATCTCGCTGCCCTGCTTCTGACAGACTTAAGACTTCTTCACCTTCCACCTTTTCCTCATCCCAGGGAGAACCTTCTCACCCCATCCTTTGCCTTCGTAATTAAGGGAACAATTTGAGGTCTAAAGGAAGAAGTGAATTTCAAATCAGTTTAATAAAACATCACAAATCTGTCTGGGAATTGAGGAATACATTCCCTCTATAACAGCTGAAGTCAAAGACTGAGGCAAGTCAGCTGGGCGCAATGACTTGCACATTTAATCCCAGCATTTTGGAAGGCCAAGGCGAGAGGATCACTTGAGCCCAGAACTTCGAGACCAGCCTGGTCAAGATGGTGAGACCACATCTCTACAAAAATAAAGAAATTTAAAAATTAACTGGGTGTGGTGTTGCCTCCACGAAGTCCCAGCTGCTCAGAAGGGAAGATTGCTTGAGCCCCGGAGTTCAAGGCTGCAATGAGCTATGACCACACCACTGCACTCTAGCCTGGGTGACAAAGACCCTGTCTCTATTTAAAAAAAGGAAAAAAAAAAAGTGCCTCGAGTTATACTGTCAGTTGCAGTGATTGCCTCAGCTTTCCAAATTTACTATGCTCCCCAATTCATCCCTGAGTCATGCCACCTTCTCTTGTGTTAGCAGGGACATTAAAACTTCCCAAAATTCCTGCTGGTTCTCCCAGCCCCAGCAGAAAGGACTGGGAGAACCAAGTAACTTTGATCCCTAGGTTCCCAATCTCCTCCTCCTCCCTAAAAGAAGCTTCGCTGACTGGAATAATCTATGGCCCATAGGATTTTTGGTTGACCAAATTAAACTCACCAGAGAGTGTCTGGGTGGACCAAACACCAAATGAAATAAAGTTGATGTCCTAGTTTGTATGATCTGCTTGTGCATAAAAGACAGCAAGGAGAACATAGACATGTTTGGAATTGAAGTTATCTTTCATAGTTTTCTCTCCTTATCACACTGAGAATGCGGTCAAGGAAACCATTCTAACCAGAATGGGGATATATTAGAAGTTTAACCTTAGATTCTGGTCCTTTCTGTGGAGGAAGCTGCTTCAGCTGGGGGCTTGGCAGGAGCAATCTAAATTCTTTCATTAGATCTTAAATGTCTCTATCTGCTCTCTCCAGCCCAAATCTTGGGAGGCCAAACCCAAGATCAAAGGTTGGGGCTAGGCCGGCGCGGTGGCTCACGCCTGTAATCCCAGCACTTTGGGAGGCCAAGACGGGCGGATCACCTGAGGTCGGGAGTTTGTAGACCAGCCTGACCAACATGGTGAAACCCCATCTCTACTAAAAAATACAAAAATTAGCCAGGCATAGTGGCAGGCACCTGTAATCCCAGCTACTTAAGAGGCTGAGGCAGGAGAATCGCTTGAACCCGGGAGGCAGAGGTTGCAGTGAGCCGAGATCGCGCCATTGCACTCCAGCCTGGGTGACAGAGTGAGACTCCGTCGCAAATTAAAAAAAAAAAAAAAAAAAAAAAAAAAAAGGTTGGGGCTTAGGAGGAAAAAAAATATTAATAATTTTTTTCCTTTTTTTTTTTTTTTTTTTTCCAGGCAGGGTTTCGCTCTGTTACCCAGGCTAGAGTGCAATGGTGCAATCACGGCTCCCTGCAGCTTTGACCTCCTGGGCTCAAGCGATCCTCCCACCTCAGCCTCCTGAGTAGGTAGGACTACAAGCATGCACCACCACAAGTTTTTCACTATGAGATGATTTGTTTTTGTTGCTGTTAGGGAAAGGACGTTCCTTTTAATTCAAGCTAATTAAACTGTCATAAATCTGGTTGAGAACCTTAGACTGTAGGTAGTACATATTGTAATGGGATTAGTGCTAGCTGTGGAGCCAGAATAGTTGGGTTCAAGTCCTTGCTTGGCCATCTGTTTTTGTTTTTTTTTTTTGATACAGGGTCTCACTTTGTCACCTAGGCTGGAGTGCAGTGGTGCAATCTTGGCTCACTGCAACCTCTGCCTCCCAGGCCCAAGCAATCCTCCCACGTCAACCTCCCAAGTAGCTGGGATCACAGGTGTATGCCAACATACCCAGCTAATTTTTTGTATTTTTGGTAGAGATGGGGTTTTGCCATGTGGCACAGGCTGGTCTCGAACTCCCGAGCTTGGGCAATTCACCCACCTCAGCCTCCCAAAGTGTGGGATTACAGGCGTGAGTCACTGTGCCTGGCCTTTGCTTGGCCATTTCTTAGCATTGTGACACTAGACAAGTTTCTTGATTTCTATGAGTCTCAGCCTTGGAAAAAAAGAATGGGTTTAATACTACTTATCTTGCTGCCTTGTTAGTAGGATTAAAGCAAACAAGAAAATACGAACCATAGGGAACTCTCTAAATGTATGACATCAACTTTAAATCACATTCTGAAATGATATGAGTCAGTCTGCTTTTAATGTAACTAGCATAGGCCGGGCACAGTGGCTCACGCCTGTAATTCCAGCACTTTGGGAGGCCGAGGTGGCCGGATCACGAGATCAGGAGATCGAGACCATCCTAGCTAACCCGGTGAAACCCATCTCTACCAAAAACAAAAAATTAGCCGGGCGTTGTGGCAGGTGCCTGTAGTCCCAGCTACTTGGCAGGAGAATGGAGTGAACCCGGGAGGCAGAGGTTGCAGTGAGTCAAGATTGAGATTGCACCACTGCACTCCAGCCTGGGCAACAGATAGAGGCTCCGTCTCAAAAAAAAAAAAAAAAAAAAAGTAAAAAAAAAAAAAATATATATATATATGTATATATAACTAGCATATTAAAATATGGAAATATGTAGGCTAGGTGCAGTGGCTCACGCCTGTAATCCCAGCACTTTGGGAGGCGGAGGCAGGCAAATCACCAGAGGTCAGGGGTTCAAGACCAGCCTGGCCAACGTGGTTAAATCCTGTCTCTACTAAAAATACAAAAATTAGCCGGGCGTGGTGGCACACACCTGTGGTCTCAGTTACTCGGGAGGCTGAGGTAGGAGAATTGCTTGAACCTGGGAGGCGGAGGCTGCAGTGAGCCGAGATTACGCCATTGCACTCCAGTCTGGGTGACAGAGTGAGACTCTGTCTCAAAAAATAGATAGATAGATAGATAGATAGATAGATAGATAGATAGATAGATAGACAGATAGACAGACGTGATAGGAGAATAGCATTTAGGCTATATTTTCATGTAACAAAGCATCATATATTATACAATATAATATGTACTTTATCATATGCAAATTTCATTGAGAATTGAGAAGATTGGCTCTGTTTAGGCAAACGATTTTGTTTCTTGAAAACCAAAGCCTAATATTTTATACCTATAAAGAATCCAAATTATTAAAATTGCAACAGAAAGGCTTGTGGTTGGATATTAGAAAGAACTTCTTGATTTTCCAAATGCTGGGGAAAAGTTTTCTAGGGAGGATGTTGTCTCTTCTTCCTTAAGGGATTTAGCTTGGAAACTGTCCATCCTGGAGGGGACCTGACTTCTGGAATCTAGACAGATCAGCAAGATGTAAACTTCCATCTGGAGCCAATAACTGGGGGCATGACTAAATAATGATTGGGATCTTTCTAAAAGGAAAGGTTAGAGTGACATGAAGGATTAAAATAATTTTCTACTTAATCGAGTGTATCTAAATGCAATAGTTTTTTTGGCCAAAATATCTGCTTTGGAAATCTTAGCCAAATACTGATCAAGCTGAATTTGGGTCTGAATGACTATACAGATTGTGATTTTTCTGCAGTTGTTTCGAGGGAGAGAAAGTTTTAAGAGGGCTCCTTTACTATTCATTCTCTCCTCTGAAGAGGAAGATCTCTTTCCAGCACTAAATATCTAGCTTACCCCTCAGTGTACATAGAGGGATGGCTGGGAGGAGAGAAGAGGGATAGGCAGAGCTAGGGTGGAGAGGTCAGTGGAGGATCTGGGCTATAATTACCCTCAGCAGGCAGAGGATGAAGTGGGGCCCTACAGGCCACCTTCTGCAAAGTGAGGACTGAGAGCACATCCCAAGAAGATCTGCAGTGGGGCCAGCAAGTGCTTGTCAGAGACTTGAGTGAAAGATGGGTAGGTGAATTCAGCAGTGCTCTTTAGGGAGTCTCAGAAATTGTGCCTATGCTCTGATGCCCCAGCAACAAGATTAAACATAACTAAAAGGGACTGTTAAAGTCTAGAACATCATGTCAAAAAAGAAGTTTGGTGGCTCTTTTTATATGAAATGGCTTACTTAAAAAAACAAACAAAAAAAACCAAAAAACAAAAAGAGTAAACATGACCAAATGTTGGGGGAGGTGGCAGAGGATGAAAGTCAGAGGAAAACTTGGCTAGGATACTTTTTAATACTCATATTTATCGAATACCGGGCACCTGGCAGACAACACCACACCCAATTACCTGCTTGTTGAAAAGATTTCACTCTCTACTCATTTAAATAAAGGTAAATGCATGATTATTGGTGTAAAGATACTAATTAAAATTTATTGACCAGGCACAGTGGCTCACGCCTGTAATCCTAGCACTTTGGGAGGCTGAGGCACGAGGATCACTTGAGCCAGGAGTTCAAGACCAACCTGGGCAATACAGTGCGATATCGTCTCCACAGAATATTTTAAAATTAGCTGTAAAAAATAAATAAATAAAAGGCCAGAGGAGGTGGCTCATGCCTGTAATCCCAGCACTTTGGGAGGCCAAGGCGGGCGGATCACTTGAGGTCAGGAGTTCAACGCCAGCCTAGCCAACATGGTGAAACTCCATCTCTACTAAAAATATAAAAATTAGCCAGATGTGGTGGCAGGTGCCTGTAGTCCCAGCTACTTGGGAGGCTGATTTAGGAGAATCACTTGAACCCAGAAGGTGGAGGTTGCAGTGAGCCGAGATCCTGCCACTGCACTTCAGCCTGGGTGACAGAGTAAGACTCCATTTCAAAAATAAATAAATAAATAGGCGGCCTGGCGCGGTAGCTCATGCCTGTAATCCCAGCACTTTGGAAGGCCAAGGCAGGCAGATCACCTGAGGTCAGGAGTTTGAGGCCAGCCTGGCCAACATAGCGAAACCCTGTCTCTACTAAAACTACAAAAATTAGCCGGGCATGGTGGCAGGTGCCTGTAATCCAAGCTACTCAGGAAGGTGAAGCAGGAGAATTGCTTGAACCCAGGAGGCAGAGGTTGAAGCGAGCTGAGATTGCGCCACTGCACTCCAACCTGGGCAATAAGAGTGAGACTCTGTCAAAAAAAAATAAATAAATAATTAGCCAAACGTGGTGGCTCGCACCTGTAGTCCTAGTTACTCAGGTGGCTGAGATGGGAGGACCACGTGAGCCTAGGAGGTTGAGGCTGCAGTGAGCTGTGACTGCACCACTCCACTCCAGCCTGGGTGACAAAGTGAGACCTTATCTCAAAAAATAAAAGAAAATTTGTTAAAATTGCCCCCACCAGATTCATGTGGGGTAGGTCATTGTCGAACACCAAGAATTACTTAAGAGCACAAGACATCAGCCATAATAAACAGTTAATACATTGTTTGTGAAGACTAAATAATATATACTAAAGAATATACATATATATTAATGTAGAGTACATTAGAGGCATTTAATTCTTCCATTTATTTCACAGATAGAGAAACTGAGGTCCAGAAAGGGGAAGAGACTTGCTCAGACATAAGTTAACTTTTTTTTTTTTAATGACTCAGGGTTATCATGATTGCAAGTAATTCCTCAGTCTAATGGTCCTTTGCTTTCACTGTAATATTAATGAGACATGCTTCTTGAAAGAATGATTCACTAAGAGCAGGGCAGACTGACCAGCAGCTTTCCGGGCTGCACTGAAACCTTCCCACTCCAACCACAGCGAATTTATAACCACTCTGTGCTACAGATCACTCACAATTGGTCCTGACCCAAGAGGAACCCTGCCCCAGTCAGGATGGAATAAGTGAGTGCAGCCACTTGGAGCTGCCCTCTAATCTGCCACCACCACTGGGGTCTGCTGCCCTATCTGGGAACCACCCCTCTTCCTCTTACTTCTCCATGGCCAACTGGGAAAACGTAAGCTAAAAAGGATGACCCCAGCCATGAAAGAAGGAAAAGAAGTTAATCTGGAAAACAGGGATCCTGAATTGCAATCCTTTATGAATCCCAAATTGCCAGGCATTCCCTTGAATCTGAATTGGGTGGGGAAACTGAAACTGGGAGTCACTTTCTTCTGCAAATGCATTGCCTCTTTGTTCTGTTGTGGTATCATCAGAGATGGTGAGTTTCATAAATTTGGAAAGGAGAGAGCCAGCAACCTTGTGTGTTTCCCGTAAAAAGAGTTTCAACTCCTCTCCAATAATCAGCCAAAGGCAATACCTGGACTAAGAACTCTCACCCCTAGCATATCCAAAACCTGAATCTAAACAGGTACATTGAGCCTTTTGTTGGCTCCCTACTACTTTGGCAGGAAGGAATCAGGACTGATGCAGGCCCAGGCAGGAACAAAGATTCCCTGCCATTTGAGCTACTGGTTTGGGTTAGGAGAATTGGAAGCCAGGGGCCAGGTAAAGTGAGTCAAAAATTCTGAAGCATGGAGGAAGGCAGAAAGCAAGGTGGCACTATGATCTAGCAGTACTTCTCAAATTTTAAGTGTATATAAATCACTTGGGGAGCTGCTAAACTGCAAATTCTGATTCAGTAGGTCTGATGCAGGGGCCTAAGATTCTGTATTTCTAAGTAGCTCACAGGTAGTGCTGATCCTGCTGGTCCATAGAGCAGCCAGGCTCCAGAGAACTGGTGCATCAGATGCCCTTGAGTGCTGCAAACCGTGATGGGGGATAGAAATTATCTCCTGCAGCGCCAACTCTGCATTTTTTTTGGCACTGAGGAAGGGTGCTCTCCTTTTGACCAAAGAAACTGGAAGGTAGGCCATTAGCAAGATCCTTCTGATATTCTTGATCTTTGTAACAACCTGCTATAGCTAGCTGCAAGAGCATTTTTAATTAGACCAAATTATCTAGTTTGACTGTCCATAGAAATCAAAGCCCCAGCTGAAATATCTGTTCATTTTGCTAGTGTAGAGATGGCTTGTGTGCTGTGATTTTTAAGATGTTAAACACTGCCTGTGGGCATATTTTATGGAGAAATAAACACGCAGCCCAATGAGATGTATAGCGTTGTTTTAATATATTGTATATTCACTTATTTATGGGGAAAATAAACACACAAGCCAATAAGCTGTGCATTATTACTTTAATATATTGAATTTATTTCATACCTATATGTTTTATGAGGGAAAATAAACTAAGATACACGCTATTATTATAACACATCTAATTGTTCTATATTAATTTATTTATGAGAGAAATAAGTGCAATTTAACATGATGTAAGATTATTTAATGCACGAGATGAAATCTGTATTAAGACAGTTTAAGGGATTAAGTTCCAGCTAACTAAGATGTGTGTACTTCCCACAATGAGGGATCCATTTAAAACTATGCAAAGGGCCTGTCTAGTCCTCTGTGTCACAACCTATGTTGGCTCCTGGCTTATCCTGACAATTGCTGCCTCTGGGTGCCTGGTACTCTAAATCCTGGTCCTGTTGGTCCAGGGGAAAGTCTGGAGGCCCAGGAAATAAACTGCTTTTTGAGAAGGGCAACATCTGCCGGGGAGATAGCCCCGCAGTGTCTGTTTCTGAGCGGGAGAAATATTAAAGAAACCTAAGGAGAATGGATGGCTTTCCGGAGCCCTTTAAATCTCCACCTTCCCAGAACAAACCAGGAGGCAGATGGGGGAGATCGATCCTTGCTTCCCGCTTACCAGGTTTACAAGGAACCAGGCAGGCTGTGGTGGGGGATAGACAGGACATGGTGTTGATATGGAAAATGAAGTTGTTGGTCAAGACAGGTGGGTCTGCATTTAGAGAAAGCTCTGGCCTGGCTTCAAATCCCGCAGCGAAGGATCAAAAGTCAGACCGGATGAGGCACACCCAGGCCCGCAGACCCGCCGCTCTCCTTCCCTTCCCTTCCCTTCCCACCCGGACTCTCCTTCCATCTCGCGTCCTCAGCGTCCGTTGAGCTCACTTTAAAAATAAAAAAAAATCAAACAAACAAAAACTAAGGTGGGGCTCCCAGGCTCCCCTTCTTCCCTGGCCTCTGGAAAATCCGGCTGGGAGGACGCGGGGGCGGGGGCAGATCCCGGCTGGGCCGGCGCCTCCCGCAGCGGCTGTCATGGCCGCCACAGCCTCTTCCCTCGCGCCCCCCCGCCCGCCGCCCGGCCCCAGCGCCATTTTGAGCATCGTCTTTGCTTCCCTGTCTCAGTCCCGCTCTCCTCGCTCCTCCTTCTCTCCCTGCACGTCCAGCGCCTGGCGACGCTGCCGGGCCTCCCTGGGCTTCTCGCCCGGCTGCTTCTCGGATGGTCCCCCAAAGCCCAGAAGCCCCCGAGTCCATGGGTGTCCCGGCAGCGCCACATTTCTCAGCTGGCCTCTTTTCTTGCCCACTTGGAAGCAGTTACCATCCCTGGGTGCGGGGCCCTGCTTCCCGAGAAAATCCCCGACTCCACTCCACTCCTTGGAGAGCCACCTACAACTCCCAAAGAGGCCCGGCTCAAGCCCCAGGCCTCTCGTCCCTAGGCTTCTTGAGTTCAGAAAAAGGCCCTACACCGGCTTCGGTCATAAGAAGCAAGAAGTCTAAGGAAGCCCTTGGATTCTTCCCAATTCCAGGAAACTTCTGCCCCCGCCACGACCCCCAAAAGCCTGTCCCCAGGCTTCCTCTCCTTGCACCCTCCACTGTTCGCTGTATACTTTCTCCCTCCACCTGCCCACCTTTATTTCTAAGCAGAGGCCCCAGGACCACCCGCTCAGGACCAGAGGCCCTCTGCTGAGGGGCAGGGAGGTGACCGAGCTTCCTGCAAACTCCCGACTCTTGCCGGAGCCGTGGGCGAAGCGGCCATCAATCGGGTCACCTTTGTACCACCCGGACTTCGCCGGCCCAGGAGGCTTTGCTGCCATATGGGCCGCTGAACCGAATCAACTTCACACAGGTGCTGGAGGGGTAAGGACCGGCCTTGGGGCCGCGGGGAAAGAGGTTAAGTCCCAACACAAACACTCGTTTTCGTATTATAAAGACATTTATTTAATCTATGAAAATAATGTACAATAAATACTTTCCCCTTTTCCTATTATTAAAGAATTTTAATAAATAATCTACAGTCTAAAACATAAAAAAGAGGAAAATAAGTCCCTCTAGTTATTTTTAAGAAAGTCCCCTTAGAGTTTAATTATTCCTGAGATTTCACTGGAAGGAGTCTACCAAACGGAATTTTTCTGTGTGAATTTTAAAAGATGCCCGAGTGCCCAATATTTTAGAAGAAAAAAGGGAGTGGATTAAACGCTAATTCAGTAATACCTGAATTTTAGCAAAACACATAAGTCTATGCGACTGGGGGTGGGAGAGGCTCGATTTTTCCAGTAGATGACCAAGGAGCGCGGGGGTGGAAAGGACCGGGAGGAGGAAACGGGTTAGGGAAACTGCAGGTCGATGGCACAGAGCGTGCTGGTGAAGAAGTCCAGCTCTTCCTCGGAAAAGGGGACGGGGCTGTCGAGAGAACCCTGCAGGCTAGGGGAGAGGCCTCCGGATAGCTGGAGACAGGAGTCGGCCGCGAAGAAGTTAAGGTCGGGAAGGAAAGGCGAATCCTGGCGCTCCGGGAAGACATCTTCTGGCAATGGTCCCGGCTCTGGCCCGCCCGCCCCGCGCAGCGCGCAGCCAGGGCTCGGCGCGCCCGCGCCCTCTAAGCCACCGGCTAAAGGCCGGGGGTCCGCGGCGCTTAAGGACCCCGGCACCACCTCCGGCGGGTGAGAGCAGGCTTCCCACGCCGCCCGCGAGGCGGAGGGGCCGCCCGGGCTGACCGCCGGCTCCTTGACAGGGTCGCCGGTGTCCTCCAGGGCGCCCGGGCAGGCAGGCTCCCCATCCGGCGGCTCTCGGTGCTGCGTCTGCCGCTTGTGCTTCATGCGCCGGTTCTGGAACCAGACTTTGACCTGCCTTTCGGTGAGATCCAGCAAGGCTGCGATCTCGACGCGGCGTGGCCGGCACAGGTACTTATTAAAGTGGAATTCCTTCTCCAGTTCCAGCAGCTGCGTGTTGGTGTAAGCCGTGCGCAGCCTGCGCGCCCCGCCGCCACCAGCCTCCGGCAGTCCCAGGCCATCTGCAGGGAAAACAAGCTGGGCGTCAAAGCGGGCAGTGTACTCAGCCCAACCTTAGTTCGGACTAACCCATCCGCCAAAATCAGTATCACCTCTCCCCTTCCTCGCCACCCCACCCCCGCCCCCACCCCACAGCGGCTCGCTTTCACTGCTTTTGGGTTTTCTTCTCTCCCTCCCTAGTCGACAGCCCCGGCCCAGGTCACGGCAAAGCATTCAGAGCCGCCCACGGGCCACGCAGGGGGCGGAGAGCCGCTCCCTTCGACGCCGAAACCTCAGATCCCCCCTCCCAAGCCCTCCCAGTGGACCCCTCAATTCGGAACTTTCCAACTCAACCGGAGCGAGGGTCATAAAGATTGTTCTTCACCCCTCTTCCTCCCTAACTCTGAATTCTTCCTCTTCTCCTAGAGTTGGGGCAGAAAGGACCGAATCTTTTTCTGCTTCTAGAGTCTATCCCAGCAACAACATATTCATTCCCCTACACAGATACGGATGAAAACCTCAATCAAATCATTTTCTTCTAGCAGAAAAAAGGTGTTTCCCCAACCAGCTTTCAAAATCAGCTGTAGGGAGAGACAGAGAGAGAGGGGAAAAAAAAAAAAAAAAAAAGACGCTGGCAGCGGCCAGGCCTGTCCCCCAGTGGGATATTCTTCTTCCCCATCCCGGGAATGGACGGGGTAAGGAACCCCAACAGGCTTGCCACCTTTTTTTTTTTAACCTCCTTCCACTGCTTTTTCTCCCCCTCTTGTAGGGTGCCCCTCACCCCACCCCCACCACGCTTACCGACCTGCAGGCGATCCGACCCCGGAGGCCGGGACAGCGGAGGCGGCCGGGGAAGGAGACGTGGCGGATTGGCTGGGTTTCTTGGCGGATTTCTTCTCTTTCATCCAAGGGAACTCGGGGGCCGGGGGGGCAGCGGGGAGCGGCGGCGGTGGCGGCGGCAGAGCAGGCCCATCTTCGGCTGGCTTTTGGCTCCTGGGTCTCTGAAGGGTGGAGGCACCGGGCTGGAGGCTGGGGAAGGTTTGCTCGAAAGGAGGAGGAGGAGGAATTAATGTCGACTCCTTGATTGATGAAGTTTGAAATGTCTCCAAGACAGCGGGGAAGGAAGTCAGACACTCGGCGAGCGATGGCTGGCTGTTTATAAACCCAATCTCCCTCTCAAATTCAAAATTCATGGCTTTCAATGGTGGGGGAGGGGGCTGCTGGGGGGGGCGTCAGGAGGGAGGATCGGAAGGGACCCCCCCTCCTGCCCCCCCCCAGATTTATGTAATGGAGCGATTTTGGGAGGGGGAGATTTCGGTCTCTCTTTTTTTTTTTTTAATTTTGGGCCTTTATATTTGTATATTGCTGATAAATACAAGCGTATGGGGACTCTCGCTATTAAACCCAGGACTCCGGCGAAATTACAGGGAATTCGTGGTCACGGGACCGGCCTCCGCCAATCGCTCGTCTGGGCCTGGTGGAAAACAGAGAGCATTATTTGCTTTAATTGATTCAAAAACACCAGAGGACCATGACCTGGACACCATGAGCCCCCATTCCTACACCAGTGCTTCACACGCTCTCTCCCCAGTGCCTCCCTTTCTCCAGAAAACCTAGAGAAACCACTTCCTCATCCCTTTCGGAGGTTAGAAGGTTTCAGAAGCTTGGAAAAGAAGAGACTCTAAGGGAGAAACCTTCCTCTTTTCCAAATGTTTTAATAGAGTAAATTAAGGCTTTCCTTTCGTGGCTTACGTGGCCAGCAGCATCCTCTTCCCTTCTCCCCTTCCCCAAGAAAAGATGAGTGAGGATCCCTGCGTTGGAGGAAGAGGGAGTCGAAAGAGGCTTCCACTCTTTGAAAAAGGTCAGTGTTAAGGTGCAAATAAGAAAGAGATTTATAATCATCAGCACCACTATCCCCATGTTAACCCTCCAAAAGCAACAGTTAAATCTTGGGAAATGGACAGGAACTCCCAGGCGGACACATAAGAGTGAGATGGAGCATGAGGGGCATTTTTGGGCCTCTGGCCTCCATCGCTGTGTGGCCTGGGTTCTCATCTCTGCCCAGTGTTTGCAGCACTGCCTCTTCCCCTTATGTCCCCCTGCTTTCCTCACTTTCAGGCATCCATGCTTCTCTGTGACACCTCCCTCCCCCCGAAAACAAGCAGAGTCTAAGATATGTATGTACCCACTCAAGCCTCAAGCTCATATCTGTATCCATATCCAGGGACATGAACAAGAACTCAGGTAGCCACTGATTTAACTTAGAGCACTCTCAAAGTTCAGATCAGCGTATGTGTGTGCATGAATGTGGTGGGGAGCTTTTCCCCTAGGACAAAGAGACTTTCCCTCCCATTTTTGCCATTGTGCTAGTTTAAAAAAAAAAAAAATCCCTGACAAGGAAGAATTCCCTGAAAATGGTGCGGGTGGAAATAATGACCACTGAGATGATATTCCATTTCTGGCTCCTGAGGGGAAATGCTTTTAAAATTTATTTTATTTTGAGGAGACCAAGATAGTCTGAAGTTCAGAGTGTTGTAATTTACTATAGAAAGAGGGCACAAGACTCTAAGCCCCAAGCAATTGGTGGGAAACTAGGCCTCAAAGCAGAAAATGAAAAGTCGATCTGGGGGAAGATTTTTAAATAAGTGGGTCAGAGGGACGGAGAGGAGATGAGGCGATCAATCTTAGCCCCCTGACAGCTCCCTCCGATTGCATCAAAGAATTTGGCTCTTTGGGAAAGCAGAGGGAACAGCCAAAATTTCACATCTCTTAAAAAGGCCTGGGGGTGGGGGTGGGGGTGGGGGTGCAAAAGAGAAAGGTGATTCTGGGAGAGCTGGGAAACAGATGGGAAATGGGGACAGAGGGAAAGCGCTAAGTTGGGTGGAAAGTTTGCCTGGAGAACTCCCACGGCTCTGGCCTCCCCTCCCCCTCCTCTCTCTCTCTGCAGCCCAGCCAGGAGAAGGCTGGTTAGCAGAGAAATGGCAACTGAGCCCGGAGCTGGAACTAGAAACTTTCTGTCAATGTAACATCTGCGTGGGTGGTGGTGAGTATTTAAAAAGAAGAGCAGAGAAGTCTGAGTAGAAGCATGAGGGTGGGGGAGCGGAGGATGAAGAAAGGGGAGTTGGAGGTGGGGGCTGCAGGGACCGGGGAGGCATGCTCTGGAGGGCTGAGAACAGAGAGAGCTACTCTGACCTGGGCAAAGTGGCCAGCAACAGTAGTGTGCAACTCGGCTCCAAATAAAACAATTATTGCCGTTTAGAGGTGTGGATGGGGCATAGAAGAATCCAAATAGTAAGCAGCGTCTGGAAGTCATGCAGGGAGGCCTGAGAGTGGATTCTCCCTCTGGCCATCCCCTTGAACACCTCTGAAAGTTTAGCAACAGCTTCTCCAGCTGGCTGAAGGATCCAGAGCTTATCTTGGGCAACTCGGGCAGAGACTGTCCCTGCAGGAAATACAGCTCTCTCTAACCCTTACTGACAGATTTTATGGCCAGATTAGCAAACAGCGGAAAACTTGGGTGTTAAAAGGGGCCAAGAGAACCCTCCTTCTCAGAGACATCTCTCCCCCGCCCCCCTGTCCTGCTGTGAATTTTACAGCAAGGATATTTTACCCTCGTCTTTGGCTGCTTTAGCTGAGCGCCTGGAATCTTCCAAAGAGAAGGATAGGGAACACCAAGCCAAGTTGGTTCTTATTTTTCTTGTTTGCAATTCCAGCTCCGAGCCAAAGCTCTGTTTTTCAAACTTAAGCTAAATTCTCTTTCTTGGCCTCTTTCCTGCTAGATAAATAAGCAACCCAACCCACCCCCAGAATCAAACATGGTGCTTCATCTAGTTATATCATTCAGAAAATGTTATTCAGGGAAGAAGAGAGAAAGAGAAAGAAAGAAAAACCCTTGAGCGTTATTTGATCCCAATCAAACTTTGCACGCTCTTATGCCTTTAAATTATAGCCTGACCCAATGCTAAATTGCTTGCTGCTTGGATGAGCCGAGCCCAGTTAAAATCCTACTTGGTGGTGGGGAAGGGGGAGGGTGTAGAATTCAGGTTGCTTTTTTATTGTTATTTATTGTTGCATAAAGACTATAATTACTAACCTTGGACTGCCAGGATGCAACATAAAAATGAAAATCAGCCCTCGCTTTAAGGCAGGGCCTGGAACGATTCTCACTCCCCCACCATGACTACCACCAAATATATGCTCCTAATTAAGCAATGCAGGCACATCGCTTACAATTAGAATTATGCAGCTCTTCAGCAAGCAGCCATCGCTTCTCTTTCAACGAATTAGCTCCATATTTCAGCCGCCCTGTCTTCTCGCTCTTATCGGCTCCAGCGACTCGGCGGTGACATTTCATCTTTGACAGACCCTCTCTATTCTCACTCCAATGTGATAAAACTTTTATGGAACCACGACTAAGAAATGAAGTTTTCCCAAGGATGGTGGAAACAGAGCCGCACTTTAGCCTGGGGACCGTCTTATTTATGCTTAGATCCAATAGTTTCTCCCACCCTCCTCTCCCCTTTCTCTGGCAGGGGAAATCAAACGTGCTTCCCCTCCCTCCACCTCGAGTTTTATTTAGTGATTTAATTTTACTTAGTTTTAAAGTTTGACCTGAGAAGTCTAGGCCTCAGATTTTTTTTTTTTTAGATTAATCATTTTTCTTTGTTTTCATTTTAGACCCAATGGTGGTTGGGCTTCGGGTCATGTGACATCTTCTTTGTAGCTCCGGAAGAGGATTGCGAAGAAGTTTAGGTTTCGTGGAAGAAACCGTAATCTGCCAGATTTTCTTGTTGGTAGTGGGAAGGGGTGGGGGGTGGTGCATGGAGGTTGTGGCCAAAGGCACTAACACACGAAAGGTCAATGAATGAAAAACCTAGAGGCATAGAGGCCAAACAGAAAACCTACAGACAGCACCCAAGAGTCCCCCTTACTTCTCCCAACTTGTCACTTAAACCACAGCTAAAGAAGTTGGCAAAATGTTACAGGCTCTTATGAGTGAGAAAATGGTATTTAAACTTAAGACATATCAAGGGGGAGACCGGAACCTGGGCAGTGGACAAAAAGGCCAGGGGTCTTCAATGTCCTTGTCCTTCTTCCCTTGGGGGAAATTTGGCAGTCAACAGCCTTGCTCTGCTATCTAAATTGGACCACCAGGACAAGATAAAATTGATAACACAAAGTTTATTCAAGAATTGTTTGACAGACAACCCTTTTAGGTAAGGAAAAAAGTAACTACTGAAGAACAAAGAAAGTTCCAAGAGGGAATTAACTCTAGTTCTACAAATTCAGGACTATACAGTGACAATCAGGAGCTGAGTTCATGCCTTTTAGAACTAATTACAATTGCTCATAAGTACGAGTTTAACATAAATCTACAGCTCTTTTCTAGAGTACAATAGTAACTAAAATAGCTGGTTTTACATGACAGGAAACACAATGTCCTTTGTAACAAGTAAATACTAAAAAAGTACAATTTTTTCCTTTTTTTCCCTCATATAAATACATAATGTAGGGGGATAAATAATACAAAAAAGAAAATATTTTAACAGGCTATTAACCAATAAATATATATGAAAATGTTCACTAGAACACACGCTTCTTTGAGCAATGCTGGACTTCTGCAGGCCCAGACATCTCTCACAGTTGTTTTTACATCCATTAAAATGTAAACTCTAAGTGCAACAAAAGTGTCCTGTCAGGAGGCTGAGCAAGGCACGCAGGCCCTGCCCAGCCCCTGCCTGGGACAGACAGTTTGTTCAAATATACCCTGTTTTCACGTTAAGTCAAGAGAGCAACAGAAGAAAAGTATAGAACCTCGTGTCACCAACTGCTTTCTGTGGAGAGAGGGGGATGGAGCTGGAGCTGAGATGGAGGCAGCAGAATGGGCAAACCTTCAGTCCTAACAACCTGCCTGCCCTAGCCTACACACTTTTCCTTAAAAGAAAAAAATATATAATTTATAATATAGGCAGCTCTTTCTGGATCTCTCACCATCCCTGAGCCCTCTAAAAACTGTAATTGATGGGGGTGGGATGTATAGATATCAATGTCCTAGAGCAGAAAAACCTGGGGCCAGAAATGGAGGGGGTAGATACCTCAATAAACTTCAAATAAATGGGAACAAATTTGAGGTTTTGGGAAAGTTGGAAGGGAACGTGCTTTGTGCCCTTTGGGTTTGAAATGTGTTTTCTTGTTTTTTAAAGGATAACTGAAAAAAATCAAGATTTGGGGGGAATTACCTACAAAAATGTAAGGTAAGTCCGTTGGTTGGTGATGGCCTAGCCATCTCGTCTGGTTTGTAAAATGTGCTTCTCTGCCTCATCCTATCTCGTCTTCCTCTACCCCACTCCAGGGCGTGGAATTCCAACTTGGTAGTGCTGGAGCCCTGGGGTTGACGGGGTCATCTCCAATCTGCTGTGGATTCCTTTCCGTTGGGTTGGCAGGCAGATGGAACAAGAGGTGGACTTAAAAAGCAATCTCTCAGGCCAGGGGGAGGGGAAGGAGCTCCAGGCCCGTTTTGACCAGGAAGTCTAGCTACCACCTCTCTGGTCCCTTTTTCAGACCTCCAAACTGCCCCCCAGAGCTCCACAGTCTCCCTCTTCTTCCCCATCTCCTAACCCTCGTCCGCCTTTTCCCATCACAGGTGTGTTAATTTGGGCGCTTCTTGGATTCTACCCTGAGGAGGAGGCGCGTGGTGAGAGGAGAGGTCTGTGTAGGTGGGGTGGGGGTCGCAGGGTCCGTGGTGCTGGCTGGGCGCCATAGGGGGCGCCCCGTTGTAGTCCAGGTTCCCGGAAGGATGATGGGAAAGGTGGTTGAGGCCATAGAGGGAGGGGCCGGCAGGGGGCGGCAGCGGATCCGCGTAGCCGCCCCCGCCCACATACACCGGACTGCCCTGCATGGTGGGCGTCCCGTAGGCGCCCCCGTTGGCTTGGAGGACGTGCGGCTCATACTCGGGCGCCGGGGTCGGAGGGTACTTCTGCGGGGCGCCGCAGCTTTTGAGAGGGGGCTGGTAGTTGGAGGGCAGCGCGTAGGCATTCTGGTGGGCTTTACTGAAGGCGGGTGGGGACGGGCTCTCGTAGCTGGGGGTCATGGAGTGTAAGGCGTTCATGAAGCCGGCCGTGGACTGCATGGGCTGCGGGGGACTGCCGGCTGGAGATGGGCCCCCTGACGACGAGGCCAGTCCCTTGGCCTTCTGGTCCTTCTTGTACTTCATGCGCCGGTTCTGGAACCAGATCTTGATCTGCCGCTCGCTGAGGTTCAGCAGGTTGGCCATCTCCACACGGCGAGGCCGGCACAGGTAGCGGTT
Organism: Theropithecus gelada; assembly: GCF_003255815.1. Classification (NCBI taxonomy): domain Eukaryota; kingdom Metazoa; phylum Chordata; class Mammalia; order Primates; family Cercopithecidae; genus Theropithecus; species Theropithecus gelada. Next base: position 25,192,335 of record NC_037684.1, on the reverse strand, counting down.
AAAATGGAACTCCTTCTCCAGCTCCACCAGCTGCGCGCTCGTGTATGCCGTCCGCGCCCGCTTGGACGCCGCCGACCCCGGGGGGCTCTTGTCCCCTCCCCCGCCGCCGCCACCGCCCCCGCTGCCACCACTGCCGCCGCCGCCGCCGCCACCGCCGCCGCCGCCACCACCACAGCCCTCTGCTGGATTCGAGGGGGAGGGGTGGGAAGGGGAGAAAATGAAATAAAAGATAATTACTGAACACGCCGAAATTGAATGCATCGTTTCTTAATAAATCCAGGCCTGGACTCGGAGCCCCCGCCGCCCTCCCCTTCGCGTCCCCGCCTCCTCCTCACTCCCCCACCCCACCGCCCGTCGCATTAGCGGACACTCTATAATAGTGGCATTTATTAAGAGACCTGTTCTCCTTTCGCTGCCCCAGCTTATGAAAATTTGATCATGTCACGCAGACAGAGCCGCATGGCCATTTATTTAGGGCTGGATTTTCGCGTGCGTGCTTTCTCCCCTCTATCCCCAATTCCAGGTCAGGGAAGACATTTCCCCTCCCTGCCCACCCCGTCCTGAGGACAGGATGGGAGACTGAGGAGAACCCTCGGGGTAATCTGGACACTCGTGGGCAAGAAGTGTCGCACGAAGAGGCTGCCGTGCCTGGAGGCCGGGACCCTGGGCCGTCCGAGCGATTGTGATTAATACCCACAGTAATCATACTTAATAATAATCAATCCTTGACGACTCTGCATCCTCCTGGCAGCGCCTCGTCTTGGCTCTGTGGCCTTGGGAAGGGCTTTGAGGCCATGGACCTGGCCTTCTGGAGCTTTCAGAAGCTCTGGTGGAGGGCGGCTAGAGGGAGGAGGGTGTTGGCGGGGTAAAGGGTCATTAGGGGGTGGGGGTATCAAAAATGTACCCGCCAGCCACCTAATATTGTTCCCAGGCAGTCTCTTGGGCGCCTAGGGGCTGGATGCTAGAATAACAGTGACATTCCTGGCTCGGACAAAAGCTGAGGACAAGGAAGGCAGAGAACTGGTACCTGTGCCGGGGGAGCTGTTTTTCAGCTTGGACGTTTGCCTCGACTCTTTCATCCAGGGGAATATCTGTTTGGTGAGGGTGGAGTTGGTGCCGGGACCGCACTTTGGGGGACCACTTTTGCTGGGCCCGCCCCCATTACTGCTGTTGCTAGTGGCACTGGTAGGTGCGGCACTGGGCGGGGGTGAGCCGGGCGGGGCGGGCAGGGGCTCCGGGGCCAGACACGGCCTCATGCAGCTGCCGTTGAGCTCCTTGCTCTTGGCATGTGGGGCACCGTTGCCCAGGGACTGCAGCGAGCATGCTGAGCGCTGGTAGTCGCCCTCCAGGTGCGTAGCGGCCTGAAATGGGGGTTGGGGGGGGCCGTCGAAGCCGAAGCCATTGCTGCCAGGGTACGAGGAATACCCTCCGAAGAGAGCAGCCGCAGCGTTGTCGTAGTAGGTGGCTTTCTGCATCGCTGGGTGAGGCCTGGGCAGTGGGTGGCAACTTGGAAAGGCCTGATACCCTCAGGACCGGACATTGGCAACCCTGGGGGTCACGTGACACGCCGGACCCCCCCCCAACCTCCTCCCCTCTCTGCCCCCCTCCTCCGGGGTCTGTTCCAAGCGGCTGACCTGCGGGGCGAGAGAAGAGACACAAGGCGGAGAAGAGGACTGGGGCTCGAATCCATCTTAGGAACTGAAAAGGGAACTGACATCAATAGGGTTTTTTCTTCTCCCCTCCCCAACATCTCCAAAGCAGATGCCGAGGAAAAAAAGCCCACCAGTTTTCATTTCCACTAAAAAAATAAACAAATAAATACTATATGCCTTTCAAGACTGCCTAGATGTAGAATCTATGGCAAAGGCCATTGCTTCTCTCCTGCCTGTGCACTAACCCCTCACCTCCCCTAGTTCCTCTCTCCCTCTCTCTCCTCCCCAACTCTGGGATAGGATGGCTCAAGGGAGGGGACCCTAGGAGACTCCAAAATAAAAGCATCATCAACACCCTCCTCTGAGCCCAGAGGCTTCTGTGCTTCCAGCCTTTGCCTCCTTCCAAGTCGGTTTAGGTCTCTTGCCCAAGCAAAGTCTAGCCTGAAGGGAAACCAAAGGATCTTCTGAAAAGACATGCAGGAGAAGCAAGTTCGTCAGAGAAGCGTCTCTTGTGAGGTGTCCTCTCCACTTCCCACCACTCCCCCACCAGGAAGACAACAACAGCCTGACCTAGATACCTCCTGAGGATTTTTAACCTCAAGAGTCAGCTGAACTGAGACTCATCTGTCCATGGCTCTGCTGCAGGTACCACCACCTCCGGCTCCTGTCTTTGCTCAGCCAAACCTGGGATTGGGCAGCCAATGGCCCTGTGGGGCCCCCAAATGGAGCAGGATTGTTTCAATTTCCTGGGCCATGCCAGTTGGTGCTGTGACCATTTGGCCCAGGTCTCTCCCTGGACCTCTCTTTTTTTTTTTCCATGAGACTTAATTTTTCCCACCCTTTCCTTCACAGTCTGTTTTCTTTGATTTTCCCCAAAGAAAATAAGAAACAAGAAGTTACAACTGCTAGACTTTTCTACTGAGACAGGGAAAGTGCTTTCCAAAAGAGAAAGTTATTCCCGAGAAAAATAATCAACAAAGCAATTTTAACAATATTATTCTCTGGGTTAGAAACAGAGGTATTCCTGTTGACTGAGGTTCCCTGAGGCTAATAATAATAATAATAATAACTATTTTAATACAGCCTTTTAAAAGTGTGCCAGAAAAATAAAGATTCAAACTAACATAGGATTTTGTGTATTTGTTCTGAAACTTCTGACTACATTTTTTTTTCCTCTCTCTCTCCCAACTCTTCACCACCACTTTTCATAAAACCTCCATACTGCCATGTGTGTTTGGAAAACTTTATCTCATTCAGCCTAGCTGGTCAACTCCAAATAAAACTAAACATAGGAAAACAAAATAAAAGAAGTGCAGGTGAAGAAAGTCCCTCCCTCACATAAATCCCCTTCTTCATGGCACAGATTTATACTCAAAAAGGAATCAGTGTAACCCTGAGTTCCGATTGGTTTCTGGAAATACACATGGGTCTGCAAAGCAGCAGGTCCTTCAAGGGAGAACCAGAGTTCAATTGACCAGGCTGACCCAATCCCTTTATTATTATTACCATTAGCCTCTGCTGATTTAACCAAAATTAGCTTCCGAGCAGCCCTGGCTGAAGGGGGAATTAATTAACAGGCATTAGTTGTGGTTGTTATTAATAGAGAAGAGAATGAAATAAAAACGTAGGAGGGGGTTGGCTGGCTGGGCCCTGGCTTTATTTAGTCTAAATGATTGTTACAGTAATAATAATGATGATGATGATGATGATGATAGTAATAATAATAAAACAATAATTTAACTAGACGCCTGGGGCCGAAATTCCTGTCGCTCCCCTTGCAATAAACCCCAAACCATCGCCAGACGGAGGCCACTGTGGAAAGCGAAGGAGCCAGAGACGCGATAGGAAAGAATGGAGACTCCGCCGGTGGTGCAGACAGGGCTGGGAAGGTTTGTGCACCCGGGTAGTCCCTGGCTGCTGCTGCCAGGCTGCCTCGGCCGGTCGCTGCTGCCGCGGCGGCTGGCGACGACCTACCAGCCACCTATGATGGCCCAAGGAGGGGAAGAAGAGCAAGCGATCAGGACACCAAAACGGTTATCGGAGACAGGTTCCCAGCACACCAGCCGGCCGAGGGCCGAGCCCCGCGGGCGGCAGCAAGTTTGGGAGCCGGAGGTAACCGAATTAAAAAGCGCCTTACAAACTCCGCTTCGGGACTTGGCTCAGCAGGGCTCCGGGTTGGAGGGCGCCGAGGCCTGGCGGACGGGACAGTGGGAAGAGGGAAAGGTGCCGAGGGGACCCGAGATCTGGGATCCAGAACAAGAGGGGGTGGGGAACAGCTCTACCAAGCCAAACAGATCTATTTCCCTTGCCTCCATGTTGGAAAAATTCTGGTTCCATATGGCTCCTCGGGAGGGAGGGAGGGAGGGAGGGAGACGGTGGCTGCCGGCTTCCCCCCAGGGTCTCGCTGGAGAAGGGAGATGAGCCCCCCCCAAGAACCCCACCTTGCCAAGCACACCCCAGGGACTGCCAGGAGACTAACAATAGCTGGGGAAGCCCCGAGAGAGGGGATAGGCCATCTTCCAGGACTTAAAAAAATTAATGGGAGGAAGAAAAATAAAATAACAAGAAAGGAAGAGAGAGAAAGGTTGAGACTTTCTTAGCAGCCGGGGAGAAAATTCAGCCCTGGATCTGGCTGCTGAAAGAAAAGAGAGGAGAAAAGAGGAGAGAAGCAGGAAGAGAGAGGGGAGAGAGGGAGAGAGAGAGAGAGAGGGAGAGAGAGGGAGGGAGGGAGGGAGGGAGAGAGAGAGAGAGAGTCGCTGCGTGGAAGGAAGCTTAAAGCTTGTGAACTCTTCTTGAACCGAGATTGGAGTCATATGGGCCATAAATCATTGAGACATACTCTCCGCCATTCACAAACTGATAGCCTATTTCAGTCCAGCTTACCTTAGCCACCGACGAGGGGAGAACAGGCAGACATAATATATATTCACATCGAGCCCCAGCGCGAGCGGCAGGCGAGAAATCTCCCCTCCTTGAAGGCAAAGGAAAAAAAGCCCACTGTTTAAAGCTGCGTCGCCCCCCGCCCCCCCGCCCCGCAAAGCCACCCCGGCTGGGGAGCCCGAGGGGCAGACCGGCCAGAGGAGCCGCGCGGCGTCCGCTTCAATTCACTCGGCTTAGGAGCAGGGGTGCGCAGGAGGGAGGGGGTGGGGGAGCGGGAAAAAAAAATAGAAGACCGAAAGGTGCCGGGCAGCTCAGCTCGCCAGAATCCAGCTCCGGGCTCCAGCAGGGCTAAGCCGCCACAGTGTGGTTGCCCTATAAGACTGGTACGCCCTACTCTCCGTAACAATGGCCTCTGCTTTTGCACAGGGAAAAAAAACCACACAGACACACACACACACACTCACTCACTCACACACAAGCTCACATACCCCCCCACCTCTCCCCCTTTAGCAAGCTTAGATGCCTGATAAGGAGGGAAGGTGATGGTGCTGATGGCAAAGGGGAAATTTTAAAATACCCCGCTCCCCAAAAAAAGAGTGAGAAGGAAAGAAGGGAGGGTTTGTTTTTTTTTTCTTAAGAACGGGTAAAAATTTAAATCTAGATTGGGGGGACAGGGAGGAAGAGGTGAGCAAAGGCAAGGAAGGGCGGTGAAGTTCACAGCTCCCCCCATACCCCACTGGTGAACCATTATGCTAATTTGAGAAGTAGCATTTGGAGGCTGAGTCAAAGACAGGCCTCGCCCGGGGTGGGGGGGTGAGGGTGCCGGGTGCCCCTCTGCACTCATTCGCAATTGGAAGACCAGGACTTTTTTAGAAAGTAGTTTCACTCCTCAGGGACTGGTGGCTGGGTCTCCAACCCTCACACCCTGGCTCCCTCCTTCTGAGTCTCCAGCCCCGTCTTCTTCCCTCCACTACACCCTCTCTATTCCTCCCAAATCTCCCCCCAATCTCCAGGCCCAGTCACTAACCGAGGGAGAGGGAAAGACCAGACCTTTTAAAACAACAACAACAACAACAACAACACCCCTCCCCCTTTTTCTTTTTGAGAACAGACAACAAGCGGTGAGTGATGATTTTAAAAACCCAGAACATCTTGCAGGGGGAGGAGGGTTGAGAAAAGGGTGACAAAAGGAGAACTCTGTGTTTTAGCTTGAGCTCCAGACTGGCTGGCAGTAGACAGGCTGAAAGAACTTTACGGAGAAGTTTCTGTTAGGATTCTCACCTCCGGATAGGCAGAAGGAGCTAAGAGGTGATAAGGACATTTGTACTTCTGAGAAGAACTAGCAGGGTGGCTTAATTTTAAATGCACTGGCAGAAGAGATGGAAGATGGTTATTATTATTATTATTCAGAACAACCCTGTTTGTTTCTCTCTGCCCTGCAAGATTTATGACTCTTGGCACAAGTGAGGAAGGCCACAAAAGCTAAAGTTTTCTTAGGGTGTGTTTGAGCAGGGCAGGAAAAGGCAAGGAGGAGGCCTGTAGGAGGAAGACAGGAGCCAAAAATGTAGGTGTCTGCAGATTTGGGACAGGGGGTGGGGAATAGTCATTCTGGAGGAAGGAAAAGACAAAAAGAGCACCAGGACATTTCCCAAAGCAGGAGTGTTTGCAACTCTACCTAACTGCTGACTCGGAGCTAGGGGATGAAATAGAAAGCTGACCCTCTTCTCTAAAGGCAGCTTGGAAAACTGGTTCTCTTAACTTCGTGTAAGGCACTACCCTGTGATTTCCTGGTTAGAATACTTAGCTTTTGCCTTCTCCCATCTGGATGCACCAGGAGAGGGAACGGGACTGGGGACAACAAAGGTGAGAGTTGACTTCCAGCTATTGTGTCCCCTCCAGCATAGGCTGGCAGTATCTGGCAAAGCTTCCCTCATTCCCTCTCTCTCCCCACTCACAGGCTGTACTTTGGGATGAGATAGGGAGTGGCCCCTGGCCTCCAGGCCCTACTTCTTCTGGGCAAGGCTAAGTCAGGCCAGGTGATTTGGAGCAGCTGGTTTCCGGGGACCCTGATAAACTGGGGGTACCTGTGGCCTTCCTGCCCTCCAGCAACAGGAACCACTTGCAGAGCCTCAGAATGTAATGTCCTGAGGACCCCATCTCCTACCTAGAAAGTTGATGGCTGGGGGGAAGCACGGGTTGGGGGACTTCAGGATGGAGGGTGGGAACTATTTTTCTGTGTTTATTAGTAGCTATTATTCTGTGTTTATTAGTATTTTTCTGTGTATATTAGTAGTATCAAGAAAAGAAAACATCCAAGTCAGACCTAGACTTGGGGCTCAAGCCAGCCTGGACCCCCAAACAGACCTGTTAGGGGTGCCTGAGTATATGGCTGCAAAATGTCTGTCCTGATATCTCTACACTAGATAGAGATACACAGGTCAGACCCCATGTAACTTTGAGCCTGGTGGGTCGGTAACTCAGGCCAGAGAGGTTGCCAGAAGCTTAAAGAAACCAGTACCTTTGAGTTTTTTTCTATCAATCCCCCAAATTTAAAAAAAGCCAAGAATGTACCTCAAAACTCCACTGTCCTAGCTGTTACTATCATTGGGTTAGAGAAGGTCATTGTAAAACAGAGAAGAGGAGAACTTCATCGCTTTTGGGACTGCGCAGCTTTGCCTCTAGGAATAATACGAGAGTCCAGAAGGCACCCAGCCAGCCCCGGGCCGGCTGCGGGAGAAGCAGGCCGGAGCTGAGCTGGGGATGGAGGAGTGTTCCAGAGACAACGGCAGACCCCTCCCTTCCTCAAGCCTCCTCAACCCTTTGTGGTCCCTCGGGCTACAGAAGGCAGTGGGGCATAGTGGGGTGGGAGTGAAAAAGAGGACGGAGAAGCAAGAAAACGAACCTGGAGAAAATCTCAGAGGACATACACCCCCAAATGCGGTAGGAGATGGAGTGGGGGCTTCTTAATTCTGGAGCACAGCGCCCATTTGGAATGCTTGGGAGGCAGTTAGATCCCAGTTTAGTTTCTGTCTTGCCTTTTTTCTTCCTTTCTCAGAGGTCTCTGGCCAGCAGGCGGGCTGCCCTCTGATTAGGGCTGGGAGGCTGGAGGACGGAGGGTGGAACGGGCACCCCTGAGGGCCCGCGTTTGGACTGAGGTGTTGCTGCTGGCCAGGGGTTTTTCAAACTTCAGGGGACAAAGGCTGGTAGTGAGGAGTTTGGGCAAGGAACTTGGGGTGGGGGAGGCCAGAGCAGTCTGAGGGGAGACTTTGGGGTCTGGGAAAAGAGAAGCAGGAGAAAGGCTTATCATCCCAGAGAGTGAAGCCATGATTTCGGAGCAGACTGGAAATACAGAAGAGGGAACAATTTCTTCTTGGATTTGGGAGGGAAACCTGGGAAACTTTGTGTGTGTGCCCATGTGTGTGTGGGGGGTGTGTGTGTGTGTGTGTGAGAGAGAGAGAGAGAGACAGAGAGAGAGAGACAGAGAGAGAGAGAAAGGAGGAGAAAGAGAAATTGAAAAAGAGAAAAATTGAGTAAGAGACAGAGACACTAGCCTAAACTAATGAAGTAAAAAAAATAATAATAAGGGTAAAGATTAGAGAAAATGCCCTTCTTCACAGACATCCTTTCCTCTTCCATTCCGTTTCTTCAGAGCCAGAGCACTCGCTCTGGCACTTCTCTCCCCCACCCTACTGGGTAACCAGTATCAGGCAACGGGAGCACTTTAAACCTTCTGGAGCAATCAAGGGCTACCCGCCCTTATAGACCTCAACGGGATCGCGCCTGTTTCTCTCTTCCCCCAGAAATGCATCAACTAGCAAACAAAAATTCTCTCAATAAGGGCATACTGGTTGGCTCTTTTAAAACTGATTTCTGATCTCAGACTTGGGGCAGTCAAGGATCCTGCTCCTGACTCAATCAGCACAAAATTTGCCTAGCCCACTGGCTAGCTGGGGAGCTAGGACCTGGGAGCCTGGGTTCTCAGATGTTTAGCGATGTGTTTCTTCCTGGCCCTGTCTGAGTTCCCGGTCCCACACTGTTTTCCAGCTTCACTGCCCAACTTTGTAGCCCTAGCAGAGGGGTGTAAAGTTCACACACTCACCCGAATCTCCATTTTCCCTTAAGTATTAATAAAGATTTCAAAGCTGGGGGTTGTAAAGTGGGAATTGCTAATGAAGAAGGCTCTTGGCATTTGGATCCCCATCTCCAGCTCTCCAATAAGCCAGAGCAGGAGGGAACAAAGGGGCACCCAGAAGGGAGAAGAGGAGGCCCGCATAGACCCTGCTCAGCAATAGTGGGGATCAAAAGAAGAAAAAGGTCGCTGCAGTGGATGAAGGAAAATCCAAGCTGTACATTTTCCCCACCCCATGTGTGGGGGCACTGCCCTCTCCCCAGCCGAGCCTGTGAAGGGGTGGTAGGACAAAAAGGGCAGCCACAAGGGTCTGCGAAGTCCACTCAATGACCATGGAGTCATGCTGAGTGGATGGCGTTGCTGCCAGCGAGTTGGGAGCCTCAGGCAGGTGGGCTCCTTGGTGATGATAGATCCCAATTTGAATCAGCGCTCCCACCTCATCTAGAAGCTCAGCCTTAGCCTGGCAAACCCCACCCCCAGCAAGTGTTGAGACAAAGGTGGGCAGAGCAGAGAAGGCAGAGGAAGGGAGGCTGCAAATCCTGGGCAGCTTGGGGGCTGCAGAGGGTGCTGGGAAAGGGAGGCAGAAGCAGGAAAAGAGGAACAGGCCCAGTCCCTGAGGCTGAGCGGGCCTCTCCTGACAGACTGGATGTTTCTCTCCCGGTGACCTCTGTTTAGCAGACAATAACTCAGTGGATTAATGACCAATCAGCGAAAGGCGTTCCGAATTGCCTCCAAATATAAAACTCCGAAGTCAGAATGGGACAGGGCCAGAGTCTGGGCCTGCTAGTCCTTTTGTTTTTTCTCTCTCTCAAATTAGTGTTTTGGGCTAGGCTTTAGGAAGTGGATTATCTGCCCAGTGTCTGAGATTTCCAGAGCCCCAAAGATGAGGTTGTTTCCCATCTCTTCCCATCTCCTTCCCTCCTCCCCCAGAATTCATATTCCAAACCATACTTCCCAAGGCAGCCTGGAAACCTCCCCTCCCCTCCCCTGCTAGCCTCTTCACATCCCTGATCCTGCAAGAAACTTCCTTGCTCACAACCATGCAACTGAGAAGCCACCACTCCTTTGGAACTGGGGGAGGAGCTGGAAAATAAAAGCAAGTATAGCGTGGGGGTCTTCCACCTTGCAGGCTCTGTCCTGGCTACCCTAGAGGAGACCCAGTAGAGTGCTGTGGCACCCTGTGTGTGCCTCCTCCCAAGAAGCGAGGGCTCAAAGGCCCAGGGTTGGGGTGAGCCTGAGAAGGGGGGCACCTGCTGTCACAGAATCTAAACTCTGAAACCACTGTTCAGTCCCTGGGCTGGGGTAGGGGGCACCTTAAAAACCTACTGTGTTGGGAGGCCGAGGCGGGCAGATCACCTGAGGTTGGGAGTTGGAGACCAGCCTGACCAATATGGAGAAACCCTGTCTCTACTAAAAATACAAAATTAGCCGGGTGTCGTGGCACATGCCTGTAATCCCAGCTACTCAGGAGGCTGAGGCAGGAGAATCGCTTGAATCAGGGAGGCGGAGGTTGCGGTGAGTGGAGATCACACCATTGCACTCCAGCCTGGGCAACAAGAGCAAAACTCCATCTCAAACACACACACACACACACACACACACACACACACACACACAACGAAAGCCTTAGCCCAGTGCCTGGCAGGGAAAGGGTCTTGCTCAGTAAGGTCCAGCCCTTCTTTCCTTAGTCCCTCTCCAAATGTCAATCTCAACCCAACCCAGCTAGCTGGCCCCTCTCCACTGCCTTCTAGTTCCACCGCTCTCCTCGGGGCTACTTCTCAGCTGAGAATAAAGGCACCTTCAAAAGGAGGAACAGTCCAGATTCCAGTGGATTTCCTAGAGCCAGACTGAGTAAGCATACACTGCTCTGGGTATATGTAAACTCTGAATATTGCAAATAAACATGCAGTAACTTCTATACCCAGATGCCCACAGAGCTCCAGGACACACAAGGGAGTGCCTCCCATGTACTGTCCTGCTGAGGATGGGTACACACAGAGCTACCCAATTTCAGAACAGGAGAGAAATCAGGAAGTGTCCAGTCCAACTCTTGCCATTGTTACAGATCAGGAAACTGAGGCCCAGAGCAAGGAAGTGATTTGTCTGGAGTTATACTTGGGATAGGCTTGGGAGTTGGAAGGCTTGAATTACAGATGTTCCAGCTTGGCTGTGTGACATGAGGCAGGGCACTCCTTGGGCCTCAGTGTCCCCTTCCGTAAAGCACAGGCATGTATATGGAGGGAAGGGGTTTAGCTAAAAGATCTCTAAGATCTCTTTTTGGACTGAATGTTAGTGATTCTTCATGTGCTGATGTAAAAGTGTGTGCCAATAAGAAGTAATAAACTGAATTCAGACAATAACCGGCACCATCGTGACCAGATTCGTGGTATTTCCCTTGGGGTTTAAATGCTTACCACTGAGCACCAACCTGGTGCCTGACCCTCCCTTGCCCCATAGAGGCTCATGCACTGGGTTTTACTGCTCTTCTGTGTGTAGGGTGGGTTGTTTTCTACCCTCATTACCAAACCAAAAGTGCTATTTTTAGACACTGCAACTTAAGCAGTAAATAATTAATTTGTCTAATTAAAGGAGGAAGGTTTCAACCTGGCAATTTTTAACCAGGCATCAATGCACCCATTGTACCAGTCGAGCCTTCTCACCCAACCCCCTCCCTGCCCATACACCTACCAGCCTCCCCAGTTGCCTTCCCCTCAGTTGGAGACCAGCATTCCCCCAGATGGCGAGCAGGGTCCACAGGGCCAGACTGTGTCCCTCATGACAAAGTTCCGCGCTCTGGTGTGCTTCCCCATAGAAATAGGTCTGCCAGCAGCTGCACCTCAAAGCTTGCTTTCCCTACCCCCAAAGCTGTGCTGGGCTCCAGGTCTCTGCTCTCTGCTCTTGGGAAATGTGTAATCTACCTCCCCAGCTCAAGATGCCCCAACAATGCAGCGAGTTTGCATTTCAAGAAACTCCCATTAATATCAATTTACTTCACTGAAACCTCGGGTTCTTCATCAAGTTGATGATTTATGATAAAATCAATTAAATTACGGCCACTTAGGGCCCAGCCGCTTCCTCTCAGATTTCATTGGTGCGGGGCCCAAGTGTCTGGTGGAAAAATGCAAGTTTAGCTGGAGGCGAGGAAAGATAATTCTGCGGCTGAGAAAATTTAATGCAAAACAATTTCCAGGCAAAGTTGGGCGTCTGGACAGAAATGCAAGAGCCACTAGTTGGCCTGCGGAAATTACTATCTGGGGGTCAAAATGTTTTTCTCCCCACCCCCATCATCCTGCGTGGCTCCCTTACTCTGTTCGTCTTTGTATTCACTTGCTCCCCACTCCCAAACAGAGATTTTGGGAGAATTTGAGTAGTAATGGTGGGACACAAGGCTGCCAAGGTCCAGCCTCAAACCACGCATCTCCCTGATCTTCCCTACCACACCAAGCCTTTTCTCCTTTTGACCTCCCCTCCTGAACCAACCATACTCATTAATTCCTTGGCTTCCCACCACAAAGTTAAAAATTCAAAGTGAAGATGAGGTTGGGTGGGCAGAAGGCACAGGAGGCATACAGGGAAAGGGTAGAGGGGCAGGGGCCAGGAGGCCAGGCCAAGTGGGCTCTGCTGCATGTGGCTGCGGGAAGAAAAAAGCAGGAAAGAGCACTACTACGCGAAGAGGACAAGGGGCAATGTGTCTACAGCTACCCCATCCCAGAGTTCCAGAACCAGAGAACATGGGGTCTCTATCCTGGCTCCCAGTCTCCCAGCTCACAAAGTGATTCCGCAAACCCATCCGCAAAGCCCCACCTGGAGTACATACAGCTCCCAATGTGCAGATGCACTCACACAGTACACAAGCATACCTACCCGTGTGCCTGCTTTGCATACACCCACCACACCGTGCGCCTGCAAACGGACAGTTCCCACTATCCTCCCTCATCTGGGAAAATAAATCCCAGTGTGTCAGGCTGGCATCGCTTCCCACTCCAAGGAGAGGGGCTTCTCTGGGCTCTGCTCTGTTTGGTTTTTGGTTTCCAGAGCAGGCAGCAGTAAACACAGCTTCTCTGAAGCCATAAATCACCCCCTTTGCTATCTTCTGGGCTTGACACTCAGCCTCAGTGCAATCCCTTGTAGTTTTGGCTTCAAATAACCCGCTAGGTGCTAAAGGGTTGGGCAATGGTGGCAGCTGGGTTGTGGAAGCTGACCCAGTGGTCGCTCCCCAACCCCACTGCCCCTAGCAGATGCCCCTCACATTTCCCTCAGTACCCACAGCTCCCAACTGCCCTGAAAAACCCTCCTGGGCCTCAACACCCTTCCTGAGCGGGAGAGCTCTCCGATCCCCTAACACGATCATGTCCACACGCCCACCCAAACAGCTCCACATTCCTCCACACTCGTCCTCCACCCCAGGTCCCTCTACCCCCTCGAAGCCCCCACCCTGCCTCTCAAAGTTGCTCTCATCTTCATGTTCAAGTCGGATCCCAGCCTGTCCCAGGAGAGAGGCCTGGGGGCGGGCGTCTCAGCCACCCACCTCTGCACCCCCGCCAGTACCCGAGCGCCCCGGCTCCGCACCCCACACTTACCTGTGCGGTCTTCCGCTAGGGCGCGGGCAGCGGCGGGCAGCCGGGCGCTGGGTGCACGCGGGGGCCGACTGCCAGGCCCCGGACCCTCGGCCCCGGCTGGGGCTCCGCCGCCGCAGCCAGCCGCATCCTAGTCGCTCAACCCCCAGCAACCCCCGAGCGTCCCGCCGAGCTGGGGGAGAGGCCCGGATGCGCTCGCCCCCACCCCGCCCCCGCCCCCGCCCCCGCCCCCGGCTTTGTTCAGCCTCCAGGGCCCCAGGAGCGCGCGGATCTGGCACTCCGGGCGCCGCAGGCGCCGGTTTCCTGAGAAGCTCCCACTCCGCCCGGGCCGCGCGGGGCTGCGGGAACCCGGGCCCGTCTGGCACCGAGCTGGGCTCGGGATTTGAGAGCGGACCAAGTTGCCAGGCGAGAGGAGCGGCGACTGACAGGGGAACGGCGAGGCGTGGGGAGCGCCGGGGGCGCCATGGCGGAAGGCGGGCACACGGGCGGCTCTTCAATGTCACCAGCGAAATGGGTTCCATATGTCCGACCCGGCAGAGAAGGGAGGGGAAGGGAGAGAGTTCTGGGCAGGACAGGAGTGGGGACAGGAAGGGGGGCAATGGAGGCAACAGAGCAATGGCGAGGGGCCAATGGGAAGGATCAGAGGGGCGAGAAACGTTTGCATCTCCCTTTTTCCCTCGAGTTTTCTAAAGCTGCTTAGGCTGGTAGGAACTTACTTTCCCTTTTTCCTTTTCTTGTTCTTTCCTGTAAGGTGGGGGAGGAAGGAGATTAGTAGGGGAAGCATCCGCTTGTTAAGGCTGGGAGTTTGAGGGAGATGTGGAATGGAGGTGAAAGTTCTTAGGCGGCTGGAAGATCAACAACTTCTCCAGGTCCCTAGAGAAAAAAGAGACCAAACCCACAAAGGGGAAGAAAAGCCAAGAAAGGATTGCAGGGTCCAGGTGTCAACGACTGGTCCCAACTCCCCCACCCCCATGATGAAATTCTGTTTGGGGAGGTCCCAATGATTAAGTTACTGATGCTGGCGATGGTGGTGGAGGCTGAAGTGTCCTGGTCATCTTGGCCATTCCCTGGCACTTCAGATCCTGCCACAGCTGCCTCACACCTGATTTAGCACCCCCAAGGGCCTACTCTAGAGTTAGTTGTTTCTGAGATGGCCTGGGCTTTGGGCAGCTTCCTGTAAAGAAGGCTACTAGGGACCAGGGAGCCTGGAGGAGCTTCCTTCTGTGCCTGCTCCCCAAGGTCTTTGGGCTCTTTATCTGTGTTGGGTCTCTCTGTCTTTTCTAACCATCTCTGTTGTCTCGGTTCCTTTCTCACAGCCCCTTTGTCTTTTTCAAACTCTGTCTCTCTCAGTGTCTTTAGTGAATTTGAATTGAGCCTTGCAAAGGATTTAGGAGTGTCTCCAGAAATCACTTCTGGGCTCACTCATTAGGTTGAGTCTCTTCTTCCCTTTCCTCTGTGGGGGAACCCACCCTCTGTCCAGAGAAATTATCTTCTAGAGAGAAGAGGACAAAGGGAGTAGTTTCCTTGCCACTTCCCTTCTCACTTAACTGTGTGTGTGCGTCCCCTTGTGAGTTGTGGGGCTCCTTGCTCCAGGACAGCCTCCCTTCCCCTCTGACTGGCCTTTGTTTCCACTCTCCCTGTCATCCCCTCCTTGGGCTCAGCCTTGACTTTCCACCCCAGAAAGGGATCCTGCTGCTTGTTCTCTCTCTGGGTCCCTCTCTTCCTCTTCTCACTCTTCATCTTTCTATACAATTCCTCTGGTCACTAAAGCAAGCGTTAGCAGCCTGGCTTCTTAAAGGCACAAAGATAAATACTGCAATTATATAGAGAGGATACCAGCAGAGAATTACCGGAGAAGACAGAGTCAGCGGCTTTCCCAGAGCTCTGTCTCCCAGATGCATTCTACCCCAACCCCTGAACAACACAAAAGCAAATCAATGGGGTGGAGGGTGCAGGACTTGTAAGAGACAGGGTGCTTCATAGCTAAATGAAGCAAATGTACATATAAACAACAAAATCCTTTCAAACTTGCTGATTTGGGGTAGGCCCACATGCCTGGATGGAAGGCATTGGGCATCACATGAGGGGATTTACCAGAAAATGGTGGCAAGGGATGGTGCCCTTGCTTTGTCTCCTGGGGAAGAGTCTGTGCGTGTCGGGGAAAGGGGGGGGAGGGGGTATCAGTGTCATCTCCCCTTCTCTGGGCCAGAGGAGACAAAGACCTGAAGAGGGCTGAAAGAATAAAGAGGAAAAGCTGCTGGAGTGGGGGGGTGGTTGGTCAGACTTCCACGTCACAGGCAAAGGTAGCAGCAGGAGGGGAGATGGAAAAGGGTTGGGGAGGAGGAGTTGCAAACGCAGGCAGGGGGAAGGGGGCCTGTGGGACTGGCTCTCCACGCTAGTTATGGGCTGGCCCGAAGAGCAGATCTTTCCCATCTTTCAAAGCATGCTGAATTCAGAAGCTAATACAAATGATTCTACCCTCTTCCTTCTCTTTCATGTTCCTCCTCCTCCCCATGGACGAGGTGATCCTTCCCTGCTCTCTCAAAAACTCCAAGACTTTGCCCTAATTGTGGACCACCAGTTTGAGGGAGAACTCACCCTCTTCACAGTTCCACCACCCCACACTTTCCAGGTGAGGGAGAAGTAGAAATGCTTGCCTCCCACACTGAATGTATGAGGGATTCTCCAACACTCAAGGAGTGGGTGGGGAATGAGACTGAAAGGTTTGGAACCCCTATGCCCCAGGTCTCTGTGCTGCCTCTGCCAGCCCTTCCCACCTCCTCACAATCTTCAGTGCTGTCAAAGCTGCCCCTGAATCCAGACTTTCCCCAGTTCCTTTTATCCAGGTCAGGCAGTGCCTCTACCTATCCCAGCCTTGGGTCCTGGCCTTCTCTTTCTCCTCAAACCCTTTTCAACAGAGACTCCCGAATTGGGAGGCTTCACCCACCACCCATTGAGAATCCCTTGTTAACATGGATGAGACTCAGTGTGTTAACTCCCTTGTTAACATGGATGAGACTTGGAGGAGAGTGTGGGAGCGAGCTCCTGGATGCTGCGGGGACTGGGGCCTGAGCTGCCACTCCACGTAGCTAGCGGATGCCATGAATAATTAACACCTGGGTGCGGCGTTGCTCTAACTTCCCTGCTCAAAGGTTTACACTAGCAGGCAGAGTTAAATATCACAGATAATTGTGGCTATAAAGTCAGTTGGCCTGGCTCCAGTCAGGGAATGAGCGGCCAACAGCTGGGACTGGAGTTGGCGAAGGCTCTGGCCCTCTGCACTTCATCCATCACAACTTTGGGGCACAGTGTAGAACATTCCCCAAAGCCACCTCTGGCTTTGCTCTTGACCAGCAGCCTCTCCCCTAGTAGGAAGGAACTGTGACCTCCACATGAAATTATAGGGGAAAGTTAACAGCTCTTCCCCTCCCTCTCCAATCTGCACCCCGTTTGCTCCCTTTTTGGATGGGGACTTAGTTAAAAGAACACACTCGACATCCTCCAACACTCCAACTTTCTGGGACCACCTGATTCCTAGAACATTTCTAGAAAAACTTCGGAGAACTTCTCCCCACTTTAGCCCCAAACACAGAGTCCCTCACTGCCGAGGAAACTTTTCTTTGTTTCAGCAGGTCAAAGGAAGGCTCCTGGGGTATGAATTCATTTCCTTGTTTTGTTAGCCAGGAGGGTGGGGAGCCAAAGCGTTCAGCTTCTCCCCCTGCCCTTCACCCTCTGCTTGCCTCCATTGTCTCCCCCAATTTGGGTAACTCCTTTTCCACCTTCAACCACCCCCCAGACACATCAGTCCTATAAATTAAGCTTTAATAATGTAACGGAACCCCTCCCATCCCTTTCCAATCGCGCAGAACTTTGATTTGGTCTCCATTGATCACAAAAATCTTTGCCTTCAACTCCAGTAATTTCTTTCTCCACTTCCACCTCTCTTACTCTTAAGGCTCCTTCTGCCTTCAGAGTTGGATTTGTTCACCCAGGGCTGGAGTTGGAGAAGCCAAACTCCTGGAGGGGAGCTGCTAAAAAATAGAGCTCTGTCTGCTGCTGCAGGAATGTTGGCTCTATCAGGCTCACAAATATAATTTTTATATTAGACTGTGGTCTTTGACTGGGTTTGTATGCCAATGAGGCATTTCTGGTTTACCAAATTTATACAAATCTCGCTTTAATTGATAATCACAGATGCTGTAATTTAAGACCTCCAGCTATAGAGCTTTCATATTAACTGCTGATATATTACTGTAAATCGTCTGAAATAACCAACTCCTGGGAGCGGAGCAGAGCAGAGAGGGAGGAAGTGCCTCCGAGAGCGACTCTCTCCCGGCTGGCCGCAGAAACAGCCCAGCTTCCACATCATTTTCCGTGAAAAATGATTTATCGAAGACATGGCCATAAACAACACAACTCGCTCACAAACACACACAGACGCACGCGCGCACACACACGCACACACACACACAATGGCTGGCATGCCGGCTGAGAAGCTGACACCCATATTGCTATAAATCAAGAAAAAGGTTGGAGGAGAGAGTGAGAGGGAGGGAGGGAGGGAGAGAGAGGGAGAGAGAGAGGGAGAGAGAGAGAGAAAGAGAGAGAGACAGAGAGAGAGAGAAAAGAAGAATATTCCTAAAATCTCTATGCAATGCCTCAATGGGTATAAACACACAGAGCACCGTGTGAAGAGAAATGGCAGGAAATGAAGATGGCTATTTGTCACATTTTACGACAATAACATTAATAACAAACAATAAATTTACATGGACATATAAGACGCGGTAGGTAGTGAGAAATCCCTTCTACTTACAATACCCCAGCCCGCGGTGTGGCTCCGGCTGCGGGGCTGTTTTATTGCTGTCTCCCTTTCTTTTTCTCTCTCTCTCCCTCTCTCTCCCCCTCTCTCTTTTTTTTTCTCGGGGTACAGGCTTGTTTTTCAAAGGACAGTTGAATTGCACGTCAGAAACAGGGAGACCGAGCCTGTGATTTTCCTGACGAATACATATCTATTCTGCAACCTCGGCATTAATTATTTAATGAATCACGTGACCGGGAGGGGGAAGGGGGTCTTTCGATTTCAGGCTCAAAGGACCACTATGACCTTCCCCTTCAGGAGGAGAAATTTTCCTGCAAAATAAGTTCCCCCCGAACCCACCAATGGAACAGTAGTGAGGTCTCCGTCTGTCTCCCACACTCACATCCATACCTACTACATCTGCAGCTCCTTAACCCCTCTGGACACACACTTACCCACAGCCCACCTCTCCTCTCTCCCTTCTCCTCTTGCTTCTGCTTAGTTCGTGGAGGTGCAGAAATAGTCTGCAGGGGCGTCTGGGGGGTGGGGGTGGGGTGGGCACAGAGCCCTTCTCCAAGCCCCTGGATTTCTCAGCTTCCAGTTCTTCTCTCTGCATCCTTTAGGATTAAGATTTCCTCCCCAGCTGCATTTTCTCCCCCACTCCTGGGGGTATTTATTTGAGTGGGACTTCCTAAATAATGGACAAAATTTCTGAAGGAGCCACTTTGAAAATAAACACTTCATAAGTCCGTGGTATAAGTGGATAAAGAATGGGACTTCTGGCTTTATTCTCATTTTGATCTTTTCTGGTACCTTTTGAAGGGGCAAAAAAGGGACAGGGTGAAGAGATTACTCTGGAGCTTTTAGAGTTGAGAATAACCACAAGGGGGACTTTTTTTCCCTCTTGTGTTGTTACTACTATAGGAAACCAAATGTGACTGACCGTTTGAAAATAGATTCTAGAGACAAAGACTGGGACTAAGGTTTCTACACAAAAGAATCGGACTGTCAGCCTCTCCCTACCTATGTCACACCCTGTCTCATTTCCCCCCGCTTCCCAAACCTACCAGTGAAGACAGCTGGAGATTTGAACAGGAGAGGAGGGAAAAGAGACGAAAAGCTTTGAAGTCAGCCTGGCAGCCCCAGGATCCCTATTTCCCAGGTGTTAGCACCCCGAGCTTCCAATCAACAAACAATGGAGGCTGATCAATGGGAAAAAGATGGGGAACGGCTGTGCCTGTTAAAGGGTTAAATATCAGGGACTATCTATTCCCTAGGCCTAAAGAGAGAGACACACAGACCCCTTCACCTCAAATATAAACAAAATAAAACAAGAACAATCCCCCACCCAAACTTGACCAGTTACTTGCAACTAGAATCAGAGTTCTCGGCCGGGGCATGGGGTGGGGGTGGGGATGCAAAGGGAAGCAGAAAAGACATTCCTGAAGAAGCCGCAGCCTTATCTGTCCTCAGCAGCTCTCAAGGCAGCCAGGACCACAGCCTCCAGGGCAGGCGGGGAATCCAGGAAGAATGAGCTTTAGGGTAGGGGAGCAGGGATCTGAGGGGCCTCCCCCAGCTTGTTTGAAGGGGTCTAAACCAAAAGCAACTCAGTGGAGAGAAGGTTGAGGACCCGGTTGTCTTAACAAACCCCAAAGAAACAGCCACCCCGGTCTCAGCCTCGGAGGTTCCAGCTACAGTGGCAGCTGCACAGCTTCTGCCCCAGCCAAAAGCACTGGAATCTGCTCTGGCCTCATGGGGTGGGGGCGCCGGCCAGGCCTGGACTCTGTAGGGGAGGTGGTCAGCTTTGATTGTCCAGATACAAAACACAGACTGGTATTGAATTCAGCCTGATCCCGACGTGGGCCCTGCTCCCGGCTCCAGCGAGGGCAACTCCCTGAAAGGTTCTGGCCACAAATCCATTAAAAATGGTCCTCCAAAGAAAAACACTCTGCTAAAGTCTAAAATAAAAATAGAGAGCAGAGAGAGAGAGGAGAGAGAAATGCTGGATGTGGGAAGAGAGCAATCTCTAAAACGGAGAAATAATTTTTAAGGACAAGAAAAAGAACAGCAAAATGACACGAAGGCACGCCGGCAGGTTCTGTTAAAATGACCACACTCTTTTTGGATCCTGGGAATGTCCACGTTCAAATAAACAAGCGCCTGATCGCGAGCCGAGCACTTTCTTGCTGCCGATAAAGTGAACGTTTACACTGTGAGAAAGGCGAGATTGATTTACGAATCTGAACGCGCCAGTTTTATGGCTGATCACAAATCCGTCAGCGCTCAACTCACGCTGGGAAACTTCCCAACTCCGTTTTCCAACCAGACCCCCTCCCCAGCCGCCACTTCCCAGGGAGACCCACCGCCAGTGCTGGGGCCGCCTCCGAGGGCTCTGGCAGGACTGGGCAACCCCCTCTGCCCAGGACAAGCGGGTGGAAGTAGGAGAGAGAATGGGGAGGGCCGAGGGAACTGGGGAGAAAGAGGGAAAGAAATCAGAAAGTTGGGAGAACTGGAGTGGCACTAGGATTGTCTGGAGTGAAGGAAATGGGAGATCTGGCAGTTCTCCTTCGTGAACCCCAGCTTTCTCTGACTATGGTCTCTCTCGTTTTCCCTTTGATGGGCCCTAATCCTCACACTGCAGAAAGCAGTTTGTAAAGTCCCTGGCGACTAGGTCTTTGTCACTTGAGCCTATAGAGGGCCCACAACTGGCTATCTGCCCTTATAGGTAATGAATGCACATCTCCCTGAGCCCCAAATATTTTTAGTCCAGGAGCAGCCTAGCTTGCTTTGTGCTCATCCTCTTTCCTTCCTGAGGCCTCCAGCCCCTCTACTTATGCCACCCAGGGATAAAGGAGAGACTATCAACCACTCCAGCTATTTATTGCCTGAAATAGAGTCCCCAAATTTCAAGAAACCATTTACAAAATGCAAACCAACAACCCACATATCCCAGCAAGGTTCTGTCTCTTCTAGTCTTAACTGAAGGGGAACATTTCATCCTCCCAGCCAGCGTCTGTCTGTGTCTGTCTCTCTTTCTCTTTGTCTCTGTCTCTCCCCAAGAGGGTGGCTGCTGGTATGGATTTTTAAGATACAGCAAACAGAAAACAGTTTTTGGAAAGGCTCTATGTTCAGGGCTCACTGTTTGACAAATCCTCCACCTATTTCTTAAAAGTTTCTGGAAACTTTGGCTAAGCTGGGACAGCAGGCCCTGGAAAGTACTCAGAATAGTCTGCACTGATCCTCCTCCCATTTCCCTTGCTCCTCTGGTGGGTGAGGCACTCCAAGGGCTTTTTTTGGTTATTGGGGAGATTAAGAATTAGGGGAAAGAGGTAAAGGTGATTGTAGAAATAGCTTCCTAAACAAAGGAACTTCAGAAAATGGGTTGATAGGCTGTGGATTTGGATGTCAGCCCTCAGAGAGATGACAGCCTGTGAAGCAATGTTCATGGCAGAAGCCCTTTCTCTTCGCAGCTCAGGAGTTTATTCCTCTGGCCCTCTGAAGCCTTGTGGATTAGGCCCCTCCAACCTCTCATATCTTCTCCCTTTGTCTTTCTTCCCTCAGTTCAGTTCCCTCCAAGTGAAACAGTAAAGAGATGAACTGGACCTTGGAGTGGTGCCGGGAGGATGGCTGGAGTCTGGACTGCTGAAGGTGCTGTGTACAGAGAGACAGATAAGCACCCTACTTTCCTACCCCGACTGGACCCTTGGGCTAAAAATCTTTATGTCTTTTCCCCCAGTGGACAGTAATAGAAAAATAATCCAAAAGTTTCAAAATCGCAAAGATGGGTTTGGGGCCTAGAGGGGTTGGAGAAGATGGGACATATGATGGGCCAAGGACCTCTCCCTGCAGAGGTGTGACTCTCCCTCCTGGGCAGGAGGCAAAAGCCAACACAATGTCCAGTCTCAGCGAGGTCAAGGGGCTTCCGAGGTCATTTTGTGGTTCTAATACTGAGCTAATCGCCTAGAAAACGTGGCCTCTCCATGAACTCTCTCTCCTGCCAGCCTCCCGCCTCCAAACCCTAAGTGAGGCCTCAGGGAAAAAGGGCCAACACATTCAGGTCGGCTGCAGAGCCCACTGACTCCCTCAGCCTAAGAAACAGGGCTGCAGAGGAGAGAACAGAGACCTCAAATTAGGAGAGCAAAGGGAAACCAAACCAACATTGCTGCTTCAGGAAGAAGGCTGGGGGGACAGAGCAGAAGAGAAATATTTCTGCATCAGTGCACCTCGCCTGTGAACTGAGCAGTTTCCTGCTCCAGAGAGTAGCACGTATTTGTCTAGAATCCCAAGCTAGACACAAGAAGAAAAACAAGAACATATATCCATTTATACCCGCTCCAAAGCTGGAACATTCCATTCAAGCACTGGATTTGATTTTTCCAGGAGGCAGCAGTGACAGCATCGCACCGGTAAACAGGCATAGGGGACACCAGTCCCCAGTGTAGACAAGCAGAGTCACAGGAACACACCGACCACATGTGGACCTCACTAGACACACCCATGCACACATGCTGGAGCTCGCTGTGCCTGCCTGCATTTTCCAAAACCAGAAAAGCGCTTCTGAACTGCCTCACAGAACAACCTTCTTCTCTGGGGTTTTTCATGGGTCCTGACACCTCAGTCCCAACCAATTCAAACACTCTCCAGGTGTTGAGGCCCCTCTCTCTCTCCCTCTGACCCAAGCATCAGTCATCATAAAAGGGAGCAAACCTGCCCAAGCATCCACCGTAAAAACCCAGTCAAGAGAGTTAAAAAACAAAAAGGAGGAGGCGAGAGAGTGTTTCTTCTTTCACTTGTGAAAAGAGCTCATAAAACGATCAAAACACGCCAGCCTGGGCCAGGGCTTTGTTACCTTTGCGCCTCTCGCCTCCTCTCCTCCGAACTCCGCCGATCCCATTCATGACGAAGGGCTTCTTCCAAACTGAGAGAAAAAAGTTTTCAACTTTATGGTTCCAAATTTTTTCTCCCTTGCAGATCCGGGAGAGACGGCTAACACTTTTTTCCCCCAACAGCCGGTCTGAGGAGATTTGCTGTTGAATAATAACAAAGGAGAGAGGATACGTATTTAAAGAAAAGAAGTGATTAATGGTTTTCTGTATAATTCTCACATTTTTCTTAGCTCTTGTCTACACAGAATGGCTGTGAACTTTAAGCTCCATAGAAATCTTTTTTTTTAAATTCTATTCATACCTTCCAAAGAGCAGCTTTGATTTGGTTCTTTAGAGACATTCCTTGGGGGGGCATATACTTTTTTAAGAACTATTTTCCCCCTCAACTCGGGGCTTTGGCATCCCCTTGCAGCTAAAACACCACACCGCAATCCGACCGAAATAAAGCTCGCCCCTCTCATCCTCCAGGTCCACGACGATTTTTTATGAGTCTCCCAGCAGCATTTAAACGGACAGTTCAGCAGCCCTTTCGCGGCTGGGGACACCGGCCTGCCGGTTCCCCCTGCCCTACCCAGCCTCCAACTACCAGAGCTGCAAGCTAGAGGAATGCAAAATAAATAACAATAAAATGCGCGGGCCGGGGGGGTTGGTTCTTTTTATTTTCTGAAAGGAAATGGGACTGAAAAAACGACTTTTAATTGTATATGCTCTCCCGAGCCCCGAGCTTTTTGGAGGTGGGGTGGTTGCACCCTGGACGACCAATGGACCAGAGACCCTGAGGCTGGAGCTCCCAGACCTCAGAACTTCTAAGCAGTGCTGCACAAAAGCAATTCCAGCCTGACAGAACTTCTGAGGGTCACCTGCACCCCTTTCCCCTACCCCCACTCCATTCTAGGGGTGACTGGGACCTCAGAGACAGAAAGCTATTTGGTCCCCAGTCATACTTTCGATACTTTCTATGAGAAAGAAAATGAAAATTAATACTGGAGCAAGGCTTCACAAAAGAGGCCATTTGTCTTCTTGATTATCTATTTGCTTGTCAGAGTTTGAGCTATGGCACTGGCTAGCTCCTTTGTAATATAAAAATACTCTGAAAACCTGCAAACACCCAGAAACATCTGTGCAAAAAATTAGACTCATTAAAGCCTTAAACACCTCAGAGGAAAGCGATACCTTCTTATGCTGCGAGGAAAGAGGCCAGCCTCATGGAGTCCTCTCTCGGAACTTTAATAACCAAAGAGCCGTCTGTCTAGAAGGAGACAGCTTAACCGCATTTTATTTGCTTATGACAAATAAATCACGATATGAAAGGCTTTGCCATACTTAAGCCTCTTGTGTCCTACAATGAAACATTTTCCCCCATTAGGGACTGGAATCAGCCCTCCCAGTCCTTTCAATCCATTTTTGGACTGAAGGGAAAAAATTAAAAGCCCCAAAACAAAACACACCCACCCTAAAAGGAAAACAAACCAACCACCACAATTTGGAGTCCTCTGAGATAAAAATTCCCATCAGACTCTTTGACAAAAAATCTTCAACCACACACAATGTGAGGCTGAACCCACTAGGGTGCTTAAAATATACACTGGGTGGCATTTGTCCATATCTTTACGCCAATGTTTCAACAAAAACACGCTATGCTGGTCACAAGAAACCAAACATTTATTTCTATTGTCACTCTGTACAGCACACAGATATTCACAAGTAGGAAGGGTTCTAAACTCAAGCAGCCCCAGAGGTAGGAAAGGGCCTGGTTTTGGAATGTCAGAAAGAGAAAAGGAGAGAGGACGCACATGACACAAAAAAATAGTAATAATAATATTATCAATACTAATAATAAACGATGCAACATGATAAACTATGGGAGAGGGCTCTGCAACATCCTCCTCCCAGACTGGGAGGGGCACATTTTATTTCCTAGTTTCACATTCATTTTCAGTCTAGGAGAGAGGCCTCTGCTGTACAACTCTGGACTGGCAGAGTAGTGCCCAGCTCCCAGAACTCAACTGGCCCCTCACCCTGCCAGGCATGGCTTGGCTTGGCCTTCCAGAGGAAGGCCCTCCCGGGTCTCTGAGTCTCTCTTTTTCCTTGGACTCAATTTCCCTCCTCACTCCTGAGTTGTCAAGGCCACCCGCTCCCCTACTTGCTCCCCTCCTCTGTTCCCCACCCCCCAACCCCACGGTGGAAGTGGGTGAGCAGTCACTCTGGCCCTCCGTGAACGGGCACGGAAGATGAGGGAGAGTGTGTGTGCGTTTGTTACCGTGGCCAAAACACTGCACTATCTGGCAGTCAGAGGGTGCTTTCGCTGGGTATCGGGAGTGGGGGACAAAGAAAGGAAATCCAGGCTGTCTTCCAGCAACGGCAGCAGCAGAGGCGGAGGCGGCCGAGCCGGGCCTCATTTGTTAGCGGGTGTCGAGGTAATGGTCGCCACCGAGGCCCGTCCTCTCCTCGGCAGAGTAAACAAGACAGATGGGCCTGGGCCTGGCGTGATTAAAGATGAAACGTGGATCCATCTTCGCCAAAGCTGAAAACGAGGAGCTGCAGCCTCCTCCTATTTCTCTTTCTGTTTTTTTCTTCTTCCTTCTTCTTTTTCTTTTTTCTTTTTTTTTTCTTTTTAAGGAAGAAAGCAAGAGATTTGAATCTTGCTTCTGGGGGGGGCCTCCCCGTGGCCCTCTATTGTCATTTCTATAAATAAAGCTTCCCCTCCCCCTCTTCTGCGTTTATTCGCATATAAAGTGTGGGGGAGGGCAGATAGATTTTTCCGGGGCCCAGGCCCCAGGGCCCCCTCCTGTCCCCCCACCCCATCCCCTGCACTCACTGCCCACCCCCACCCCGAGGTTCGTGGCTCCCGCGTGCAGGGGCACTAGAGCGCGGGGGGTCCTCCATTGGGCCGGCCAGGGGTCCCTCCGGCTGAGCCTGCCGCACCACCCGAGCGGATCTTGGTGTTGGGCAACTTGTGGTCTTTTTTCCACTTCATGCGCCGGTTCTGGAACCAGATCTTGATCTGGCGCTCGGAGAGGCAGAGCGCGTGGGCGATCTCCACCCTCCGGCGCCGTGTCAGGTAGCGGTTGTAGTGAAATTCCTTCTCCAGCTCCAAGACCTGCTGGCGAGTGTAGGCGGTCCGAGAGCGCTTGGGCTCCCCGCCGGCGTAATTGGGGTTTACTGGACACACACGGAGAGAGGGAGAAAGAGAAAGTTTTATTGCCCCCGAAAGGAAGAGCCCTTTCTTCCAGCGAACACAGTGTTTCCCTCCCTCCCTCTCCCGACACCTCTTCTTCCTTCCGAGGGAGAGGGGGAAAAACGAAAAGGGAAGAATGCAAGACCCAAGAATGAGAGAGACCTCCAAGTTTTGGAGAGCTGTGCTGTGTCCTTGTTGTTTGGGTGTCTGGTGGGGAGGGGGGACATGTGAGAACTCCCCCAAGGTTTTAATTGCTCCTCTCTCTCCCTCAGCTTGGGGCCCCCAGAATGGGAGAATAAGGGGGTGGAAGAGGGAGGGGAGGTTTCCCTAAACCTTTCCTCTGTTTAGTTCCCACCCTTGCTGCTCAGATTCCAAGCAGTGCCTGCCCCTACTGAAAACTTTTACCTACTTCTCCAGCCAAGGAGTCAGACTGGAAGAAAGGAAAAAATAAATACTGGGAGTTGACTCAACTCTACTTAAATACGGATTACCTCCTCCTCCTTCTCCTCCTCCATCTCCTACACCCCTCCCCAACTTCCAACTTCACTGAGACTGTATCTCCCTGGCGAAAAAGTCGCTGGTGAGAATGGTGAAGAGGATGGGGAACCTACTTCAAAGGCTCAGGGCCCACCAGGCCATAAAAATTTATGGGGGATGTAATTATGTGGCTCTGAAAACAGGCGACCGTAAATCTCTGGCAATGGCGAGTTTATAGCGGGGACAATTGGCTTCCCCAGCTCACTCCCCCACCCATGCCTCCGAGGTCCCTTTGGTGTAAAGCTCCAGGGGTGGGAGGGGGAAAGGGTGCCCACGCACTCACCCGTGCTCACGTGAACTTTGCGCATCCAGGGGTAGACGACTGGCTCTTTGCACGCGGAGTGGGACGGGCTGGGGTGCAGGGGGTTCTGGGCGCAGGGAGGCGGCGGGGGGCTGCTGCTGACCGCCTCGCAGCGCTGGCCGGGCTCCGGGAGGAGGGCCCCGGCGGGTGGCGGCGCAGGAGCCCGAGGGGACAGCCCGGGCGGTGGCGGGGGCGGCGGGGGTGGTGGCGGAGGCGGCGGGGGCCCAGGGTCCCGGCAGGCCGCATAGCGCTGCACGGTGCACGCCGCGCGCCGCCCGAAGCCCGCCTCCGGCTGGAAGCTGCTCTCTCGCCTCTGGCCGCCGGCGTAGTACCCGGGCGAGTGGTCGCTGGGTAGGTAATCGCTCTGTGAATATTCCTCGCATGGAGGGAACTTGGGGTCGACATAGTTTGAGTTGATCAAAAAAGAACTCATAGCCATTAATTTCTGGGAATTGCCCACAAAATATACTAAAATTTATTCCGACCCCTGACTCGTTTTCCTGTTTCCGAAAGCCCTCCTACTTACTGTCAAGTGAACAAAGTTAGGCGCCCACGTGATCCTCCGAGCCAATGGCCGACCCGCCTGCGATTCCCGGATAAGGAAATCTGCTCACCCGGACCCCACTCCAGCCACAGAGGTTTATTTCCCCTTCTTCTCTTCCCCCTCCCCACCCACCCACCCAACACCAGGATTTACATAGGGCTCCTGCGGGGCGACCCCCTCCTTGCCTCGCTCTCTCTGGGATCAGAGAGAGGGAGAGAGCGCGCGCAGGTTGCGACTGGAGGGCCTGTTGGGGCGCTAGGCAGAGCGCAAACCCTAGATCCCTTAAGAAGTTGGGGCTCCTGGTGTAGCTCCTCCTGTTCTGCCTCACCTCTGCCCAGCATTCTCTACCTTCCATAGGCCCCAGTCTCCTCCCCTCGGCAGGAGGGAGCCCTAGCACCCTGCGTCTCTATGGGGAGTTAGGTTACTGGCGGGCTGGGGGCTCCGTCTCGAAAGGGGAACCCATACGGGGGCCAGAGCATAGAGCTTAGGGCTTTTCTCTGCAGCCGGATGGGGAGGAGTAGGGGTGAGAGAGGAGGCGTCCAGAGCTAGAGGGCGGGTGCGCAGAGGGACTTGTCAGAGATGAATGGAACCGCGGGCGGATCGATAGGAAATTCATGCACTAATTCGGGGAGACCTCGCCTTCCAAATCGCATTTAGCTGCGCAGTTAGCTAGACTGTATCAGTCAGTCCGTCTGTCCCCCTTCTCCTATCCACTCCTTCCTTTAATCCACGCGGCTCAAGCCCGGAGAAACGAATTGGTTTCCCACACTATGGATAGAGCGCTGGGGTAAAAAACCTGCAACTTTTGAGAGCAGAATTGATTAGCAATTTGCTAATTCCATAACCACCCGAGCAATACTAACCATGGGTCCGAGACGTTCTAATTGTTGCTAATGCCGCCGCCTCCGCGGCGAATAGAAATCTCACATCCCTGTGATACTGGGAATACAGCCCTAGAGGTTGTATTATGTGTGTACCCCCACACATAATAACACCCCTTGGTAATCGAGTATTTCCAGGTCATCTTGTTCTGAACTGAAACAGAAAGGCGACCTCAGCATCCGTTTGTTAAGCAAATTTCCTTTGCCTTCTTCGCACACCGAAGACGAGTCATTTTTTTCGAAATTTCCAATAAAGCCTCCCTGAGCCCAGAATGGAAAGTGGGTGCGTTTGGGACGAGAATATAAATTTAAAACTTCAACAACAATAACATTAACCTCTTAAAGAGAGGTGGAAAAGGACCAAGGCTCCCAGGGGCAGGCGTGGGGAGAGTTCAGGTAGATGATTTCTCCATCTCTAACCAGTTGAAGGAGGAAAAGAAAGAGGAATAAAGAGGAAGGAGTCTTCGTGTGGCCAGTCACCAGATTGTCCTTATTCAGAAAAATAATACATATATGTATATATTTTTTTCTTCTGGAAAAATACGAGCGGAGTGTTTATGTCAACTACATATTCCCCTAGATACGAATTTGTGACCACAAAATTCCTTACACAAATTCGGATCTACAGGGTATATACAGAAGACAGACAGATCTTCTTGGCCCAGAAATTTTCCAGTTCTCCTACTTTCCGCGCCTTCTTCGTTTGGGGTGTGGTTTGAGTGCTTTGGTTTTATTTCGTTTTGTTCTAGTTTTGAGCGCTGGGAACAGAAAAAGGCACTGCGAGTCGGTTCTTGGGATTACAAGGTTTTCAATTCTCTTCTATTAGAATTACAAGTAGCCAGTTCGGAAAGGGACGGGAACCTTGCCGCCCCCGCCGCCGCCGTGCAACTCTCGGTGGCGCATGAATTATGAGATGTAAACATTAGCTAAGCACAAAAGGAGGAAGGGTCATTCTGAGGCTGCCGCGAAGTCAGATTCAAGCCTTTCTGGGTGCCTTCGCGCCCCTCCCCTCCCCCCAGGACTTTTTTTTTTTTTTTTTTTTTTTTTTTTTTAGAAAAAACAAAACTCCAATCGGCTCCTCCCTGCCCCTCCAAGCCTTTAGTTTGTGATCAAACGAGTATCTAGATATTTTCCAAAGCGCCTCTCAGCGAAGGGAGGAGGAAGAGGCGGCTGGGTGTGAAGGAGGTGTAATAAAAGTCCTTTTGGAAAAATTCAGTGGTAAAAAGAGAGAGAAACAGCTGTAAAGAAAAATGCTGGGAGACCAAGCAGATGGGGCCCCGATATTTGATGACGGGCAATTCCGTTTACAACCTGAGAAAAGATCAAAGGCGTTTCATTTCCGAATGAAGGGCAATGAGGAACCATAAAAGATGCAGCCAGATGATATAGGGTCCCTCCCAGCCTCTCACACATCCTGGGAGCCAGGAGAGGGGGTCTATCCTGGGGAGGTGTGGGAGGAACCCCATTTCCCCAGCTTCCTAGCCCCAGGCGGGTCCTTTCCTTCTAAACACATACGAACTCGCTTAGCCACCTGCTTGGGTTGGTAGTGGTAGGACCAAAATGGGCATCTGGGGTTTCGGAACCAACTTTCTGAGGCTCCCAGAAGTCGTGAATTTACTAAGCTGAGAGTCTGGGGATTGGGCTGGAGGGAACTGAGACTGTGAAAGCTGTGACAGAGTAAGGGAAAATGTGCATAGAAAAAGCCTCCACCCCACCCAGACTCCCTACTCAACTCCCTAGGTCTGAGAAATATTTGCATCTCTAGTGAGGAAGTCAAAATAATATCAATTTCATTAACAAATACAGGAACAACACAAAAACAACCCTCTAACTGCAAAACTCCGGAGATCTCTGCCTATCCCCAGTCCTGGGACCTTGCAGGTGGGTAGGAGGAGAGTTCCCATCTGCCCACAACTAGGTCCAGAGACCCTCTGATTTTCTTTTCATCTTAAATCTAGAAATTGCCAATGTTGGCCTCTGGGCCTGATTTCTAACATCAACATTCTCCCAGACAGGCTGAACTCACACATATTTGGGAGAAAAAAGCAAACTATTATTACACTACTGTTGTCTTTGCCAAGAGAAGGTCCAATAGGTAATCTCAGACCCCCATCTGGGCAGTCAGGGAGACTAGAGTCTGGCCCAGGGCCCACAGACAAAATGCGCTGCTAGGATCCCCACCAGCTCCCTAGCGTCAACCAGGGACCTTTTACAAATCTTGTCAAAGGCCACTTAGGGTCTCCAGGACCCACTCCAACCGTCCAGGCCCCTCCCCCACCCCATACCTCCTGTCCTTCTCAACTCGACAGCTCTCGGAAACCCTTCCAACCCGTCGGCATTTCGGACGTTTGGGAGGGCCGCTGGGCCGGCTGCCGGGCCTCTCTGCTGCTCTACACTTCACAAGGGATGCGGCCCAGGTGCCCCAGCACCCCAAGAGAGAGGAACAGGGGGCAGAGCCACCGCGGGTTTGGGTATCCTTGATACTGGCGCCCGAGAGCAAAGATTTTTCTCCTCTGTGCGCTGGAAGCCGCCACCTGCCAATCCCACCAAGGCGCCGCACCCCCCACACCCCTCTAGCCGCCCGAGACAGAGAACAGGGTTTATGGGCGACTCCCAGGACGGGTTTCATCGGAGCGGGAGGCTGTCTCTCCCCTCCACCGCCCAGAAGGATACGAACAGCAACACGCATAATAATAAAATAAGAGCAGGGGCTGCGCGCTATCGGAGCCACCTCCCCTGCGCTCCCGGGTCTTTCCGCGGCTTCCCGACCGCCTTCTCCTGGCAGCCACAGGTTGCTAGCATGACCTCGCGCCGCCCAGCCACCCTCCGCCGTCCGGGCGTGTCCAGCCCGCGAGGAATCACCTTTTGTCGGAGGGGAGAAGGGACTCAGCGAGGGAGTGAAACCGAAGGCCCGAGCGGAGGCGAGTCCCCAGCCGGCCTGCGCATCGGCTGCGGCGGCGCGGAGGAAAGGCCCAGAGCGGGCGAGGGCGAGGGTACTCACCGGGAGGCTCCCCAGCCCCGCCGGCCGCCGAGCCGCCCGCGGACGCGCTGGGCAACAGCTGAGCTCGCTCCTGTCCACTATTGTGTGTCCGGAAAACCGGACCGCGGCGGCGGGCAGAGCCACGGGCTCCCTCAGAAGCCGGAACATGACTTTTTTTTTTTTTTTTTTTTTTTGGTGTGTTTTTGTTTTGGAAGCGCAAGTTTTCGTATTAATCTCATACTTTGGCAGTCTTTGTTAAACAGGCGCGTCACGAGGCTCTCAAACATTTTAATAATTTTTAGACGCCGTGACCTGCGGTTCACCCCTCTCCCGGCCTCCCCCACCAGCAGGCAGTTACTATAATACGCTCGCGCAGTTCGCTGGGTCATATTGAATTTTGCGTAGGTCATTACTTGGGAGAAAAATGACAGAGCAGAAATTTGATTCAGCTCATCCTCTCCAGCTCGACTTTTTGCCAGAGTCTTCTCTTCTCTTCACCCAACCCCCACCCCAAAAAAGTCCCATTCGGATAAGAGTCAGTCGGCCACGCCCCTGTTTTGACTTTCCATCATTCCCATATTTTTGTCAGCTCTGGTTCCAGAGAGAGTGTGGGGTTTCACGTGGGATCCTTTTGAGGCCTGAGAAGGAGGCTGGCACGGGGAAAACTGAAAGTGTGGCTTTGGGCATCTGGGCCCCAGAGAGCAGGCCTGAGCAAGAGGCCCCTTCCCTGAACCTTACCCCTAAATGCCTGTATGGCTAGGGCCCGAATCCCCACTCCATTGCACACTCCATCTGCTTTGTTGGCTCCCCTAAGTGTCAGAGATACCCTCATTTCTACAAAAGCTTTGGAAGCTCCAGGGCCTAGAAATGACCACTCCACCTCTTGGGGCCAAGATTTTGGTCCACACAACCCAGCAGTTTGGAGGAAGCTAGAACCCTGAGAGACGTGCTGGGCTGGGCTGGTCAAAGCTGGGGACATAACTTTCAGAGCTTTAACTGTCCTTTAAATACAAAACAATAGCTTCCCCCTCCCCCCAAATAATTGTTCTCATCAATACAGTAACACTTTTGCCTACCCCCATCAACCACACAAGGAGGTTCAGGAGCAGATTAAGAAGGCATTTAAAACAGTGAGATTTTCTTGGGTTTGTCTCTCCAGGATTAGAATCTGGTGGATTGCCTACAACACACTTCTCCCATTCTCCAGCCTCCTAGGGACCTGCAGAGGTGAGTCAGGTGACTCCCCTTCCTCCCAGTTCAAGTCTACAGACTGAGACAGGGCTCCAGCCTAGTTGGTCGGGTGGTAGCCTCCTAGTAGGGAGAGGTCAAGAAAGAACTCCCCAAGGCACCCAGCTTGGTCTAGAATGGCAGAGGCCACTTCTTCCCCATCCTAGGTCCCTCTAGCCCAGGACCTTGGGCTGCTCCAGTCTATACCGAAATTTGCTAACGTTCCGTCCTGGAACAGAAGGAGATGGATTCTTCAGTTCAGGCTTTGACATCTGTCTCTTCAGGACTCCAGGAATTCCCTCCTGGTCTGACACTGCAGAGAAACTCGCCTAAGGACTAAGCAGAAATAGGGACCTACACCCAATTGGTTTAGTCAAAACCCTGGGTTAAATCTATTTGAAATTTGATATTAAACCTTTGTCTCGTCTGGCCATGTTTCAAAAAGGAATCTTTACAGAAACTCTCAGGTTATCTTCATCCTAGAAGGAAAAACGCCCACAGTGTACCTCCTATAGTAAACGCTTGGAAGAGAACATAATGACATCTCATAATACAACAGTCATTTAAAGACCCAAAATAGGCATATGCCCCAGTGTTATAATTACTGAGTCTCTCTAGGCATTTACTTATGAGCTAAGCTCAATGCATGGATTCAAAGTTCATTTCAGGTTGCCTGTTTCAACTCCAGTAAAAAAGATCTCTGTGAGGCCATTTGGTACTTTTCCTTTGCATTTCTCCTCCCTCATCCAAATAGGAAGAGAAGGAGTCAAGATAAACACAAAAATGGAGGCTTGGGAGAGAGTGAGAGAATTAACAAGCTAATCTTTCAATAGGTAAGTTCTTAAACTGCAGCAATTTGGAGAGACAAATGAGAGTTTGGAAAGGCTCCAGTGTTGGCCCATGCTCATGGACCCTACCTTCCTGACACAGCCTGGGGGTTAAGGGTGCTGGAAAACAGGCCTGCCTCTCCCAGGGTTGGGGGATTGAAAGAGTCAGTAGTTTGACCCCTTTAGGGCAAGCAGGGTGAATTGATGTTGGTGAAAATCAAACCTTCACATTGGAAGTATTCTTTGGCCCTGCCAGAAGTCCTACAAAGATGTGGGGGTAATTTAATTGAATTTCTAAAATGTGTGTGGCTAGGAAGGTTTAATTAAATTTAATATGGTGACTCAAAGATTATCTTTGGAAGAGAAGATTGCTCAGAGGGTTCACCACACCCTAAGCGCTGTCTTTTCTACAACTCACCACCACCACCAGTCTCACCCTTTTTGGAGAAGGGATTTTTCCTTCCTCAGTTTCCCCTCCCCAGATATCTGTCTCTTCGCTGCCCAATTCTGCTCCCCCACTTCTGCAACCCACAAATCTTCCTTACCTCCAGCATCCCTGGCTCCCTGGTCCGTCTTCACACACATACAGCCCCCTCCCCCACCGCTCCACCCC
The DNA here is from genome assembly GCF_003255815.1 of Theropithecus gelada. Taxonomy (NCBI): domain Eukaryota; kingdom Metazoa; phylum Chordata; class Mammalia; order Primates; family Cercopithecidae; genus Theropithecus; species Theropithecus gelada. The sequence continues at coordinate 25,158,322 of NC_037684.1, read as the reverse complement.
ACCCCCGCCCCAGTCGCCTCCGCCGCGCTCGCTCACGCATGGTGTAAACTTTTGACCCTCCAACTTTGCGACCCCTCCGGCAATAACACTGGCCTCACCACCCAGGGTCTCATTCTGCTATGCCGGCCGGCCGCAGAAACCCCAGGGCAAAACGCTCTCCTTACCCCTCCCCCTTTCGCCAATGTCCCCACTCCCCCAGGGCCTTAGACCTGGGCAAGATGAGTCTTTTGACTATTAAATAACTCCTTGGAAAAAGACGCGGAACCCACTTCACGCATTTTCAACGGTCTCTTCTATTGGGATGCCTGGAAGGGCTTTTGACCACTCACCCTTCTTCATTTTTGACCCCCAAGTGGGGCAGAGGTTGCTGGAGGAAGAGACCTATGGTGAGCAGTAGAATGGGCTGACCTGGAGAAGGGCATTTTTGGGGTGAAGGGTGGAAAGAGCTTGGAGCAGGGGCTCCTCGGGAGCAGAGGGGGCCACTGTGCTCACAGGGCTGGAGGGAGAGCTCAGTGTCCCAACAATGCGGGGCCCAGTGCCACCTTGCGCGGCCGTTCGCTGGCGCCTCGGAGGCCCCAGCCCGGCTGTGAACTTGGTCTAAGGCGGACTCTACTGGCAGCTCCGGGATGTTACAGCCTCTGCCTCTAGTCCAGAGCAGCGGCCGTGAGGACAACCCGCGCGCTTTCGGTTTCCCTTCTGCCCAAATATCGCCTCCCAGACCACCACCTCTCACTGGGAAGGATTTCCTTTCTCCTTCCTTAGGATCCTTTGGGATTCAGAAAACAGAAAAGAAAACGAATTAGAGATGCACGCACCTAAGGACAAACCTGCAGAAGCCCCGAAATAGGGTATCCTCCATGATGCCTCCAAATCCCCCAAGAGGCGACGCCCCACACAGGTTGGCACTTTCCCTCCACTTCTCCCCTAAGTGTGTCTTTCCCAACTGGCCTGGGTCATCTTTTGGTACGGCAAAATGGTCTGGGGCCTGCGAGGTACCTTTCCTCCCTGGATGCATTCAGCCCTACCCCACTGGGCTCCGAGGTCAGGGATCGCTGTGACCAAAACCAGCCTCTGTGGTCCGAAGCCGCAAGGCTCAGCCCGGATCCACTCGGGGAGAGGCAGGCCAGAGGGCGGCCTTGCAGCCTGGGAACCGTTTCCAGGGAGCAGAAGCTAAAGGATACTGCAGAGAGTGCATTTTTCTCTCCAAGAGGAACTTTAGGGGGAGAAGAGACAAGAGAGGAGACGCCTAAATCACCGAGAAAAGGAAAAAGGAGGGAAGAGAAACGTTAAAACTTGGGGAAAAGGTGCTTTTTGGGATCCGACAGGTTTCCGAATTGCCGGAAGTCCAATCCTCTCCAGGCTCCCAAATTTCCCCTCTTCCTCTTGGAGCCTGCAATCAGTAAATTCGACAAAAGAAAGAACGAAAGATCCGCCTAAACCTGCCGGCGTGCCCCCACCCCAGGTCTGCAGCGGTGGAGGTGCTGCGGCGGTGTGGCCGGCGGCGCGTAATGTATGCTGCAGCGGCTCGGAGCCCCACGTAGGCCGGCGTTGCTGCCCCCGTCTGCTGACCTCTGCATGATCCCGGACTCTATGAATTATTGATGAGATATGAGCGTTGATTTCCCCTTTCAGGATGCAAACTCCATTATATTGTTAAAATGGCGATTTAATCGTTGAGAATAGCTTTGGTGTGGGTTTTTTCCCCCAACTCATTTGCGCCTCCTTCCTTTTCATTTAACTCTCTTAATTAAATCCTTTAACAGATTTTAATCACTTTTTGGAAGGAGGGGTAGGAGAAAGGAGAAGGCCATAAGACCATCACTACCAACAACAAGGGGACGCTAAAGCAAAATAAAACAAACCAAAGTCAAAAACTATCATAAGCCTCTACCTTTGAGAAGTTGAAAGGAAGGTGAAGAGAGGGAGGTTAACCCCTCTAGAAAGGATGCTCGTTAACCTCTGCTGGAGACAGACCTTTAGAGGGCTGGGGAAACCCACCAGAGACAAGGAAGAGTGGGGTGGGGCCTGCAGGAACGACCTGAGGGGTATTTAATCCACTCCTGCCCCGCCCCCACAACCATCACTACCATGAGACTTGTGTGTGAAGTTGACTGTAGAGACTAAGTCATTCTTGCCCTCGCTGAGAACTCCAGGGGCCTCAAGCCTGGGGAGGGCCACAGGATTCATGTGGAGAGGGTCCTCCAATCTCAACCTCAGAGTCACTTAGGGAGAAATATCCAGTCTGCTTCAGGAACCCCCATTTCTCCCTTCCCCTCCCCAAACAGCTCGGTTTCCAGGCGGTGTTAATTAATATGGATGTGTAACCACGCTGCAGCAATCGATAAATCTCACTGTGGGCAGATCTCAGCCTCAAAATCCGATTACTCTGAGAAACTCCAAAAATGGGGAGGGTTATCAGTATCCCCTCCCTTAAAAGAGAGGAGCTCATTCTTACTAGCCCTGTCTTCCAAGATTGACCAGGTTGGTCCCCCAAGCTGAGAAGTCCATGCTGGGGAGACTAGTCCTGGGAAGGGACTGAGTTTGGGGGGTTGTGCTGAGCTTCTGTCTTCTCCATTGCTCTGAATCCTTGGTATGCAAATCCCAGGGATAAAGGAACCAGTCAAGGAAAGGAGCTTCCTCTTGGATATTCCCATTCTGCTCACCAGCCCTCAGAGAATAACTTCTCACAGCCAGGGAAGGGTTAAGTGTCCCTGCCACAGTTATGGAGAGGAAGCCGATGAAATATGGGCAATTGGAACTCCAGGCCCGGCTGGCTTTCCTGTTTACACTTCTTTATACTTCCTCCCACCCATTGGCCTCAGAGAAACAAAACAAATAACCAAATAAAACAAAACAAAAAAAAATCCAAATTGAATTGTCCACTGAGTGGTGGCCAGGCTGGCCTCAAAGGGAAAAGAGAAACTGCAGCCTTAATCTCCAGCTGTCACCTCCTGGGGCCTGCCCCAGGTTGAAGATTTGGCCAGAGGGTATCGGCCTGGCTTGTAGCTCAAGAGGCTGAAGCCCGGACTGGCAGAGAGAAAAAGCGGGTGGGAGAGGAGGGAGAGCAAAGCTCTGGAGAGAGTAGAGCTGCTTTCTTAGAGGGAGATAGCCTGAGGAGGGCAGGAGGAGATGACAGAGGTCTGGGGCAGAGGAGAGAGTTCTTGGCACCAGAAATCCCTTCACACTTCTCATTGCCTCCCCCAACTTGTCCTGGTTGGGGTTCAGACCAGACTGGGGTTCAGCTTAGGGAGCCTGAAGTGGAGAATAGGAAAGCCCAGCCTAGGCATCTTCTCCAGGACCCGCTTAGAGCTGGAGGAGACCCTTCAAGGGTTTGGTCACTGAGGTGGAACTGGCACCCCAAGTTGCTCTTTGCCATCCTGCAAAATCCAGCCAGATATACTTAGTAGATGTCAGAGCCTGCAGAACTGACATGAGAGGGGGCGAAGAAACAATTTTTCAGCAGCAGGCCTTGCTATCTGGGGTTTTAGCTTCCAGGAGGGCTTTAAGAAAGGGAAGTATATTAGAGTGAAGCCAGGGGCACAGTAGGAATGGGGTTCCCCTGGAGACCCAGGTCAGACTCTCCCTTGCGGAACTCTTTCTCTGCATGTCTGTCAACTCCGCTGCCTTGTACAGTGGAAGACTGTGGAAGCTGTGCCTCTGGCACTTCTTTATATTTTCAATGGTTCTGGGGATCCTTTGGGAGTCGACCTGTGTCTCCTTTCTAAGGGATACAAATGCCCTCATCATTCTTGGGATGATGTTTCTTCAAACCAGGGTGACTCTGCTTTTAAAGCCTGTTAAGGATCTCCTGTAAGTCAGGCTTGGGCAGTGGATAGAGAGCTCAGGGAATAGAGAGTGGCTTCAGGAGAAAGAGGAGAGGGGGAGAATTCCAATGTCCCTTAATGGGAAAAAGGGAGTCTTATGACCCCATCCTTGTCCCAAAGATCAGAAGCCCCTCGAGGTGCCACATATCCAATCCCAGAAACTACCTATGGCAGTTGGTGAGGTGAATCAAGGGATGGCAGGCTGGTGAAAGCAGGAGTGACAGGGTAGTTAGCCCCATAGGTCTTAAATTGGAGGGGGATCAATTTGGTGGGGAAGAGGCCTCTGACTTTTAGAAGGGTGACTTTTCCCTAGAAAATAACAGAACCCCTGGGGATCAAATCCTGAAGTCTCTCTGGTTTATGGTGCCACAAAACAAAGGGGCCTTTGAGGGTGTGCCCGTAAGAGAAGAGGGAAAAAGAGCACCTTTCCTATTTTCTCTTCCAGCTCCTGAATCTATTTCCTCCTGACAGTTGAGGGATTTGTATTCTTGAGCTAATTTTATTTATGGAGGGCATGCCAGAGTTCTACTTAAACACCTAACACCTCTAGGCAAGAGAAGAAGCTCTTCCCTTCCCCCACTCCTGGTTCAGGAATTAGGTTTTGAACTGGGGGGATTGCCCACTCTGTCCGCTCCCTAGTCTGACTTCAGGATCCTACTTTGAGCCAAGGAGAAAGATTAGCTTGAGACCAACAGGCTGAAGGTGGAAGCAAAAGCAGCGCTGTGCTCCCCATCCCAGAGAAGCCTGATGAAGCCAAAGATAACTGGAGGGACCCCTTTTTATGGGCTTCAAAGATCTGAAAGCCAGAGAGCACCCCAGAGCAAGGCAGCCCACAGCAGCCACCTACCCGGTGCTTTTTCTCAGCTCACATGTATCTGGATAAAAGTGCCCAGAGGTGCACCCCCCTACACTTCTGACAAATGAATGTCATAAAGTTTCTTTACTGAGGGTGGGGAAATAGCTGTCTGAAGATATCCAGCAGTGAAGTGGCCCCCCACAACGGCCCCTTCTTTCAGCAATACACACCCCTCTTTCTTGGTCCCTAAATTTCCACTGGCACTGAGGGAGCATGAATCCCCCACACAAACCCTTTTCCCCACAAAGTCAGACACTCCTGCTAGTAAAAATCAGGCACCCCCGACCCATGAGGCCTTATGAAACTGAAAGCACTCATTTCAGGCACACAGTCCCTTAGAACTGGGTGCATAAAACAGGCTAAATTTCCCCCACATCACCCCACAGCCCCAGCTGGAAACAAGTTTTCTTCCCCCAGTCCCAAGTCCCAGAATTGCAAGGGGTAAAAGCGAAAGCTGAAAGCGACTTACTGTGGGAATGCTGGCCTGGGCCGCTGCTGCCTTCTGGGCTGGTCCGGCTGCTCCAGGCTGGAAGAGTGCTCACCTACTTCTGCCCCCTTCCCCATCACAGCGAGCAGTTAAAGTGTCACTTAACATTCTGGAGAATGTGAAATATACTGCGCGGTGTCAACTCCCCAAAACCATAAAACTAACTTTATGGACCTCACGTGACTTTCTCGAGCCAGTGAGGGGTATCTGTCTGACTTCTCGGCGATTTTTACGATCTAACTTCGAGATAAAACCCCTATCCATTTGACATCTAAATGTCATAGCGACTTTTGGGATAGTTTGCTATCGACAAAGGGGGACAAAGTCAAGGGGTGAAGGGAAAGGAGGGCCAAGTAGAGCCTCCACGACCCTCGGCTGCCTCCTCACCAGCTCCCCCTCCCCCCAAGTCCAGTAAGAAGTTGGGCCAAGCTGGAAGGGATTGACCGGGTAAGTGTCCAGACTTGACTCTTGCGATCAGGGTGGAGGCTGACTTGGATGGAGGTGGACTGGGCCCTGGCCCTGGGCCAGGCTGAAGTGGGAACCAGGGGTCTTTCTGAAAGGACTCTAACTCCTAATCAAGAGGGAAGATCAGTTGGACCCTTGGAGAGAAGGAGCCCTTGATAAGGGTAGGGAAGGCTGAGGATGAGAGAAATCCTTTGAAATCCAACTGATTTTTTTTTTTTTTTTTTTGCTTTAGTTGGTGGCAGAGCTGAATTGGGACTTGGAGTAGGAGACAGGGGGCTGGGCAGGCCTCTACCACTCCCAAAAGGCTAGGAGCCTCCTGCTGAGGACTTAGGCCCAAATTACTTTCCCAGAAGAGTTTTCCAGAGGCTTCCTTGACCAGCTAATGGAAGACCAGGATGGAGTCTAGTTCAGCCTTTCCCCTGCCCCAGCCCCACATGGGGTTTCTGGGCCTTGGAGTTCCCCAGGCACAAAGGTCTGTTCTCTAGCCCAGGTACTGTTGACCAAGCCAGGGACTTACATGGCTGAGAAGAGCTGTTGGGGAGCAGCCTACTTTTTCTTCCCTGCACCCCAGATCTATTGAGAATGGTGCAGGGTGTGCCTGGGATGGAAGAGGCAGACCCCTCGGAGAAAAGACAAGTGGAAGGGCAATGGAGTGGGGGAAACATTTATTTGACTTCCAGGAAAGCTACAAACAAATACCAAAAGCGAATCACTGAGACAGGCCCCGCAAAGACAGATTTCACACGTAGCACAGCATCCACTCGCTCACTACAAATGGTCTTGGAAGCAAAATGGGTAAGGGAGAGATGGGTCTGACCCAGACTATCCCCATATTTACAAGCTTTGGGCCCTCTAGCCAGACCCATAGATTCACAGAGAAATACACAAGACATTTTGCACTGAGGATCATTTTTGTTTCCGTATACTCCCAGACCAGGCCTTGCGGGGCCTACTCAGGCAGCAGGAACTTAAATCTCACTATCTTCTTTCTTTCTTCTCAATATCATCCCTTTGGTCCTCCCTAGCCCCTTCCCACCCTAGGACCAAGCCCCTAGGAGACTTGGGCCTGGGGAGTGGAGAGAGAGGAGGAGGAGGATGAAAAGAGACTCCATCTCCGAGGCCAGCTCAGCTTGGCCCCACTGCGGCACTACCCCACCTCAACTGCTGCCCCTTACAGAAGTTTCCAGCTGAAACTCAAAATACAGCGATCATCTTTTTATAAATAAGTTAGAACACAGATGGGGAGGGGAGAGTTCACATTAAACATGCGAATTTCTTTTTTTTTTTTTTTTTTTTTTCCTGGGGGAAGGACTGCAATCACAGACACAAACATTCAGAAACGCTGGCGGATTTGGGGCAAGCAGAAGGGAGTTGGGAGCATGGAAGGAAAATAATAATTATTATTATTAACAATAATAACAAGATAACCAGTCCAGGAGAGAGGGCGCCACAGGAAGACCTAAGACCAAACGAAATATCGTAACACAAGGCCGGGGCGAGGCAGGCTTGTGGGAACCGGTCCCCAGCGGGCGGCGGCAGCGCGGGGAGGATTGGAGGGGCCAGGGCTGGGGGTGGCATGGGCTCTTGGGCCGCTGGGCTCCTCTGGGCGGGCTCAGGGCTGGAAGGCGCTGCCGGCTGTAGCCAGGCTCATACTTTTCAGTTTGTTGTCCTTCTTCCACTTCATGCGCCGGTTCTGGAACCAGATCTTGATCTGGCGCTCGGACAGGCAGAGTGCGTGGGCGATCTCGATGCGCCGTCGCCGGGTCAGGTAGCGGTTGAAGTGGAACTCCTTTTCCAGCTCCAGGGTCTGGTAGCGGGTATACGCGGTCCGGGCCCTTTTCCCGTCCGGCCCGGTCATATCTGGAGCAGACAGAGGAAAGCCGCAAGGCAACGTTATTCCGGTTAAGGGAGGGGGCACTGGGTGGGAGGGGGCGGGGGAGCAGGACCCAGGCGTCCGGGCACCCAGCTCACCACAGCTCCAATCTTCTCTACTCCAGATGCCCACATTCAAGCTCGATTTCTGCACCCCTTTCTCCTGCATCCCCCACTTCTGCCGGCAGCTAGTGCGCCCGGCTTTGTCTTTTGCTCGCTCCTAGTGCCTCACCCTTGGCTGGGCTCAGGCGGCCGCTCGCCCCGGGAGGGAGGAGAGCGGTTGCACTTTTGCCCTGGAAAGCTCCTTTTACTGCTCACCCCTTCTTTGCTAGCGGTAGTCTCAAAATTTCAGGGGTAAGCAGGACCCTTCCCCACATTACGTGAACCCCATCCTTTATTCTAAAGCTGGTACAGCTGCGCTAATAAAAACCTAAGCCGAAGCTGAAACAAATTATTAAAAATACCCCCCTCTAACAGAGAGACCCTGTTTGGCTCTGTCTACCAAGCTATGAGGCCCCTCTTAGAGACTTCTCCCCCTTGGAAAAATGAATCTATATTTAGGGTAAAGCCAAGCTCTCCTTGTTCCCCCCATCCCACCCCAAAACGCAGAGAAGGAAAGCTGAGAATACAAAAAAGAGAGAGAATTACCATGGCTGATGTGAAGCTTCCTCATCCAGGGGAATATCTGCGGAGTCTGCCCCTCGGGCGCGGCTGTGGAGGTGGCCATGGGCTCTGGCTGCGCCCGAGCTAGGCTGGGGCTGCTTAGCTGGCTCGCCGCTTCCTCAGGCTCCGAGGACGCACTGGCCTCGTCTATTTCGGTGAAATTGGCGCTGGAACTGGCTGGGGTCGCCTGGTCGGAGGGGGACGAAGCAGAGGGCTTGGCGCCGTGGCTGTCGCCGTTGGTGCAGGGCAGGGACTCGGGCGAGGACAGGGAGCAGCTCGAAGCCGCTTGCCTGAAGCGGGGCTCCTGGGCGGGCGCGGGGAAGGCGCGCGAGCTCTCGCCCACCGCCCCAAAGTGGCTGGAGGAGGCCGAGGAGCGGTTGACGCTGAGGTCCATCCCATTGTAATTGTAGCCGTAAGAGCCGGTGTGCATGGCAGCGGGATCCCTGTAAGAGCCGCTCAGAGAGCTGCCACTGCCATAATTTAGCAACTGATAGTCCGGGCCATTTGGATAACGCCCCGAGAAGGAGTTTACAAAGTACGAGCTCATTTGGGTGATTTTGGAGGGCTTGATTTGTGGATCGTGGTCGTTATAACCCTGTGCTTCACGATTTATGATGTATTAATGAATTATAGCGATGCACTGTACTTCGTTTTGCTATGTATGCGGCCAAATATGGGGGGGGTTGGAAGGGGGGTGGGGGGGCGTTAGGGAATCACGTGCTTTTGTTGACCAGTCGTAAATTCTCGCTGATGACCTCAAGAGGTAATTCATGCTCTATGGTTACAAATAATGACGATCCGAGAATCGTTAGGGCCGATTCAATGCGAGCCTCCGAGAGAGGGGGAAAAAGGAGAAGGGGGAGAAACAGGGAGAAGGTTGGCGTTGGCCTCTGAGCAGAGCGCGCCACCTCCCGGCGATCGATGGGAGCGCGAGCGGGAGACCGCCATGGCGGCAGCGGCTGCCTTCCTGCCGGCTCCCTGCAGCCGCCGGGAGAGAAAGAAACCCGGCCAAGGCTCAGCTACAGGGTTGAGCCTTTTCGAGCAGGGGTTGGGCTTTTTACCCACTTTCTTGTGGGTGGGGTTAGCCCCTCTATTTGGTTCCTTCTCCCTACATCATCATTGTCGTTATTATTTTAACTTTGGATGAGAAGATCAAAGATTGAGTTGCTTTTCCCTTTCTCGGGCTTTGCAAGTCTCCGAGTTGGAGGCGGAAATGGGGGAAGGGTTGGAAGTTGTGTGTGAAAAACAATTATTGCAACGGGTTTTCCCCGGGAGCTTAGCCCTGCCTGCATGCTGGTGGGGCTGCTGTTGCCGGTCCCCAGCGCCCAGGCCGAGCCGGCAGGACTGGGCGGGAGGCTTGAAAGACAAGCAGGAGAAGCGCTCACTTCTCCTGGGCCACTTGGAAGTTCGAAATCCCCTTCCTGACCTCCTTGGTGGTCCTTAACCCAGGCGTGGGAAGTGACAGAGCAGGACAGGGACCCCAGAAGCCGAACACAGCTGGGGCTAAGTGGCCTAGTTGCCGAAAAGACCGCAGCGGCCACCGCGTCTGCTGCTTGGGTTTGAGTAGTAACATGTGTCTGAGAGTTTGTAAAGCGGAGCCCCTTCCCCTCGTCCTACACTATTGCATTCGGAGGCCCCACTCCAGGCCCCTCACTCGCAGCTGGGCAGTTTGAGAATTTGCCTGGTGTCAGCCGCCTTCCCGGAAAAGGGGTTCCAAGGACCCGCATGCTTTGCTGAGCACCCTGGGCGGCCAGAGACCGCCCGCAGCTGGTACCCTATTAGAAGGGGATTATTTTCTTTAAAAATAATAAAGGAAGCCAGAGGGCGGAGGAATAAAGGAAAACAGTGGTCGCAACTTGCCCTCTGGGTGCCGGTGCAAGCAGAGAGAGAATGGGCCATTCCCGGTTGAGAGGATGACACTAAATGCCCCATCACCTGGCCTCCTGCCCTGGGGTCTCCAAGGAGCAAGGGAAAGTTGTGCCCTTCGGCCTGTGCCTGGCTGGTGGCTTTACATTCCCCTGCTTGAGGCTGATCTCCTACTTGAGGCTGACCTCCTATTTGAGGTGGGAAGGGGCACCTGGAGCCTTCAGCTACAGGGCGAGAGATACCCAGTGGCCCCGTTTTTTAGTCTCCGGAGCCACAGGCCAGGAGCGGAGGGCCTTGCAAGGCTGGCGAAAAAACCTGGCCATGTGGACGGGCCAAAGGCCAGGGGTCTCTGCGAAGGTGAGCACAGAAAAGTGCTGCAGAGGCCCCCAGACTCGATGGCTCCGTCTCCGCAAGAGAGCTTTAGGGGCCTCAGTGGCTCCCTTAGTGCTGTGGACACAGGAGGAGAGGCTAGAGAATGAGAGGGAAACAGCCCCTCTCCATCCCCCAAGTCTGCACGGGGAGAGGCGGCTGTGAGCCTCAGCACCAGGGAAACGCAGCGCTGGGGCCTAGGCAGGACTGATCGCTCCAGCCTTTATCTCAGCTGTAACTTCCCAGTCGAACAGGGCTCGCTTCAGCGGGCCAGGGCTCTCGCTTTTGCTGAAGAATTCTGGCTCAAGACAGATGGAGAGGCTGGGGGTTGAGGGGAGAGTGAAAAACGGCAGGGGAGGATCGGAGGTGACCCAGCGTCGAGTTTTCACATCTTTATTATTGTTATTATTATTATTATCATCATCATCGAAGTATTTCACGTCCCGAGCTAAGACAAGACTACAAACACAACACATAGAAAATTAATAAAATAGAACTTTGTTTTCTTCTGAGGCTCCTCTTCTTACTTCTAGGTAGTATGTGCTCCTTCCAGTGGCTTTGGGGAGGGGGTGGGAGAGACGACAGGTCTGGGATCAGGGAGTCTTCAAGGCCTCCGCTGAGGGGACAGCGAATCTACCATTGAACCGTGCATGGGGGACATGGACGAAATGAGACGCGACAGGGACAAGAGCATTTTGCTCTGCTTCCAGGAAACATCAAGTGAGTCCGCTCCTCAGTTCTCACCAGGAAGCCTGATCAGGCTGAGGCGAGTTCCTCGGGAAGGAAGGGCGCGCGGGGTGCTGGGTGGGCTCGAGTAGTGAGGCCTCAGAGCACCCACCGGGAGCTGTGCGGGCGGGGGCGTCCAGGAGAGAGCTGGGCCTCGCCTGTCGTGCGCTGGAGAGCAGGTCTCCTGGCTCCCCCACCCGAGAGCCTTCCTTCCCGGGTCTCTCCGACCCCCTCGGCTCCCCACAGGCCTTTCCCCTCGCGTCCTCCCTCCCTTTCCAGCACCTTCACTCGGCCGGTTTTTCTTCCTCCTCCTCGGCACTGAGCTGAGACGCGCTGAGCAGTTTGCTCTCCTTTTTCCACTTCATGCGTCGGTTCTGGAACCATATCTTGATCTGCCGCTCAGTCAGGCACAGGGCGTGCGCGATCTCGATGCGCCGCCGCCGCGTCAGGTAGCGATTGTAGTGAAACTCCTTCTCCAGCTCCAGCGTCTGGTAACGCGTGTATGTCTGGCGGCCTCGCCGGCCACTGGGCCCAAAGGAGGAACCTGTTACGCAGAGTGGAGATGCTGAGGCCTGGGGTCACCGGGCCCAGGGCCCCCTCCCCTAGTCGACCCTCGAACACAGACTCCAGCCAGTACAGGGATACCCTCCACTCTGCCGGTTCCCTTCCCCCCTTTCGCACTCCTCCAGCGCCCCCTCCAGATTCCCTCCTGGTCTCCTAGGCCTGTGCCGTCAGTCTAGATGGGGGAGGGGAGGAGCAGTTTGAACTCCCACCTGAGCCTGGGGGGAGGGGCTGGTCAGGTGTGTCTCTTCCTAGTTGCATCTTGTCTTTCCCTCGCTTTCCATCCATCTTTCTCCCCAACCCCCATTCCGCCAACCCAGTGATAAATCCAGGCCCTTAATCCGTAATGACGTAGATCGATCTATAGTCCACATTAACGGCTCCTCACTTTCGAGTCCGGCTAATGGACATCAGTTGGGACTTAAGGCCAACAAATAATCCAACCTGAGACCCCGCGCCTGTTTCTTCCTCTCTCGCTCCGCCTGCTCCCTCTCTCTTCCTTCCCCTTATTCCTCCTCCCTCCTCTGATTACCACTCCTTTCCTGGTGCCTCATCTTGCCCCAGCCCCCCACCCTCAGGGAAACACAGTCCCAGTCAGACTCAACTCTTCCTCTTCAGCGTCACCTCCTACCCCCTTGCATGACGCACTCCGTTTTTAATGGAGCCGTCTTTGGTTGGGGAACCCTACCAGGGCTGGGAGACGGGGGCTGGGGGCGCAAAGTAAAGCCAAGCCCGTGATTGCGGGCCCCTGCTCCCTTTCCTGTCCTGGAACCCCGGCTCTGGCCAGGGGCCCCAGGAGAGCACACTCGCTCCTCATTACTCCCAGTGCGGCTGAGACTTTGCAAACTTTGTAACTCCTGCCTAATAGGAGACACAGCGAGAGATCCCGGGCAGGCACCCAATCTTCTTCTATCTTCTAACTGAGATGCCCACCCAGCACCCTGTGGGAGATTGGGGCAGGGGGCGCTCACTAGTTCTGTGTCCCGGGGTGGGGGCCCAGGGGAGTCAGGGCTACGGCGACGGGAAGTCTCACTCACTGTTGCACGAATTCATCCGCTGCATCCACGGATAGACCGGAGTGGAGCACTTCTGCTCTTCTGTCTCGCCGAACACGCTCTTGTCCTGCGCGCAGTCCGACTTCCGCGGCTCGGGGTGGAACGGGGGCGGCTCTTCGGCGCCCGAGAGTGCGCAGGCCGACTCCTTCTCGCGGTAGAAGGCCGGCGCCGGCCCGTAGTCGCAGGGCGCCGCTCGGCCGTAGCCACCGCCCGCCGGCGGGTAATAGGAGGAAGTGGCAAAGCCCTTGTCCTGGCCCGGCCCTGGCCCATAGGGCGCGGGGTAATGCCTCAGCGGGTCCGCATAGCCCGACGAGTAGAGCGGTAGCTGGCCCAGGAAGGACTCCTGCCCGCTGGCCAGAGTGACGGGGAAGGTGGAGTTCACGAAATAGGAACTCATTGGGAGGGGAGGCGCGCGCGGCCGCTGCTGCTCCGCCGGGTTTATGATTTGTTGTGTTTTATAGTCCGAGCGCCGCGCCTATTAGTAGTATATCCGAGATTGGGTTTTAGCTGAGGGGGGATGGCGAGGTGCCAGTGAGGGCCAGAAGGAAATACAACCATCTGATCCAACACTGACCAATGGCAGAGGCAGGAATTGTCAAATAGCACCCAGGAGGAGCGCAGCCCGCACGAGGGACCCGCGCACAAACCTATCAACCTTTTTTTTCCTCCTTCTCCTTCGCCTTTCTCTCTCTCTCTCCCCAACAACACAGCGCGTCCTGTTCCACCTACGTAGGATCTGTGAAACAGGCTCTGTGCCTTTGAGGGAGGAGGGAGCGTTTAGATTGAGACCACCCCACTCCTGGGTGATTAAATAAATATATCTCTCCCCCACCCCACGCAGGATTGGAAAAAGTTAATTGTGTTTTCAGAAAAGTTAACCCCTGCGTTGCTTGGGCCCCTTCTCTCCAGGGAGGGGTGGGTACATGTCTCCGAATCTCCTTGAGAGAGAACTAAAGAAGAAGATTTGTTTCCAGGGTTTTGTGTCGGTAGAAGGTGAGAAGAGTTCTCCGCTAAGACAAGCAAAGAAGAAACACCCTCCTCCCCAGGTTTTGAACATCGTTCTTCCTGTTTATCAGATCTGATCTCTCTCCTCCAAGCCTCGGGTTATTGTTCCTGCTTCTCCACAACCCTTCTGTTCTGAGGGGGCAGGCCAGATCCCACTGCCTAAAAGACCCAGAAGAGGAGGAGCTGGCAGGAGGGACTGAGCCCAAGCTTCCCCTTCTGGCTCTGTGGCTAGACTAGGAGCTTCTTGGAAGGTGGCGATGGGGGCGGCTACCCAAAACATTCTGCCTGGTTCTTGTATGCAGCTTCTCACTCTTGGCAGGGGAAGGGGCACTGGGGAAAGCGACTAACTCTCTCCTCACTTGGCGATATGGAGTGAAGGAGTGAGGGGTATCCCTCAGCCTAGGCGGCTTTATTTGTCTGATCTCTATCCTGCCTGCAACCCTCACACCGGTACCCTCTGCAATCCCAAAAGACTTAAGAATAGCCTGGGCTATAGGATTTTCAGGAATCAAGTATGTCCCTATAAATCTGGGCACAAGGAAGAAATCATTCTTCTTCCAGTTGTGGGCTTCAAACCCTCCTGATAGTTGAGGCAGTCAGAGACCACTGGGAAGAAAGGCACCCTCACTCTTCTTCCAAGTCTCTGTAGAAGCTGCCAGTTCTTTTTGAAATTAATTTTTTCCCAAGACTTGGTTTTTGCTTTAGTTTGATAGGGAGAGAAGGGCATTTGCGTTCTCTTGGGGACTCAGCAGGCAGCTTCCAGCCATCAGCCAGCATTCCCTCTCCCTTCTGTCTGTGTCTCAGCATCGCTACAATTCCCTCCCACACCCCATGTTCATATCATCAGCTTTGCTGCCTTACAAATTTGGGTGTGTGAGAGAATGCATATCTCTGGCTCTTTCATCCAAGGAAAATGAGCATTGAGCCCAGACTGGGAGACAGGGCCACAGAGCATTTCCAACATTCTAATATGCATACACAGGCCACATAGTGAAGGGTGACAACCTTCACACCTGGGGACAAGAAGGGGCCAGGGCATGGAACAAAGTCAGATGTCAGGCCAGGCTGACCCTCCTCTGCCTTGTCCTTCCTTTGAGCTCCTTTTTCTGGCCAAGTTCTCCACACTGAAGATGGAACAAGACACTAGGGAAGGTGGTAGAGGACTGAGCTTAGATGACCAAGGGTGGGAACTTATTTGGTTGCAACATGGTCTCCAAGGCTCTCTGAACTCAGGGCAACTTCTAGGCTGTACCTTAATGGCAAAATGGCCATCCCTGGATGTCCCTCCAATCTCTTCCTAACCTGACTCTATGGGAGTTTTTGATAAGCATTTAAGAAAACAAATTTAAACCCCCTGATCATGAAGAAGGATAAATATTCCAAACCTAGCTACGGTTGGGCTCGCTTCTAGAGAGGACTAGGGGCCATTTGAACAGGGGGGGAAAAAGTGGGAGAGAGGGCTTGCATGCACCTCCCTCCCTGCTGCTGAGGCTGAGCCCTGGGCCTCAGCCTTCCGTGCCTCCTCCCGGCCCAACAATGTCCCCATCCTAGCACTAAATAGTGTGATTTTCTCAGTGGAGTCTGAACAAAATAAGATCTGGTGAGGAAGGGAGCATTTCCCTGTGTCAGAAGCGGAAAATAATTGCCCTATCTTTAGAATCACAGCCCCCAAATTTACCTCACCTCTGCAGGTTGCTTGTCTGGAGATGGAGCCACTACGGGCAGGGCCTGGGCGCCTGGAGTCGGGCATGAAAGGAAATAGCGCCTCATCGCTCTTATCTAAGCCCAGAGGTATTTATGAGCGTTTATTCGTCTGATCCGTTTGTTTGGGAAAAAGAGCAGGCGAGCAGGGCGGGCCAGAGACCGACTCCTTTCTGGAGCCAGATCCCTACGAATCTGTCTGTGGTTCGGTCCACCGCCCTCTGTCTGTCTCCATGGGGGAATATGTAAATACACAGCGGGCTCAGCCATCCGCCAGTCTGGGGTGTCTCTCCCTGCCTCAACGAGGAAGTGTGTGTTCAGAGAGATGGATAGAAGTGTGTACCAATTCTTGAGTACATAACAGAGGGATTGCACAGATACCCCACAGGCAGGATTTATAATTGTAATTTTCTATGCTGTGAGTCTGCAGTCCTGTGGGCAAGCTAACACATTCCAGCTCCCAGGAAAATGTTTCCTAAGTTGTGTTCAGTTCAAGAGAAAAACTCTTGATAGGTAACCTCAGGAGGGATATTTGCCTCTATGTGTGTGTGTGTGTGTGTGTGTGTGTGTGTGTGTGTGTGGTGTGTGGGGGGTGCTGAGACATTGTCCAGGCTTCTGATTTCCTCTAAGCTATAAGGCCCTCTCCCTCAGCTCTTTGGGGGTGATGAGCACCTTCCCCCACTACTCCCAACTTTGGCTGGGGTGGGGTGGAATGAAAATAATTCAACTCAATTCTCACCCTGGACTCTGTTTCTCTGGGTTTGGGGAACATAAATAAATGTTCCCAGGGGTACTGAGTGATCACTCCCATAGGTTGAGGAAGGCTCTTTAGATGAGACACTTTGCCCTAAAATTGGTCCGTCCAAATCAAAGTACAAAGACTTCATTTTCATTATGCAAACGAGCGGCATCCTCTTTGATCTTCAGGGGGAGTGAGCAGTAGCGCTGAGCCCATTCTCCCGGTTTCCTACCCGCACCCAGGGCGCAACCTAAAGGCCCTGAAGTGTTTCAGTACCATGTACCAGCTTGACTTCTCTACATGTCTTTTGGATTGTCCAAAAGTAAAACAATCTCCGAGGGGCCAAGGACCTTCTAGGGCTGGCTCCGCGGGGGCCTCCTATAGAGCACCTCGCTGAGCCGGGCCATATAGCCACCAGAAAGTCACTCTCGCTGCAGAAAAGCTGAAAAGAGCTGCTCCAGAGGCGCCAAAAGCGGGTGGGGGCCGCAGCCACAGTGTTTGTCCCCAGCACCACCAGGCACCTTAACCTCATCAGCTCCTCTAGCCCTGGGCCAGACTCTGAGAACACCTTGATCTGACTGGCACCGCAGGCAATTTCCTGGAACCCCACCCCCACCCAGGAATGGGACCACAGCACCTTTAAAGGAACTGCCAGAGCTTCCTCCTACGGCTTGAAAGCCCAAGCTAATCAGTAACCCGTGAGACAGGGGCCAATATTCAAACGCTGCAGCAGAGGCGCATAGCCTAGCCCTGGCCAGCCCCTCTTGGGAAGGTGGTCGAGTTAAGCTGGTGTGAAGGGTCCAACAGGAACAGAAATTACGACGATGTGGTTCCTTAATGATTTGGCCCCAGTCCACTACCAAATTTTTCCCAAATCATATTTAGGTCGGCTTCGCTTGAAAAGATCGAGAATGGGGGAGGGGATTGACACTCACTTGCAGACATCAACAGTTTCCAGAAAACTCCGTTCAATTCCTTCACCACGAACCCACCAACCAAGGAACTGGCAAGACCCTCCAGCCAACCAGGAGAACACAGACCCGGTTTGTCTTTTGACAACCGAGTGGAACTGCCGAGGCCGGCGCCTGCCCTGCGGGTCCCCTCCCTTGGCAGAGAAGAAAACCAAATAAACCTTGAACAGCCTTGGCTTCGGGTGTCTCAAGCTGCCTCATCCTCTCCCGCGCCTTGGTGGGGTGGGGGTGGGGTGGGGATGGCGGTGGGGGTCTTGTCCCTCATCCCTCTACTCTTTGATTCAGGGCCCCTGCCCGCTGGAAGCAGAATTAGACATTCTAAAATATGCCCTAGAGGAAGCCGCTTCCCCTGCCAGCCGCCAGGTTTGGGGCTGGGATGGGCGGAGACTGGAGGAGTGGGAAATTGGGGATGATGGGTGGAGGAGAGACTTCTCTAACCCACACCGGGGAACCAAGATCCAGCTGAGAGCGTCGGCGTGGGCCCGAAATCCCCCGAATCCCGTGGACCCTGCGCGACCGGGTCTCCAGGCGTTGGGGGCACCGCTGGACAGTGTCGCGGGGCTTGCGGCGCCTAAGCCGCTTGTCTCCGAACGGACGGTAGATGGCAGCAAACCGCATAATTTGGGTCACAGCGCACTGTCTAAGGGAGGATTTATAACCCTCCAAGACTACAGGAGAAAAAGACCTTTAGTATGGGTGGGTTTGGGAAATTTTTCCCTTGAGAATAGGCCCCGAGTGCCGTGGGTGCTGGCGGAGAACTCTCGCTACGAAGCCCAGCGGTCCCTCCGGGCTCTCAGGCTGGGCCTGAACCTAGGGCATCTACCTGGGGCCACAGAGCTGCCTCTTTCGTGCCACAAGTGGCCGCGTCGTCCCTCTCCTAGCTTAGGACTGGGATAATAAATATATCCCCACTTCCAAAACGCCCCAGACCCTATAACTCCGGGGCAACCAGAGGCCCGAGGCTGAAAGCCCTGCATCTGGTCTTAAGAAAGAGAAAAGCAATTACATGTTCATGCACACCTAACTAAAAATCACAATCTCTCCTGCCCTGCACAGCCAATATCATTTATCTCTTGGCTGGAAGCTTCCCCAGAAACTCCCTTACCTCATTTTAAAGTACTTGCCTCAAGGCTGGCACCTACTTCCACCCCACCAGCCACTTTAGGAATCTCTGTCTCCTGCCCAATGGGTCTCTGCCCTCCCCACCCTCTAGAAGGCCTGACTGAGGGATAAAATTGGACACCCGAGGGACGGGACTGTCTGAGCTCAGTGCCAGTTAGCTTTTCAGTTTAGACGCCGCTAGGTCCCATAATCGGATTTTCTTTTTATTTTCTTCTTTCATTTCTTTCTTTTTTATTTTTATTTACAAGCCTAAAACAAAAATGCACTTAACGGCTTCTTCACAATCACCACGTCTGGACCCAGGAAAGTTTGAAATGTTATCATATCAGACATACACATGGCAATTTTTTCCTCCATCAAAATCCACACGTCCCATACCAATACAACGCAAGTAATAGAATCAATATCGTGCAGAAACCAACAGCTGTAACCTACCGCATTAAAACCACAAAACTGTCTCCCTGCAGAGCGAGGCTCCCTCCTGCGGGAGTGGCGAGATACTTGGGCATTCTCAGGCAGGCTTCCTGGTGGGTGTGTGTGGGGGGGGTCTCTCTCATTTTTGGTGTCTCCACCCACAGCCCTTTAATTTCAAAAATGTCTCCGAAGGGAGATAGTGAACATTTCTCTGTGAATTGTCTTTTCTGTGTTTCTCTAGCCGTTTCCTCTCCCTCGCCGGCCTCGGCGGAGATTCCAGGCCCTATAGAGACCAGGACGTCCCTTAACGCCACCGCCCCACATGCCAATGCTTCTGGGAACCCAGCGATATCCGCACCAGGCAAGATAACTGCGCGGAGGCAATAGCCAGAGGCTGGGACAAGGGAGGGATGGCAGGAGGGGGAGGGGGCAAGCCCACGGGGGCCATAACCACTGGCTTCTTTAGGTGCCACTGAAGTCCAGATACCCCCCCCCCCATCCTCTCTTTCGCTGCCCCCTTGCTTGAGTCTCTCCTCCAAGCTTAAGAAGGCGACTTAGAGCTGATCTCCTGGCCCTCTTTTGATTCCTCTTCCCGCTTTTCCTGCCTTGGCTCCCCCTCCAGGAAGCAGCCACCCCTCTCTCCACCACCGAATTTCCTGGGAAGCTTTTCCCTGCAGCGCCCAGAGATGGGGTTCAGCCCCGTCTTGGAGCGGGGGAGGAGGGAGAAAAACCCAAGCCCCACCCCCCCACACACAAAAGCGATGCAAAAGAACAAGAAAATTGTAGAATCTCCCTTACCTTTGCAGACCTTGGGATTTTTTTTCCCCTCCGGATTGAAAGGAATGGGTAGGGAGGAAAGGAGTATTCAGTTTCTTCTTCAGCTTCCAGATAATATTGTCCCAACGTGAGAGCCGTTGCTTCCCCTTCTCTGACTTGGGAGAGAGGGTGTTTCATTTTTCTGACATTTGCATAGAAAACGGAGTAAGTTCTGGCTTTGAAAAATAGTATCGGGCTGCGGTCCTGGGCAGATTGTCCATTTACCTTCCATGGTGACTAAAATCCCAGATCAGTGAGAAAATTAACTTAGGAATCAAAATTATTTTTGGTTCTCTCTTTGTGTAATTCCCACCCCTCCTTCTCTCCCTCTCCCTCTTGCGCGCTCTCTCTCTCTTTTCTCCTCACCCCCCTCTCTCGTCCTCTCTCTCTTTTGCTGTATCGAGCTGATACTGAAGTATAAAAATATCAAGAGGCTGGAGCCCTGAAGGACGACAGTGCTCCGACCTAGGTGTGGTGTCCAAAAGAATGCTGCATTATAACCACCAGGGAAATGATAAAAAGTTCATGTTCACGATCGCCCGGCCACATGACCGGCGCCGGCCAATCGCTGGATTCAACCACTCATAAACTTCTATCACAAAGTTGTAAATTTTCATAAAACAACAAGGAATTTATTGCATTTCTTCATGGCTGCTCCACCAGCAACCCTTTTCTCGGTCGCCATCTTCTTTTCTTCTCCTTCTCTCTTTTTGGGGAAACCCCAATCTGAGAAGGGGTGAGATTTGGGGGGGGCAGGGAATCAGAGTGGAGAAGCCATAACCGTACAGCTGGGAAGGGGGTTCTTTTCAGAACCTCCCTATTTTCCACAGAAGCTCTGCTCGCTCTTCGAGTAAAAGTCTACCCCAAATCCTCTGCATAGGGACTGTTCTGAGACAATTTTGGGGTGAGGCAGGAGCAGGAGCCGGTGCCTAGAGTAGACACCTTCATAAGGGCAAAATGAAAGCTTCAGTGTCCCCTTTCCCCCTCTGAACTGGCCCCCTCGTTGCTAGCCCTGTAGATGGCAGGACCCCCACCTGTGAGGTTTGCGGCATTGCAGGCATGGGGGCCTTAAATCCCCTAGGGCTTAGTGTTTGCCCCAGAAGGAGAAGTGGCCTGGATGGGGGCCAAGGCAGATAGTCAGATTCTCGCCTCCGCAACCCAGAAACTGGGGGAGGGTAAACCCGGATCCTGGCTTCTCCCGCCCAAATGCAGCCAAGTCCAGCTTCCCTTTGACAGCCCATGCGCTCTCCAGGGTGTTACGTGGTCATTAATGGGGGAAACCGCAGGTTTAGAAGCATTTTACACACAAATTCAAATTAAACAGATTATCCTAAAACCAACTCCCCTCCCTTTTTCTGTCCAAAGTCTGTTTAAATTTAAACAATCCAGGGTTTATAATCGAATAAATGCTAAAAATCATTTCAGCGGGTCTGGCTGCATAGACACCATCCTCTAAGTTTTGGTCCTGCAATCAGCGGGTGTTTGGAAGCAAAAAACAAAATAAAAATTCAGCCCGGGTTTCTCAGGTCCCCTGAAATAACCCCGTCTTTCAAGTTGACCTACCAATGCCCAAACTGAGGAAACGAAATAACCTCTCCCCACATGTTTTTCCCCCTCTCTCTATGTGCTGCGGAGATGGTTCCAGGCTGCTAGCGGCGGCTCAGAGAGCGGGCGGAGAGGCGCGGAGGAAGCCCCGGGCGTGGCGCGGCCAGGCTCCGAGAGCGGCCGGGATGCGGCCACACCAGCCTGGTAAACTCGCACTGCTCAGGATCTTGCTCCCGGACTCATTCCCTTCCCCACCCCCCATTTTAAAGTTTCATTTCGGTCGTCTGTGTCAATTTAGAACGAGATAAATTAAGACAAAGGAAAGTAAAATAAATCGAAATAAAATAAAAGAATAGCTCTTGCCGAAAATGTTTGCCGTGCAAGCAAGAAGCTGTGAGCGCCCTAGCTGGAGGCTGCTCTGCACCGACTGAGAGGCCTCTACTCCAGGGCCTGGCCTCTGCCCAACGCCACCCAAGAAGCCAGAGTGGATTTGGGTGTTCGTTTTCCCTTTCTTTCCACTCTTCCTTCATATGGGGCCTAGCAGCTTGGATTTCAGCTCCGTCTTTGTGCCTGGGCTGCAGCCCAGATCCAGGTCCTGCAGCCTGGTTTCCAGGCCTGAATGAGGAAGCGGGTTTGTGAAATTGTGAGGTTTTTGTTTTGTTGTTTTGTGAGCGTGTGTGACTAAGCATGTGGGCTCCTGAATGCGTTTACTTGGGGGCAAATGTGAATCTGTGTTTATAAGCCAATGTGTGAATGTACGTTGGTATCAATGTGTCTGCGATTGTGAATGTTTACTGGTGAGCGTGTGGGAACATGAATGCATATGTTCTGGGCGTGGATTTGGTGTTATGTGAATGCCTGTATGTTTATTTGTTAACATATGGATAGGAGTGTTTGTGACTGTGACAGTGTGTATCTGATGTCAGCCTGTAACACATGTGACAGTGCATCATATAAGTCAATATGTGTAAAAGCGTGTAAAGGGAATGCATGAGTGCAATATCGGGGTTCACTAGTTGGCAGCCCCCCAGGGCAGGAGGCACCACCAAGAAAAAGAACAAACTCAGCACAGAAATGAACCTGCATCAGAAGTCAGAGCCAAGGGGCTCTGGGAAGCTTACTCATCGCTAACGCTGAGCCCCTTCCCAGCTTTAGGAAGACACAGAAAATAAGGCATCTGTTTATTTTTAATTGGGTTTTATTTTTCCATCCTTTAGATACACATAGAATGTAAAAGGGAGCACAGGGCCGAGGGATGGGGAGCAAGGAGCAGCAGCCAGGCGCTTGGGGAACACGCGAGTGGTAGGTTTTGGGGCTCCCTAAGGCCCCTTGGTGCCACTACTGGGAAGGCGGAGGCTCAGGAGGGCAGGCAACCACAGGGTTAGTCCAGACCCACAGTCCACAATGACAGCATTAAAGAGGGCTTACAAAACAGCAAGATTTTACAAAGACCTTACAATAGCAACATAGAAAAGGGGAGGTAAATTCCAGAAAGCTACAGAACAGGTAGATAATGTCCTTCTCATATTGTACAAAAAAACCAAACCTGACAGACTTTCCTATAGGTAGTATTTTTTCAGTGTTGAAAAACCAAAATTTCACCTTTCTCCTTAAAAAATGTTTTTTAACTCCTTTCATTTAAATAGTTTGTTTTTTTTTTTTTAAACTTCCCTATTTGATTTGAGTTTCCTGATTCAGCTCCCAGAGCTGGGCTTCTATTCCTCTCCCTTTCTCATGTCTCTTCCTCTGCCCTTTCTCCGTCCCTCACTCTTCCTCTTCCTCCTCTGCTTCAGCCTTGTCCTGGCTGGTGGTCCCGGGACCAGCGGTCTTGTTCTCCTTTTTCCACTTCATGCGCCGGTTCTGAAACCAAATCTTGATCTGTCTTTCCGTGAGGCAGAGCGCGTGCGCGATCTCGATGCGCCGCCGCCGAGTCAGGTAGCGATTGTAGTGAAATTCTTTCTCCAGCTCCAGGGTCTGGTAGCGGGTGTAGGTCTGGCGGCCTCGTTTGCGGTCAGTTCCTGTGCACAGCATTTAGAGGAAAATCAGTGAGTAAAATCAGTGAGTACGGAAAACGCCAAGATAGTGCCCACCTCTCTTTTAGACCCTGTATGTGATTTGAAGTCGATGGGTGAAGAAGTCCATTTTCCCACTAAACCAGATTCTGGCTTTCCATACCCCAACCCTTACTCCAGCTGCAGTTTCCCCTAATTGCAGAATTTTCTACAGGCTTCTCAAGGCAAACATTCCCATTTTCCATCCAAGAAGTCTTTTTCAGCCTGGAGCTTCTGAACCCAGGAAAGTAACCTGCTGGCTCTTAAACAGCTCTGCTCCTAAGGGGTGCAAGTGGGATGAGGGGAGGTTAAATCTCCTTTCACTCTCTGGGATCAAGGACCCTAAACCCCCTCTTTTGAATGCTGATCTGATGGTCTTTCAAGTAGAGACCAACAGAAACCATGCAAGTGACCCTGGAGTGGGGTGCCAGGCCTGGCTTGAGAGCATTTCCCAAGAAGAAAAGGAGACAAAGGGGCCCCAAAGGCCCAGTCTCCCCAACTCATCCCCAGCATGTTGTGGAATGAGAAGGTAAGAATTTGCAGATTTCCTTGGAGCAAACAGTTGGTCTGACAGCAGTGACCCTCTGATGATTCTTTTCCAGTGAGTGGCTAAGCTTCAGCCAGGGCCAGGCTGTCCTGCTTGCCTGCTTGCCTAGACAGCCCAGCTCTTTAAAGCAATCTTTGGGCCTCCAGGAAGGCACAGGGGAAGAGGAGAGACAGTAGCCTGGGATAGGATGGAACATGGAGTATCTGGGTGGTGGGGCTGAAGGGTAGAGGGGAACTTCTGCCTTAGGCCCAGAACCCTGAGGAGACTGAAAGAGGTGCTGATGTCAGCCCTCCTGGGAAGGAGTCAGGGGAGGAGGGGCTAGGGGACCTAGTTTCAAGTCAGATAAAAGCCAAGCTGAAATGCTTATGAGCAGAAAAAGTGGGGCTTTGATAAATCAACTGGAAAGGCAGTTAAACTATGGAGCAGGTAAAGGGGTCTATAACCACCAATACTGATGGTGTGAGAGCCGGGCTCCTTCTGGCCCCTGATCATCACTGGGTTGTGTGCCTCTGACCATGAGTCTTGGGTCTTCTGGACTTTGGGGCTAGCTCCCACGTTCATCTGCTTTGAAACAGTGCAGAAAAGAATGTCTGGGTCAGACTTGGCAGGGACCCTATGGAACCTCAGCCTCTTGGGGTTCCTGTAGCAGCTGGCTGGGTGAACTGCACTCCCTAAGTTTTTATTTGGCTCCAGGGAGTCCTAGCCCCTCCCCCAAGAAGAGAGCCACTTATCTGGATTGACACCTCCAAACTTGGCCAGTTCTTTAGGGGTTCCTAGGAGCCCTAGGAAGAGCACCTGAGGAAACCAGCTGCACTCCCATGAAGCCTCTGCCCCTTTCTAGCTCTCCTGTTCCACTCCCCCACCCAAGTTCACTGGGATCAGGAGGCTCATCTCCCTCGGCCTCAGCCCCCTCCCTCCACCTGCCTCTCTAGCTCTGTGTCCCTGGCTGGGTCCTTTTCTCCTCCCGCCAGGCCTCTAGAGCCCACCTCTAATTGTCCTGATGGGAATAATGGGGGAGCGGGGTTGGCTGGAAAGGAAGGGGGAGGGGAGAATTGCTTAGCGCTATGGCCCCCTCCCCCATACCTTATCAGAGCTGGGGCAGTGGGACACACCCAGGGCTGAGATCCTTAGCTGGGAAGGGGGGAGAAGGGGGGAGACCCTAATAGCTATTCTCTGCAAACACCGGCCTTCCTCCGCAAGACAAACGGCCTCGTCTCTAGCCCGTGCCGGCGCTGCTGATAAATATTTAAAGCTAAAAGGCCGAGAGGAAGGGTGGGGGCGGGCTGGGGGCTCGCAGCGCCGTGGTGTCGGCGAAGAGAGATCCGCCGGGAAGCAGAGCAAGCCTGAGAACACCGAGCAAATATGGGGGCGGGGACGGCCTGCTGGGTTGCGGCCCAGTGGGTGCAGCCTTCCAGGCCGACCTCCGGCTGGGGAGCACTCTGGACGCGGAAAGGGGCGCCCTGCCGGGAAGGGGGCGCCTTCCGGGTAATGTGCCCCGGCCCCTGGGGCTCGGGACAGCTCGGTGCGCGGCGTTACCTGAGCTTCGCATCCAGGGGTAGATCCGGAAGTTACTCTCGGCCGCCAGGTCCGAGTCCCTCTGCTCCTTGGCGCCCACCGCCTTGGCGGAGTCGCCGGGACACACCCCGGAGAGGTTCTGCTCAAAGGGCGCGCAGTGCATGTTGAAGGAACTCGGCTCGAGCCCGTAGCCGGCCGCGTAGACGCCGGCCGCGCTCTGGCCCGCCATGCCCCCCCCGCCGGGGTACAAGCCCTGCATCGAGGCGGCGAAGGAAGCGCCCGAACCCGCTCCATAGCCCGGGCGCTGGGGGTTGGAAGCAAACGCACAAGAAGTTTGTTCGGGGAAGGCTCCGGTAGCAAAAACCGAACTTGAGGCTGGATATTTAGAAAATAAAGCATTCGCATAATACAATGAACTCATAATTTGGCCGGATGATTTGTAGGCAGGGACGTTTTAGTGTCGGTTTTACGAGATTCCTTGATATATTACAGAATTAGAGTCCAGATTTACACCAAAAAGGACCCCCTTTTTCCTCTCCGGACCACGTGACCCCCGCCCACGTGACGTCCCCTCCGCCAATGGCCGGGCCGCCTCCCCACGGCTCCCGGTAATACGGAAAAAATTGTGTGGCGTTGGATTTATAAAATATGATCAATAATGAATGGGATAGCCGAACCCTGTGGATTGGGGCTAGGGGCTCAAGGGCCGCTGCCGACTCCCGCGGGCTGGAGGCAGCTTGCAGGCGAGATTTGGGGAGGAAGAGATTGAGTGGAAGGGAAAATAACCTCGGGGCGATCCGTGTTGTCACCCCCCCCCCCCACCCATCCTCTTCAGCCCGTTACCGAGCGAGAGACAAATGCAGGGATTGAATTCGTGCAACTGGGTGGGTGGGTGCTTGGGGCAGGTCTGTTCTTTATTAATCAGGGCCAATTGTGCACGGCAAGGCCTTTTGAGGAAGTTGGTCCGGTTCTCCCAAGACGAGGAATGAGGCGAGCCTGGCTCACGGCTCTGTCTCTCTTGGTGCCCCAGATATGCGGGCGGAGATGGAGCAAGGCTTCCTAGGTGCTCCTAGGGCACAGGATCCAGCCCACCGGCCTTGAACGCTGCAGTTTCTGGTGACAAAAAAAAAAAAAAAAGGTTTGAAAGTAAAAGAAAGAAAGGGGTTGGGTGGGTGGGGAGAGAAAGGAAGGGTGGAGGGTAGTCCGGGCGCGCTGCTCTCCCGGTTCCCGGAGGCGGATGCCTCCGTGGAGCGTGACTACCAGAGAAGCAGAGGCAGCCAAGGAAGGAAGGCAGCCAGCCATGGCCTCAGAACAGAGAGAAGGTGGCCAAGTCCCAGAGAGGGAGAGGCAGGAAAAAAGCGGTCTCCCTTCTTCTGCTCCCCCAACAACAAGAGTCCAAGAGGAAAAAAAAGTATGCTCAGCAGGCCTGCACTCCTCCTTTATGCCTGCCACCCCCCCACCTCGCCCCCCCACCCCCGAAACACACACACTCGGGAGGACACACAGCAAAACAAAGAGGGAGGTGGCGGGGGACACAGCCACCAGCCCAGCCGCATGTCTCCAGCGTGGCCTGGGCGCCCTGGTCTCCCGGGCAGGGCAGCCTCGGAACGCGAGAGGAGGGGGTTTCTCTTGGCTCCCCTCCCTCGTTTTTCTCTCCTCCAATCAGGCGCAGCCGCCTCCTTCACCCGCAGCGCCCCTGGGCCGAAGGACTCGCACCACCTGCCTCCAGCCCCCGCCCCCTCCTCTCTGCGGCCTAGCCTCAGCAGGCGCAGGAGCCCTGTGACAGGCTCCCCACAGGTTCTGCAAGGCACCCGGGAGCAAATGAGGAGCTCTGGCCGGGCCAGTCTCGGGTTCTCGCTTGTAAACTTTATTGTAACTCTTCCGCCCTTTTCAGGCGCAGACAACAGAACAAAGTATAGAGGAACAACAAAATATATAATTAGCCCTCCCTCCCCCCCATAAAGCAATTCACGGATACAGGATACATTCTCTTCACAGTAAACCTAAGAACACTTGTAACAATTGCCCACAGCGCGCATGCTAACTAAAGTAACCTCTTTTGAGAAACACTTAAGACAAAATTGTCAAACCAAAGGGGGTGGGTGGAGAGGAAAAGAGAGAAGCCAGAGAGAAAGCCAGCAAGCTGGGGGGTGCAGCGAGGAGAGAGGATTGGGAGGGGAAATGAGGACGCAGCGAGAGAGAGAGAGAGAGAGAGAGAGAGAGAGAGAGAGAGAGAAGGGAGACAGAAAGAATTACGGCGTGAATAGGCAGTTTCATGTTGTTGGGAGAACTTAGCAGAAATCGGTACCTCGGTCATTACAAAGAAGCACGTTCAAAGGAAAAAAAGACCATTGCACAAGGAGGCTTTTTACATGGGGTGGGGAGGGGCATGGGGGGCTCAGCCGGGCCTTGGCCGCTCAGCCTCACAAGGCGAGGGAGTCCTTGCTTAAATCCTTTTCTTTCCCCCCCGGCCCCCAAGAGAAGGGAAGGAGATCCACGGTAGTTCACACACAGAAGCTATTACGAGATACTACCACTAGCGGGGACTAGCGCGGCGGGGGACGCTGCGGTGGGAGGCCCGGCTCCTGGCCCCGCTAGCGGGGCGAGAGCTCTCTCGGGCAGGGGCGCGCGGCGGCGGCGCGGCCGGGACCCGCGGACGTGCGGGCGGCCGCGGCCCTGGCAGTCCCAGCTGGAGCCTACTTCTTGTCCCCCTTCTGCGCGTCGCCCTCGTCCGCCGCCTCTGGGGCCCGCTCCAGCTTCTGTTTCTCCAGCTCCTCCTGCTCGCATTTGCTACTGGGGAACTTGTCTTTGTTGTTCTCTTTTTTCCACTTCATCCTCCGGTTCTGGAACCAGATTTTGACCTGTCTCTCTGTCAGTCCCAGCGCGTGCGATACCTCGATTCGCCGCTTGCGAGTCAGATAGGGATTAAATAGGAACTCCTTCTCCAGCTCCAGGGTCTGGTAGCGGCTGTAGGTCTGTCGGCCTCGCCTGCGTCCGGCGGCTGCTGGGAATGGGGGAAAGAGCGAGACAGAGGGGAGGGAGGGTGGGGGAGGGGGCAGAGACGGAGAAGGTTGGAAGATTCGTGAACCAGCCTAGGAGACCATTATAATAAGGGCAGGGGACCGTCTACCCCGTGCGGGGGCGGGGGGGCGCGAGAAGGCCGCGGTCAGCGGAGGAGGAGGGGCGAGGGGGATCAGACACCAGTGAATCTAAGGGAGCCAGAAAGGGGAGCCCCCTCCCCTGGTAACCAGCACCAGAGTTGGGTAGGAGGTGGTTCAGATCTATTAAAAGTGCCATAAACTTTAGGAGGAAGGATGTGAAGGAGGGGGGAAAATAAGAATAAAAAAGCCGGGTGGGGACGAATGAACCCACCTTGAAAATTCCCCAGAGCCTCTGCCCCAGAAGAAAAGTTTCTTCAGGGTAATTAAACTATAAAGCAATTGAGAAGTGCAAAAGTTGAGCGCCCCCACTCCCACCACCCTCTCTTCACTACCCCCCATAAAACAGTAAACGGGGGGAAAAAAAAGGAGAGGAAGAAGAAGAAAAGTAAGGCAGGGTGAGGGGTTTATAGATTCAGGAAATGTTTCTAAGCGACCCCCTTCAAGGGAAAGAAAAAAGAAAGAAAGAAGAAAGAAAGGGAAAAAGCGGCAGGCGATCGGAACGGAGCCGGCAAGTCTTCCAGAAGCTGGAGGAAATGCGCCCTGGCCTGCCCGGCCCCCTGCCCGGCCTTGGGCCCTCCCGGCCCCCTCCTGCCCCTGCCGGCCCCGAGGCGAGCTCACCTTGCGGGCGCATCCAGGGGAAGAGCTGTGTGGGCGACGGACTCTGCTCGGAGCCCTCGGCCTCCTCGCCCAGGCCGCTGGCGGCGGCAAGCTTGCAGTCTGCGTACTGCACCAGGTCTGGATCCTGCGCACCGAATAGGCTCTGGCGTTGCAGCGGGTCGTAGCCGTAGAAATTGCCGGGGTCCCCGTGGCACGCCACGGCGCACGGGTTCTGCTGGTAGGGAGCCGTGGACAGCGACGACGGCCCGTGGTAGAACTCCTGGATTTGCGAAGGGTGCTGGAAGCTGCCGCCGCTGCTGGGACCGTACACCACGGTGGGTCGGCCGCCCAAGTCCTGGGCGAAGCCGCAGTCATAATAATTGGGGCGCAGGGACTCCCCGGTTTTGTATTTGGAGAACAGTGAGTTGACGAAATAAGAGCTCATTTTATTGAATTTTGAGGCGGCGGCGGCGGCGGAGGCTGTAGTTGGGGGCTGTTGGGGAGGGGGTGGGGAGGGGGAAAGGGAGGGAGAGAGAAAAAAAAACGCGGATTCGCCGGCTTCTAGTCACCCTCGCCAGGAAAGGAGAGGGAAAGAGAGGAGGAAAAAAAAGAAAAGAAAAGAAAGAAAAGGCGAAGAAGATCTCGAAGTCGCCACACTTTTTGTGATTTCCAGGAATAGAAAAGGACAGAGAAGCCTCCAAAAGTCTAAGCTTGCATGGCAGCCGCGGCTCGCTCGCCCTCCCCCCACCCCCCACCCCCCAAACAAAAATATACCGCCACTTAAAGAGGTCCTCGCTTTACATTTCGAAGAAGGGATGCCAGTTCATAAACAGTTTTCGGTGATTTACTTCCCTGCAAATGAGTTGTTTCATATTTTGCACTGTCTTTTCATGATCATTTGCATCCATTAGAGACCCCGCATCCTATTGGCTTCTTCGTACTCCTCCCGGACAGAACGCAGAGCGAGGGTGAGAGCGAGAGAGAGCGAGCGAGAGAGAGAGCTAGAGCGAGAGAGCGCCAGGGAGTGAGGAGAGAGCGGAAAAAAAAAAGGAGGGGAAGAAAAAAACACCCAGGGAGAGAGAAGGGGAGAGGGGGAGAGAGAGGGGGAGAGGGAGAGAGGGTGAGAGAGAATGAATACGGATTAAATCTGTTTAACTACCTACATTAATGAGATATCTCTCGCCTCACAACAAATCAAATACCTTCGCAGACCACCCCCAAAGACTGATGTGGGGGAGTCACGGAAAAAAACACGCACACACACATACACAACGCGCCAGGCGTAGGCACGCTGTTAATTTCGCGATTTTAACGAGGCAATTGGAGTCTTTCTAAATGTCAGGGTCGCTTCGGAAAAATGTAAAAGAACACGGTTTAATTGCGCCGAGTTTTAAAAGGTCCTATAAATGTAATTGGTATTTTAATACAAGTTATCAAATCATACAGCTTCCTCTCCTAAACATATTTTCAAACAAACGAGGTAGTCATATTTAAAGCTTTAATGATCAATTTCCTTATTATTGATAAAGGTTTAACTATCGTGTGGAGGGAATTGGCTGGGTAACCGGCCCCCCAAAAAACGGCTGTAAACTCTTTAACAAACTATAAAACGCAATAAAGCCGGAGTCTGTTGTTGTTTATGCCGCAGCGCATAAAAGCTGTTAGCATTTTACGAGTTCTTTCCTCTACAGCTATAAAACTGCAGCTTCGATCGCCCCCGCCGCCCGACTGCAGCACGGTGGGGGTGACGAAGCCGAAATGAGAATGATTATGGGGATTTTTTCCGGCACAAACGGTGACTTTTCTGAGATTTTCATCTCCTTCCGTCCTGGCAAGCACCTGCCCCCACCCCTTCTCTGGAGCCCCCAAAAGGTCCCCTCTCTGCCCTGCCCTCTCTGCCCTGCCCTGGCCAGTCACAAAACTTCCTCTCATTAAACAAATAAGCAAAGATTTTCTGTGAAACAGGGATCTGGGAGATCTTAAGAAGGGAACGGGAGGGAAGAAGAAACTTTCTGGTTAATGAGCAGTGGTTGAAGCACAGAGCAAAGTTCGAGCTGCCACTGCCGATTCTGCAGGTTTGTGCAATCTCTGCTTGCTGAAAAGGGGGTCTCCCGAAGGCCCTTCAGCCCAGTCAGCACTTTTGAGGGCAGACTTTGCATGAGGGGAGAGAGCCTGATGCCATCAGAGGGATGAAGCCCCACTGGGCTACCCCACAACTGCACCTCAGGACCCAGTAGCCAAGCCCAATTATTAGCAGCTCCCAACCTTCTCAGGCCGACCCCCACACCTTCTGCAGTGCCCTAGGGTGAGAGGGCACCACTGAGCCCATCAACGCATCAAAAGGAAAGAAGGTTCGGTATCAGACCCTGGCACCTGGCCTTGGTGTCTGCTGTCCTATGCTCTCAGCCGCCCTAGGCAGTGCCTGCAGTGTATGTGTTTGGGAGGCATCTATTAGTCCTCAGTGTCCCCAAGACCTTTTGAGCCAGTCACCACTTAAACTGACTTCGGTGTGGGATTCAGATAGAGTAAGGTTTCTAAGTCCCCCATTTTCTCTCCTTTCCCCTTGGGGAGCCTCTGGTTAAACCTGGCTCTCCCTGCAGACCTGGGGACCAGAGGCCTGAACACGGAAAGCTGGAACAAGCTGACTGGGTGTCACACTCTGTGGCCACTGCATTCCCTGCCTACCGGGCCTCACGATGATGGTGGCCAGGCTTTAGAAGGCCTCAGTCTGAGGGTCAGAACCAATAGCCTCCTGTAGCAGCAGATTGGTAAGGGAGAGGAAGGAGAGAAAGAGAGAAAATTTTGAGCAACAGAAGTGGAGGCTTTACAAATACATTCAATCCATTGTTTATTCAGGAAACAGTGGTTTGTTTTTCGACGGGCACCTTTTGGGGACCCCATACACCCCAACATTTGTCAAAATGAAACTCACGTTTCCAAAGGGAACCTTACCAGTGAGGTCATTTAGTTCTTCAAAAGTGAACCCAGAGAATGAGAGAGGGGCTAGAAGGGGGAGAGAGGTAAAGGAAAGGAGGAGGGGAGAGAACCAGGGCTTTGAATTTTCAGCGCCTGGCTGAGGGGACCGTGAGGCAACGGAGGGCCGAGTTAAGTTGTTGCCGAAGCAAACATTTTTATCAAGTGCAGAGGATTTTATGGTCATTATTTGAAAACTCACCGGCGAGGTACAAATTCAATGGCTTGTTCTAAATCATCTCTACACCGTGCCAGAAATTCCTGATGGAAGGAAAATGTTTCTATTATGGAGGGGGGGGGGACCAGAAAGAGCGAGGAGACAATTTATAAACACCCAGCGGAGGGCAGATTTATTAGAGAAATTCAAGTTGAGGAGAAACTCCGCTTACCTCCTTACACTGAGTCCTGGTTGGGGACAGGAGATGTTGCAGCTGGGGTGATTTTGAAGGGGAGGGTGTATCTATTGCTGGCGCAGGTTTGTCGGATGGAAGGCAGGGATCCGGCGGGGCCGGGAGGACATAGGAGATTTGGAATGCAAGGGGCTGTG
Source organism: Theropithecus gelada (assembly GCF_003255815.1). Lineage (NCBI taxonomy): Eukaryota > Metazoa > Chordata > Mammalia > Primates > Cercopithecidae > Theropithecus > Theropithecus gelada. Next base: position 25,125,874 of record NC_037684.1, on the reverse strand, counting down.
GACAGTCACCAGGGTGCGGGTCTCAAAATGAAAGTGCCCGGAGTCCAGACCTCCAGCTGCTCAATGAGGAAAGGACCGGCGCCCCCAGGTTTGCCTGCGGCCAGGGCCAAGGCGCGCGGAAGCCGCAACTCTCACCTGGAAGCCGAGGAACCCAGGGAGAACCGAGCTCCAGCGTCCTGACGCCGCGCCCGCCTTCGCGCCCATGGGAAAACGCGCATTCTTTGGGGCCGCGCAATGCATCCAGAGGCGATATCCGAGCTTTCCCGCACCCCGCTGCCCTGGGGAGCCCCTGCCCCGTGCCTAGATCGCCCTGCGCGAGCCCAGCCCAGCCCCGGACTCATACAAAGGCACCAGAGCTTGCGCCCGTGCGAAGCCGCCCTGCCGGCTCCGAGCACCTCCGAATCCCCACAAAAGCTATGGCTCCATTCCCCCACACAAATTGGGGGGTCTCGGGCTGGCTTATGCGATTGATTTTCTCTCTAGCTGGTGGGCAGCCCGCCTCAGGGCAGCTTCCTCTCCATCCTACCTTCTTTTGCCGACTCGCCCCTCTCACCTGACCTGCTCACCCGCATCCAAGGACATTCCTTTCGCCTCCCTTCACGGAAAATCTCGTTATTTCGAATCAATTCTCCTTTTGGATTTGGACCCATTATTCCTATTATTACTATTATTCCCCGTTTTCACGCATTTGTTGCCCCACGGAACACAGCAACTGGGTGAGAAGCACTGAGCCCTCCTCGTGGGGAAAATTCAGAAATTGACCATTTGAGAAGATGGGGAACACTACTATAACTGAAATCTATAAAGTGGGGGTAAGGCCATAAAGAGCCCTATTTTTTTTATTGGGGGCAAATTATTCATGACTTTTGGTAGCACTCAGTTCCTGGATTCAGGGCCGACCAAGGCGCGGTGCGGGGCGCAGACATCCTGAGCCGCCGCTCCCGGGAGTTTCACGTGGAGCAAGGGTGCCATCTAGCGGCTCCTTTGCGAAAAGGCGCCGCAGCCACCGGCTCCGCCAGTTTTCTGGGAGAGTAGCCACAGAAGCGGCCAGCAGGAAAAACTTTCATAACTAGCAGGAAAAGGGGAGGGATAGGTAGCGGGCGTCGGGATCAGGAAACGGTGCATGAAATTGTGTAGATAAGCTAAAAAACAGAAAAAAAAAAAAAAGAAAAAACACCACAGAGGAGGAAAACAAAAGAAGCCCTAAGCTTTTTTCTTTCTACGTACACCTTCCACCCCTGTCCCTAATTTCTAGCGGAGACCACAAACCAGTGCGCCCTTTGTGGCCTATAAAAAGGGGGACCGCGCACTTTTCAAACTTCACACGACTGTTTCAAATCCTGAGGAGAAACAATTGGGCTTTTTGTCGTCGGGGGAGAGGAGGCCTGACAGGATGGGACGAGACTGTAAAAGAATCAAGAGGCTGCCCGCGCCCAGACGTCTGGACCCGCCGGACCTGCGTGTGTGTGTGTGTGTGTGTGTGCGCGCGCAGGAGACTCCTCGTCTCGGACGCCTGATTTTGGAGGGGGTGTGAAGAACAAAGACAAGAGTCCCAATTGCAATCTCTGAAGCGTTTGAGACAACAGAGTGTTCTTCCCCGGCTTCTCTCCTCTCCCTCTCCGACCCCAGCCCCCTCATCCCCCGCCCCGGAAACCCGGAGTCCCGCGTTCTGGGCGTGTGAGGGTGAAGGCTGCCGGAGCGCGGCTCTCCCATTCCCCCGCCCGGCCGGCAGCCCCGGCCCAGCTGCGGCTCTCTCAGCTCCGGAAAGTTTCCCCTCGCTGTTTGCTTTGCTGCTGTTTAGTTTCTTAACCTTCAGAAATTTATACGCTATAAACTTTTATAGCGGTCATATTCTTTTATTGCTGCGCACACGGCATTGAATTCCTCTCCCGGCTTCTCTCTGCCTCGCACTCTGGCGGTCTCCCTCTCTGAATCTCTCTTTTATGACAACTGATTTCCCCATCTCCAGCTTCCGAGCCTCCGCATCTTCGCCTTTGTTTGTCTTTAAAGAAGCAGCCCTGGGCTGGGGACCCAGACGCTGCTGGCAGAGGCCCCTCCAAGCGCCCTCGCCCCTACCACGCAGCACTGCCCTCTGTTCCCCTCTGTTCCCGCCTCGCTGAGCGTTTGCTTTAGGCAGAAACCGACGTTCTGTGTTTGCTGTCAGCACTGGCTGGGCCTGGGTAGCCCAGGATGGGGCAGGAGCCTGGTCTACACCCGCAGTAAAGTCAGGTTCATTTTGTATCCCCAGTGAAACCCTCCTTGGAGGGTGCCTGTCCGGGCCTGCCTGACGCCGAGTTCCGCTTTCTCCTGCCTCCTGCCCTCACCCGGATCAGTTTGTCCTTTCGTTGGAGGAGGGTAGGCCTGGCCTTTTCACTTGCAGGCTCCCTTCACTTGGGCCATGCTTTGTTCCCAACTCTACCCCAACCCGCAGGGTCTCCGCGGGCCGCAGTGTTGTCGGCTTGAGTTGGGGAGAGGCTCCTGCGGAAGGCCGGCTCGGGAGCGCCGGCCCGGCCGAAGTGGAATCCCAAGGCCTGGATGAGAAGCGCAGGCTGCCCAAAACTGCGGTCTTCATGAGAGGCTCTGGCAAAATCCCTCAGTCTGAGAGGGACAAAAAGGTGCCTCTTGAAACTGAGTTTAATTCTGGGGTCCTTTTGGGAGGTGAATTTTTCTATTAACACATTTCTACTTCACACTCAATGCCCTCTCCACCCTTTGCAGAGGTGCTTACCCAGGTCTCAGCCCCTACCAACCCAACCCAGCTCAGACCAAGGCTGCTACCCTGTGGCTCAAACTGGAGCCTCCAACCCCAGCTGGAGGCCGAGAACACTAAGGGGTTGGCTCCCTTTGAATGGAAGGAAGGAGATTCCAGCCCTCTGGAGGCCTCTGTCTAGACCTAGGCACCCTGCTGCAGGGAAGAACAGAGGGAAATTACTGTGTTCCTCCCTTGCATCATATTTTAAAGTGGCCAAACTAAGGTGACATTCTCAGGAGCTGCAGGAAGACCTACCTTCCCTCCTATTTTCAAGTCAGTGAGGAGGTCTCAGGACCTCATTGCTCTCCAGACCCTGTCCCCTCTCCAGACAACCCACATTTCCTTCCCCACCACCTCCAGTTTTCCAGTTCTCCTGTTGGAAGGCTCTGGATCAGTTTAACCAGTAGTCTTGGGACCTGAGGTCTGGGACTGGCTCTCAGCTCCACCTCTAGAGAGCTCTGCAGGGGACCTTGCCCTGCAGGGTCTAAGGAGAAACCTCCTGAACTCAGCTATCTTTTGTTGTTGTTTTTTTTTCAAGCCTTTCTCCTGACAACTGGGATCTCTACCTATGGTCAGGCCCAGAGAGCCAACACAGAATAAGACACAGGAGAGATTTATTTTCTATAGTGATATATATTTTTTGTTCTTTTTCTTTTTTTCTTCCAAAACAAACAATTAGAGCTCTAGGCCCCTACCCCTCCCCACTCCCACCCAGAACCCTCCCATATAATCGACAACTGAAAACAGGCGAGACAATCACCCCCAAAGAAATCACGAAACACAAGCACAATTTCACGACAGCCACCGACAAAGCAAAAAACTTCTACTGGAATGTCCCCTTGCAGGATCAGGAGAAGCAGGAGCAAGAGTCTACGAATTGAAGGGGATTGAGAAGTAGGGGAGCAGGGGGAGGAGGGGAAGCAGAGAGTAAGCTTCCATCTGATGCTTAGGTGCGATTTTGCCTCTTTCCTTTGCACGCGGGACTGTTCCCCAGAAGCGCGCGCACGCACCAGCCGCGCAGATCGGCATCCAGGCCCATGAAGCAGGAGGCAAAGCCCGGCCCTGAGGCCGGTCTCCTTTAGCGCTGGGGCTGCAGCCACCAGGCCCGGGGCTCCTCCGCGTGGGTCGAGAAGCCGACTGGATTCGGAGGAACGCGTAGAGCTTTGAGCGCTGGGGCCATTGCTCCTCCCTGTCCCAGACCACTTGTCCCGGAAGGGAGCTTGGGAATCGATTCACAATAAATTTTCATTCGGACTCTCCTGGCCTGGCTTTCCTGTCTACAGTGGGGTTTGACCTAGCGGGGAATGGAGGGTGGAGGGGGTTTTCTACAAGGGGCGGCTTTACTCGCGGGTGCAAAGTGGATTCGAGAGTTGATTTCAGAGCTAGGGAGGATGCGGAAGAATGCAGGGCCGGTGGAGAGTAAGAGAAGCTACAGTCTGTCAAGTGGTGCACAGATGAACAGGAGGACAACATTGTCAAGGCTCTACGACCCACAGTTTGACCTTCTTTTGTTGGAAGGAGAGGGAAACATCATGCAGAATTACACATTTCCTGCAACAAAATGTACATGTTGGTGGGAGGTGGCGAGTAGCTCCACCTAAGATACCTTCATAAAACCAAGTGCTGCCTTTTCTTGTACTTTCTAGCCCACCAGCTTGGGGGCTAGGTTTGCCCCATCTTCCCCATGGCCCTTGGCCTGAGAATAGTTGGCAACTCCATGGGGATGGTATGGCAATGCTGCAGCCTTTGGGCTGCAACACCTCACTCAGGAGTCTGCCTCTAGACATCTCCCCAGTGGGTATTTGCATCAGGGATAGAATCCGGGCTTGCCTGATGATCTGAGGGCTGTTTTGCCAAATTTGGTGTGCGATGGTCTGCATCTGGAGCGTCATTTCACTTGACTGAAGGGTGGTTGTGAGCTTGCCCCATTATTACTGTGTGGGTGTCTGCTGAGCTGTGTGGAGTTGGAGTGTCCCTGGGTGACTTTTGGGTGGGTGTAGAGAAGAAACAGGCAAGCTGGAAGTGAGGGGCTAGGACTTCCCAGAAAAATTACAGGGCATACTAGGAGCTTGACTAGGGTCTCTCTTTCCTTGTGGCCAATCACATTCTTAGGAACCAGCTACTTCTATCTTCTAAATCAACAAAACTTTCTCCTGACACCCAGGGAGAAGAGAGAGACAGGTAAGGGCAAAGGAAAGGAGAGAGGCTCTAGGTGCAGATAAAGGACTTAGAAGAGAGACTCCCTTCCCCATTCACTTGTATACATCCCAGACAACACTGGTTTTGCAGTCGTCACATAAATAAGAGTGAGATGGGGAAGAGCTGGGGAGGACTGGGGGTAATCTTTAATCTTTACTCTTTGCCCTGCTCCTTATTCATTTTCTTCATTTTCATCCGCCGGTTCTGAAACCAGATTTTGACTTGTCTCTCACTCAGATTGAGGAGTCTGGCCACTTCGTGCCTACGGTCCCTGGTGAGGTACATATTGAACAGAAACTCCTTCTCTAGCTCCAGCGTCTGGTATTTGGTGTAGGGACAGCGCTTTTTCCGGGAGGAGCGAGCGTGCAGCCAGTTGGCGGAGGGGTTGGCTGAAAGAGAAGCAGCGATAGAATCAAAGGAAGGAAAGGGGTTGAAGGGCCCCAGACCAAGAGGGCACACCCTTGGTCTCCACTCCCCATCTTGCATTGGAGAAGAGGCCACCTGGGCCTTCAAGTTCTCAGGAAGGGTGTCACAGATGGGCCAGCCACTGCTATAGACACCTCCAGGTGAGAAGCTGTGTGGAAAGGATGGAGCCAAACGTAGGCCCAGGCTTCTTCAACATTTCCAAAGCTCTGCCTACATCAAGTTCCCTCTCAATTTTTCTCCACTTGGGTCCAAACTGCTTAGGACTCAGGTCAGAGTTCAGCATGGTTGAAGCCCCACCAGCAGCACCCCCAGGCTGGCTAGGGGTGGGTAGCTGACTTGAAGGGTCCTGGCTCTAGGAGGTGAGAGGAGGATTTGGGTGGGGAAGTGAGATGTCTGTTCAGTTACCACATTTGGGGTGTCACTTCACCCCAAGAGACCTTTCAGCCCTTCAGTCTAGTCCCAGTACACCCTGCCTTGATCACAAACTTGTGACTCTAGACCACATGGCAGCAGGCATGTGTGTCTGTGTAGAAATCTCCCCCTCTGTTACCACCACACACCACAAATATGGGTCTGCACTTAGAGCCACAAACAGGCAGCACACTCCAATTCACACGCAACGCAATTGCAACCATTTATCAACTCCAGCCTATGGACAGGGGAGCGCCGGGGGCTCACAGATAACTTATGGTTGCAATAGTCTCTCTCCTTTTCAGCTCCTGCTCAGCTCACAGTTTGGCTAACACAAGTTCAGGGAAATTGGGGAGTAAAATTGCTCCAGTCCCAAGGTGGGGAGCCAGGGGTGATGTGGAGGTAAAAGGAAGCCCTTCACAGCACACCTAGCCTTAACTGGTCCTATGTGGGGGCTGGAGGGGAGAAGAGGGTAACTGAGTGGAAGAGAGGAAACAAAAATATATACAGGCTTCTCTTCTTCTTACCCTCTCTCCCCCTGCTCTGGAACTCAAAAAAGTTGCCAAATAAAGCTAAGCCAATTAAAAATAATAGCCACCAGCTACTAGCTTCCTTCTCCCCAAGTGAAAAACACTGGATTTTTTTTATATATAAAAAATTTGGTTCATCCTACACTAAGTACCCTGTCTTACCAATTTGCAGTGCTATTTCCTTAATGTGATTGCCTGGGATGGGACCCGCAGCCGCATTAAATATGAAAGAGGGAAAAAACTGTTAATAATTGATTCTAGCCAAATGGCTGCCTTGCAATAATGGGCTTTTCAGGGAGAGTTTGAGGTTTTAGGGTGGGGGGTCGGTTTGGGAGTGTGCGGGGAGAGTTGGGGAAGAATGTCTTCCCCAAATGCCAGCTCTTAGGATTCCACCTGGCGGGTTGGAGGTGACAGGACCCTGCAGGGAATGGAGCAGCTCTTTACTCTCCAGCAGGCAAGGATGGACTAAAGAGCCCTGGGGCCACTCCGTCAATGGGAAACCTAGCAGGGCAAGGAGAGACGAAAAAATCCCTACTTCCCAAAAAGAGTAAGAAACGAGGACTTGATTCACCAGCCTGCGAGTCATTGTTTGGGGCTGAGTTCCCTTGCCGAAGGGCCCTTCTCAACCTTAAAAATAAGTAATAGGAGAACCCTCTCTTCTCACCTAGTAGTACCTCCTGGAAATCAGCCAGACTTGGCGTTCTGACTGGGGTGCTTTTCAGGAGTGGGAGGTGATGGGAAACTACCCATAAACGGTAAAGTTCTCCGCCTCTCTGCAACCCTCTCTTCCCCCGACCCCTCCTCTCCCCGGGATGTCCCGATATTCGGAAGCGATTCCCCGACTCCCCAAGAGGCGGACAGCCCGGGCTGGGGCTAGGGAGCCCCGCAGAGAGCAGCGGGGTAGGGGGAGGACCGCAGAAAAGGAAGCGGCAGCCCCGGCGAAGATGCCGAGGAGGAGAGGGGCCACCAGAGGGAAGGCTCCCGGGGAGGGGCCGGCACATCCGGGGAGGGGGCTCAGTCACCGCGTCCTGGGCTTCCCCCGCCCCTCCCGGCGCCGGTTGCGGACTCTGCGCGGCTACAGCACGAGATCTGCTAGGAACAATTCTCCGCCAAGCTGTTGCATCGCAAATAAAATCCTAATGAGCCCCCTCCCCCTTCCCCTTGGCCGGCTTTTACGGTCTGCGCGTGGAGCGGGGAGCTCTGCCAGCCGCACGGTCCCGGGAAGCCCAGTGCGCTCCGGCCCTTGCCCTCGCCGGCTCTCCGTCTCCCTGGCCGCTGGCCCCCGGCCCCACCAGCTCCTCTCCGGGCCGTCGCCGGTCTCTGGCCGGGCTTTCAGCTGGGGCCTCCGGGAGACAGGGGAAAAGAGGGCCGAGAGAGCTGCAAGTCGATCCCAGAGCCCCTGTTCCCCGCACGACTTGAAGAAGTGGGGGCAGCGCTCCTCTGGCGGCCTCAGTCTCCCCTTCCAGAGCACGCAGCTTTCCCCCTTCCCTCCGACTCTCCTTCCTCTCCCCTCCTCCCGGCCCGCTCTCCGGCCACCGCCGCAGTTTCCCTTCACATTGTCGGCAGTTTATTGCCTTTCCCCTCCCCGCCCCCTCCTGGCCTTCGGCCTGGGTATTTCCTCACTTTTTATAACTTACTTTGATCCGGCCTCTCTTTGTCCTCGCTTCCTTCGCAAATTTTATTGTCCCCGTAGCCGGGTCTTTGATTAGACAGCACGGCCTCCCTGCCCGCCGAAGTTTCCAAACTGTACTCGGGCGTGCCCTGTTTAAGCAGCTCCCCAGGCGCGCCCAGCAGCGGCTCCGCCTTCACCGCCGCCTGGCCCTGCCCCGGGGCCGCTTCGCCGCGCGGCGCCGGCTCCAGCCAGGTGCGGAGGTACCTGCTCTCGGCCGGCGGGACGCCCTGGGGCTGGATGTAAGGGTGGTAGACGGACGGCAGGCTCCCGGATGCGTGCGGGCTCAGCGGCGCCCAGGAGGCGCCGAACACCGGCGCTTTGGGCTGGAAGCTGCACGAGGGGAACTCCAGGTGCTCCGCGTGGCCCGGCTGCCGCGGGCTCGCGTACTGGCCAGAAGGAAACTTGGCTGGAGGCGCGTCCTCACTCTCGTGACTTATGATCGAGTCGACATAATAGCTGCTAAGCGTCCCAGAAATGGACATTCTCAGACATTATCCGGGCGCTCGCAGGGGGAAGGGAAGCGCTCGCGCGGCGGCGCCCAAGCAGGGAGAGGTGGCACCCGGACCGGTGTGAGGGCTTTCGGACGCGACCCCCCCAGCCCCCCACCCTCCCACCCCCACCCCCTGCTCAACTTCTCAGCCAACAAAGTACAGTGGAGCAGCCAGGCTCAGCGCTCCTTGCAAAATGATTGGTCAAAGTTTTTCCGACTGCCTGATAAAGCGTCAGCTCCGACATAAATCAATCGGGCGAGGAGGCTGCGCTCTCGCTGTCATCCGTCCGCACCGCATTCCATATCGAGGATGGATTGTTTTATGCTGATGCAATGTGCTATCACGTCAGGGCTCCGGCGGCCACGTAACCTCAGCCTGAGCTGCCGGCTGCCCGGTCCCCCCTCCCGCTGCAGGAAGGGGGGCAGTTCTCGACATGGGGCGGCGGGGGCGGAGGAGAGGCGGAGGGAAGCGGCGGGCTGCCTCGGGAGGGACGCAGGCTGTGGAGCCCTCTCCCCAGGCGGGTCGGGGAGGGAGGGAGAGCAAGGGCGGAGGGAGGGAGAGAGCCCCAGCCCGGGGAGCAGCCACAGAGGCCCGAGACGATACTGGAAGAGGAGGTGGTCCTGTCCCCCCCAACACACACCTCCACCTCCACACCACAGGCCCTCATTTCCTCTTCTCTGTCCCCTTGACAGAAGATGTTTATTAAACAACAGCAGCAGCAGCAGCAATCCACAGGAGATGAAGTAAAAGGATGAGGGGAAAAGTTGGGGATTTTAAGACGTTGTCCGCTTTGGAGGGGGCTCTCTGTGCACTATTTGTAGAGATTTACATGACTGGGAGCTTCCCTGGACCCCTCAGTAGCTGAGGGAGGAGGAGAGAGGTGAATAAAACGGCTGAGTGTCCAAGAATCCACTACTTGTCCTGAAATTAGAAACTGCTTGAGGTTAAAGGGATCCATCAGGCCCCGGAAACGTGAGCCTAGGAAAGAGTTTAATACAAGGAACCAGAGCGCCTTTACATTTATTGGGCCTTTCTGAATCTGGCCACAAGGATGGATTTAAGATGGTGGTGGTGAGGTGGGGGCGGCGGGGGGGGGGGGAATTGCCATTTCTCCTTTTCTCCACTGAATAACTGAATAACCACCCAGGCCCCTAAAATTGCCCTGATGAAGGAGCTGAATAGCAGAAAGGGTTAAGGACACTTCCCTGAGGTGTCACCAGAGTAGCGGCCTGGGAAAGGATCCCCAGTCAGCAAGGGAAGGGGTCCCAAGTTATCTCCCCTTCCATCCAAAGAGGAAGGAGCCTGGGCTGAGTTTTCAGCCCTCCTGTATCACTCCTCTCACCCAGGGCTCCTGCTCTGGAGACTTCCAAACACCGATATAGGGGCCAGTGTGGACAGGGAGCCCATGGTCAGTCTCTTCCCCTCGCCGCCTTACCCCCTGCAGACTGCCTCACTGGAACTTCCAAATAGCCCTTTTTATATATATCTACTCTGTGGCCCTGGGCAGGGACCCCCGGGGCCCACCGACTGGCTTCCTCGCTCCTCTGGCAGCCCCTGCTCCTCAGCTTCTGCCCTGGTTGCAGTCACCTCTCCTGGCACTTGCGGAGGTGTGACCCTTGGACAGACCCAGTTCTCCTGGGGTTGGGCTCAGGGGTAGATTGGGAAGGATTTCTCCGCAACTCTCTGACTCTGCATCCTAATAAGGTAGGCTGCCCTCAGTCTGGTCCTTTTAGCAAAAGTGGGGCCTCTCTAACTTGAGTCCGTATCTTTTTGGCCACCTACCCCTCTGCCTTGTAGAAGGCTGTGGATCACCTCCCACACAGGCACACACTCCCACCCGCTTTTCTTTCCAAATGAAGCCATCTCGTGTCGTTACATGTGAAATACGAGGGTGAAGCGCCATATTTCTTCACATTATGGCGATTTCAAAATGATTTTTTAAAGATCAATGCCGGGGCCCAGCCGGTCCCCTCCTTTCCCACCCCTGCTCTCCGAGGGTGACAGCCCGGCAGATCCGTAACCAAACAGCATGAAGATCTGCCTTTTCCATAGGACCCAAGTGGGGAAACAAAAATCCGATGCAAATTCTTCCAAGTAGCTGTTGGACGTTTGGGAAAGTCGAGGGAGCTCCCCGGACTCACCAGCGAAAAAGCTGGGCGCTGAGCGAATGAATCACAGTTAAGGCAAAGCACCTGTTCTCAATTTGCCAGCCCTATGAAGTCTGCTGTTGGCTTTACCTGTCATAAATATACTCTTCAAGAAAAAAGATTCCCTCCCCCGCCATAAATAATGGCTTTATGAAGCATGGCGGGCTGAGTATATGATTTCTGTAGTATATAAATTAGGGCCTAAAAGGACATGTGTACTATGGACTGGGGAGTTTTTATTTATGGAAAAGTCAGTGCTGGGCTGTCCGTAAGACCCAAGCAAAGCAGGCACTGGGCTCTGACTGCCGTCTTCCTGGTTCCCCTTCCTTCCCCTGCCCTGACTTTGCAGCTGCCTCTCTGCAACGAGAGGAGTCAAGAGGGTCACTCAGTTTAGGGAAGAAGTTAGAGGAAGAAGAACATTTGGGCTGATGGCTTGTGTTCTCCAAGGGTGAATTCTCCCAGCAGACAAGATTTGGGTTTGTGGGTTGCTATCTGCCTGAGGAGTTGCCCTTTATTCCCTGGTGGCTCCTGAGTGCTGGGTGAGGAGGGGACTCAGGCCTCTTTTCTGAGATCGGAACTTAGCCTTTGCTCACGAAGAAGCTGGAGAGTGGAGACAATTTTAAAATGACAGGTTTTGGAGGTCTTGGTCTTCTCAAGGAGCAATGACTCCAGAGGAAAGAGAATGAACTGGCCCCTAAGCCCTGTAGTCTGCATCCCAGCTCTTTGCCCTCCAGGTAAATGCGCCAAGCAAGGAGTCCTACCCCAGCCAAGCTTTCTAGAAAGCACTGCTGCTCCAAACTGTAGTTCAACTCCAGCTCGGGCAAATGATTAAAGGGTCAGCTGAGAGCCTGTGGACTCCCTCCCACCAAAAAAGTCTTGTTTTCTCCCCAGACAATGGTACTCACTATGAAAGAGGACAGCAAACAGGATTGTGGCCCCTGGAGCCCAGCTTCTAAAGACACTTAATAGAGGGGTTGCTTCAGTGGGGGTCACTTTATCCTAAGAGAGTGAAACTGCTCCATACCCCACCCCCAATCCTAAACAGAAAGAAGGAAAACCCTGCCTTCCCTTGCAGCCTTTTGCCATTCCCTGCACTGGAGCTTCGCCTGAACACAGCTGGGGCCAGTAGCTGGTAGCTTGGAGAAGGGCAAGCAGGAAAAAGCGGCAGCTCCCGGCCACACTGGGGCCCAGAGAAGCCAACAGCGAGGCCGAGGTTTGAAGAGCAGAGGCCAACCAGCCGGTGAGTGCCTGTGCTGTGGGGGTGACTTTTGGAAGGGTCCTTTTCAGTAAGAAGAGAGATAAAAGCTAGAGGAAGGGAAGGAAATGGGAGAAGAAAGAAAAACAGTAAGTGAGAATGGGGAAAAATAGTTTGTTTTTAATTAATAAGCTTAGCTGAAATATATGCATGTTTTATGTAAATAGGTGTGTGTGTCCTATATGTATATTTCAAATCAATATTTCTGTACGGGAAACCCAGTGTGCAAATGCACTGTGCTCTATACTGTGTATAGAATATGTAATAAATAAATCTGCCCAGCTATGAAACTTGATGTGCTTGGGTATTCGTGTATGCAGGTAACCCCTGTGAGTGATGGAGGTTTAAGATTCTGCTCATGTAAGAAGATCAGTTGCCCAAAAGCTTGTGTGTACATTTTTATAACCATCACACACCTATGGAAAAGCAAAAGCTTGGGTATTTGTGTACTTGAATTATGGCTATAAAATACTAGCTAATTCGGATGTCGCACTTGAAAATCTGTCCCTTGACTTGATATTCAAGCAAAATATACAGCGTATCCTCAAACAAATGCATATGACTTAACACTAGATAGATTCTACGACAACTTCTTTCCAAAATGTTTCTCTGGAAGGTAAAAGAAATGCTTCCTATTGGCCCAGAAGAGGTTATGAAATTTTGTGACTTCTTTGTTGGACCATAAAATCCTTTACTGTGCTTCTTACCCAAGACCACAGGGACAATGTGCATTGTGTGATGCTTATTTCATGATAGCAATGGGTGCGGGGGTGGAGGCACAGTTACTTACAAGCACATGTGTCTCACAGAATTATGAAGCAGCAGTGGACAGAGATGAGCCAAGTGTGAAAGTGACTGTGGAGGTCAAGCAAAAGCACTGCTGTGTACAACAAAATTAGAAAACTCCCCAAATCTATGTCCTCAAGCACCAGAGGTATTTTTTCTGTCTCCAGATCACAGTCCAGACCCACTCTGGGAAAGAGTGAGGCATGAGGACACTTGTCCCAGTGGGAAAGGGCACAAGATCCCAGAATCCTCACCCTTTGCGCAAAACGGCCTCCAAAACAGGTATCACATTGAATCTGCACACTCAGGTGCAAACCTCGGTGCTTCCATACCCCCCAAGTGGGGATCTTAATAGTGAAGTAACGAAATCTTCTGCCAAACCTCCCTCCCAGGATGTCAGAGGTGAAAGGAAGGACTGAGAGGTCAGTGGCTCAAGCCGACCTCAGGAATCTTCTTACCAACTCTCAGCCATCAAGGATATCCAAGGCGGTGGGGGTGGCTGACTCCTTGGGAGGGGGCATCCAGGAGGCCAAACGGGGTGGGCGGCAGGCAGGCGGAAAGGAGGCGAGCAGGTAGAAGGTTATTACGAAATTGCTTCCATAAAACCTGTGGCTGTTGTAAAACTCTGCTTTCCAAAGACTTTATTTCCTCCTTTCTCTCTAACATTCCCCTTTTTTCTTTTTACAGCACTTTTCCTGGGAGGGGGTGGCCAAGGGACGCCAGGGATAGAAGACAGTCAGGCTCTGAGTGACTGGGCAGGTTTGTGAGAGGCCCAGGGAGAAGTGAGATAAGGCTGCAGGGACGTGCCAGGCCATCTCCACCCAGACCAGAGGATGAGAAACTGTCAAGGGACAGAGTTGTTGGCCTTTGCTTATCAGGACAGTGGGTTGAAGGTTGCATTTCCCCTAGGCTAGGGGTGGGTCTCCCTAATGCCCCTCTGCTCTAGCAGAAGCCCCTGGCCCTCCAAGTCAGCCTGGCGCCAAAGCCCCATCCGGTCCGGCCTCTTTCCTGGGCCCTTTTGCACATTTCCTCTGCCTCAAGCAGGCGGGCTGGGGGGTGGGGGAGTTTGGAAACAAAAGTTAGCTTATGCTTTGGAAAGTCCCCCTTCTTCCACCAGCACTTCTAGTTATTCCTTTCCTGGCCACAGGACCAGCAGCCTTAAGAGGACCGAGGTCAGAGAGGGTATCACAGTCTCACCCTGTCCAACCCCTGGTTCCATCCTTTGTCACTGCATCAGTTGGGGTTGAATTGTCCAACAACCTGGGCTCCCCATTAGCTTGCAAGTCAGGCCCCTCTCCAAGGGGGTGGCACTCAAGACCTATGTGTACCCCCAGCCCAGCCCAAGGCCAGAGGGAAGCTCTGGCTACTGGGGTGGGTGGTGAGGAAAAAGTCAACTGAGGGATTAGGAAAGGAAGGACTTTTTTGACCTATTTCTGTAGGTCCGGTCCCATAGGGGGCCTTCGACAGGACCCTAAGGGCTTCAGACTAAGAGTGCAAGAGTTCTAGATGTTTCCCTTTCAGAATGAGACCTACTAAGCCCTCTTCAAGGACCTGAAGCTTCCCGCTGAGGTGGAGCACCAACCCCCAAAGAGTTACAAAAACCTCAAGAACCCCCCTGTGTTTCTTTTGAAATCAAATATTTGTGAAGTTGGGGAGACTTTCTCTGGAAAGTTTTGGATGTAGGTGAGAGCTCAGAGACCCTAAGGCTGGAAGCTTGGAGCTCTGACTGCCATCTTTGGGTTGGGCTGAACAGCTCAACAGGGCCAGGGGGGTGCCTTGGGAGAGTTGACTGCTCCTTATCCCCCTTTCCCTCCTAACACACACACACACACACACACACACACTTCCCAGATCTTTTCTGGGAAACATCCTTGTTGCTCCTGGATGAAGGACCTCAAACCTCTTCCCCATTTTGCAAGGTTGATCCTCCAGTCCTGATTCTGCTCCCCTCCCCCCACTCCTCCAGCTAAGCGAGGAGCAGTAACTGCCGTGAATCGGGTGGTTTAATGTTGTTGTGTTCAGAAACCCAGGCCCAACAACATGAAACTACCTAATTCACTCAGCAGTTCCAGTTCAAGCTCTGGGTCAAGGGCTCACTGGGGGCAAACCTTGTGGCCATTTTTTGTGGGCCAAAAAGCGGCTTAACTTAATTTTCCTCCACCTCTTCCCCAAGAGAAGAACCCAGTTGCTACTAAACAACACGTCGGAAGAACTGAACCCAGGACTGTAGGCAAAACCATTTTGTAGCTAGTCCTGACAGCTCAGATTGCAGAGACATTTACTCCCTTCCAGGAGCCCTGGCCAGAGAAGACCTTAGGCACAGGCACAAGCCTGGGCAGGGCCTCTTTGATATACCTGCTCAGTCTCTCTCAGCCCAGCTGGAGGTCTCCACAGATAAAAAGAATTCTCAACTTCAAACCGATACAAAGGTGCATCTACACTCAGCACCCCGCTAGCCCCTGTATTTCAACTCACCCAGCTTCCCAGTGTAGCTCTGAGAGGCCAGATCTTCAAGTCCTACACATCCTCCAGCTTTGAGACTGGGGCGCAGACAAGAGAGTGGGGCAAAAGAGCGCCGAGAAAGTGCCAGAGAGAAAGGTGGAAAAGCAGAGTGTCAGAAAGTATCGGGAATTCTAGGAACAAACAGAGGAAGAATGGGATTTGGAGGGGAAAGCTGGTTGATCTGAACAGTTGCTGTGAAGGCACCCTGCCCAAAATGTCCCAGGGTCCTGGCTCTGCAGAGGCCGCGCTGCTCCAGGTAAGACAATTCATTCCGAATCTTCGCAGAATAAGGACTAAGAGGCTAAGGACTGTGATTGGGGCGCAGAGAACAAATTTGCTTCCTCCTTCCTGACCTTGGGTCTGGGTCCTTGGCCCCCTAACGTGCCGGCTCCTCACCCGTGCCTCTCCAGACACCCGCCTGGTCACAGGTACTCACGCCCACACCCGCACCCATCCCAGAACCGCGGCTATGCAGGCCGAGGGCGGCGGCGGACTTACCTGGGCGGCGGCGGTGCCGGCCGTGCACCGCCGTCGGAAGGTGCGGAGCCAGCGGCCGCGGCCCAGTCCAGGCTCCCGCCCGCCCTCGCCCCGAAGCGAGGGTCCGAGTGGCCACGTGTCCGGCAGGGAAGTCCGAGGTAGCGAGGGAGTCCGCCTGGCCGCCCGCTCCCCCTCCCGGGTATAAATCTTGGGGACCGGAAATACAATAAAACTTCACCGTGTTGATGAACTTCAAACGGTTTACATCCCCTCCTGTCCTGAAAAGAAAGACGTCCGGGGGCGGATTAAAAGGAAGGGGAAACAAATTTACGAGCGGCAGAAGCACCCGCCTCGGCCCCTTTCTTTGCCCTCACACTTTGTCCGCGTGGAGAGAAGCAGCCCCGGCCCCCGGGCCTTGGCCTCCGCCGAACCGGCCGCCAGGCGCGCTCTTCTTTCGGAGGAGTCCGCGCTGACCCAGCCCGCGCGGGGCAGAGACTGGAAGCCGCCGCCTACACGGAAAATCCACAGAACCCCGCGCACACCCTACGATCCGCTCGGCTCGCCGGGCTTGGGATGAGGTTCCCCGCTCCTCGCCAAAGCAGAGCTGGGCTCCCTGGCGCTTCCTTGTGAAAGCCCAGGCTCTCCCAACCACGCCCGGTGGCCTCCATTTTTTGCATCTTTCCGCTGAAAGCGGGTTTTTTCTTTTCTTTCTTTTGTTTTTTTTTTTTTTTTTTTTAGACAGAGTCGCGGTGTGTCACCCAGGTTGGGGTGCAGTGGCAGGATCTCGGCTCACTGCAACCTTCGCCTCCCGGGTTCAAGCGATTCTCCTGCCTCAGCCTCCCAAGTAGCTGGAACTACAGGCGCCCGCCACCACGCCCTGCTAATTTTTGTATTTTTAGTACAGACGGGGTTTCACGATATTGGCCAGGCTGATCTCGAACTCCTGACCTCGTGATCCACCCTCCTTGGCCTCCCAAAGTGCTGGGATTACAGGCGTAAGCCACAGCGCCCAGCCCAAGGGTTTTTTGTTTTTGTTTTTTGTTTAACTTTACTTTTATCTTTCCTTTTCCGTTTCTAGCGACCAGACCTTTGCCCAGCCCTGCCCGTTTATTGCCGGGTACTTGCTGGAAGGGGGCAGAAGATAAGACTCCGGGTGACTCCCAAGGCCTGAAGGGGGCTGAGTGGGCCGGGGGCTCCCAGAGGATAAACCCAGGGGTCGGTCGGTCTTCCTCGGGGTGGAAGGGAGAGCCACTCTGCGTGGCGGAGCTCCACCACCATCTCCTCATCTCTTTAAAGCCTCAAAATCAAATAAAACCACTACTACCCAGGCCTCAAGTTTCCATAGTTTTTGCCTACTCTGAACCATTTACTTTGTTCAAAACTTCGTGGAATCCAAATTCTCTACTAGGCCTCCGAACCAAAATGAAGGAAAATCCCTTTTCATCTTGGGCTTCAGAGAACTGGGAGCAAAGTGATTGACGTCCTGCTCCTTTTGTCTGCTCCAGGGGCCTGGTTAGGTGCCTTTCTGGATGGGAGAGCAAAAGGTTCTCCATCCTGCCTCACAGTTATTCACCCCAAAACACCGCGAGTTCAGTTTTGAGACACAATGGATGGCTAAGATTAGCTCAGGCTGAGGCAGAGTGTTCAGGTACGGGAGTGAGGTCCAGCTGCAGGCCCAGGAGGGGGTTTAGTGCACTGAAGGCATCCACCTTCCCATAGATACACACATAGATAACCCCACTCCCCAACCCCAAGAAAAGGCACCAAAGTGCTGCTGGATGTTTTAAAAATCCGATAAAAAAAAAAAGAAAAAGAAAAAAAAAAGAAACAGGCAGGGAAAATACTAGGCAGTACAGGTTTTGAATTTTCTGAAGGGCTAACTCTGCTGCAGGCAATCCCACTCTGCCCCAGCTCTCCAGAGGTGGGTGGTGGTTTGGGGGCAGTGCCCTCTGGCCCCTTCCCAGCACCAAGAGGGAGGAAGTGGGGAGCTCTTTAACTGCTGGAGGACAGTAAGTATCTTATTTCTGGCCAATATTCATATTCCAGGATTTGCATGGGGAGGCCCCTCCAACCTCTCTCATTTGCTCTTTATCATGTTATATTTTTATTCAAAATACTGAGATGGCAGCTACTGGCTGTCACTCCTTCTATCAGGATTTCCCTCTGGGAGGAGGGCTGGACTGAGGGGCCAGCAGTTTCCAGACCATTCAAGAGTGTTATTACCCATCCCCTACCAGGCACCTGGTGGGGGCCGGTCGGTGTGCTGGTTCCCAGCCTGTTGCTGGCCTGGGTCGCTGTGGCTCCCTGGCTGAGAAAAGGAGATGGAAATCTTTTATAGTCTTAGACTCTTAGGAAAAACTGAAGAGACTATAGCCCTATGATGATGCACCTGCACACCCATATGTTTTGCATACATTTCCAGGGGGTTTGTGGCTTCCTCCTACCCCCATCCCAAGAACCCAGGCCATGGATTCCAGTTAAAAAAAATAAAATTCTCTGTATGGTGCCAAAGGACACCCCAAAGCCATTCCCACAGATACCAGCTGTGTCTTTCCGAGGGCTCCCCAAAGGAGAAGTCAACTTTCAGAAGCTCAGCACGGACACCCATGGCCGGGGTGCTGGTGCCGCTCATACACTAACTAGCTGAGATGATGGTCACTCAGTGAGTAAAGGCCAGTTAGGCAACATTTCTTTTCACCCCCAAACGTTTTCCAAACATTTTTCCAAAAGCATGTTGATCTCCAAATTAAGAAAATTGATGGCCACGCTGGAGGGTTTAGAGGTAGCTTCTCCCCACTCCCTTTCTTCCTTGAAGATAAAGCAGAGTTCTAGCATAACTGGAGGGGTGCTGGACAATTTGGATGGTGAGAGAAGGCAGTGTAGACACAGACGCAGAACACAAGATCCTTAAAAATTGAGACCCTCTTCCATTTTGTGAGAGTCACAAGAATAAATATTTCTGGGACTTCCTGGCCCGTCTCCCTTCACGGGGTTCATTACGGGGCGGGGAGGGAGGAGACAGTCTCGGAGAAGTCAGAGGTGCCAGAAGCCGAGTTCCTAGACCCCAGCTGGATTTTTTTTTTTTTTTTTTTTTTTTCCTACTTCTGGCGGCGGGCGGCTGGGGAAACAGCTCTTGTGGTCTCCCGGCGGGTGAGGCCGAGAGAGAAACCGACCTCTAGGCGGCGCCCTGGCGTTGAGTCCGCGCTGAACAAGATTCTCGCCCAGCTCTGCGTCCCGCGCCGGGTGAAGGGGCCTGTTCCCGCAGGCGCTCGGGGCTCGGCCTGGAGCTGGCCGCCGGCATGTCGCCTTTGGCGCCCTCTGCCAACCAAGAGAAACACGGTTAAATGAGTGTGCTGGGACAGAAATCCACAGCTAATCAAGGCCCCATCCGCCCCCACCCCCTGGCCCTTACCTTCTAACCCCATCTCCTACGCTAGGGAGCCTTCCACAGCCTGAATCTCCTTTGATCTCCCCAGCAGCAGGCTAGAGGGCAGCGCCAGCATCTTTAACCCCCTCCCCCAGCTTGCAAAAGAAGACACTGAGGTCCGAAGGAATTAAGTGATTAGCCCAAGATCAGAGCAGCTATTAAAAGTGGTGAAGCAGGGCTGGAGGAGGAGCCCTCTATTCCAAGGGTAATGTTCTTTATCCGAAATTACCATAACCATTCACCCCCTCAAAACGTGTCTTTCTTGTAAGCAAAATTCATCTCCAGAAAGGCAGCTTTTTGGTGTTTTCTATGTTGGACGTTTGGCGTTTCTTGAGTTTCAAATTTGTGGAGGCCCATGAGAAAACTGGAGGCGGACATAGGGACAGCTGGGCCAGGATTCAGAGCCAGGACAAATCCAGTCCCCTCTCTTCCAATAAATGCTAACTCCTCACTTATGACCTCCCTGGCTGCACAACCCTGGCCAAGTGCCTTAGGCCCCGAGGTGCCCAGATTAAGACCTACTGGACAGGGAAGTTGAGAAGTGCGAACACTTTGTGAAAGAGGCTCCACAACTAAGAGAAGCTGCCAGCAACAGGACTGCTCCTCAGCCCTCAAACCAGGGGTGTTAGGGCCAGTCAGGCCACTCTCCTACTTGACCCAAATAGAGCCTCTTTGTTAAATTCTTGTGGAGCAAGGAAAGAGAGGTCTTATTCTGGAATGAGCCCCTCAGAGACGTCCAGGGCCTAGGAAGAGCAGGATAGGAGAAACCAGGGTCCCTCTTCCCCTTCCCCTGTGGCAGAGATGCCATTTTATACTGCAGAGCCCTCTGAGAGACATTTCTGCAGTTATTCCTAAAACAGAGGCGCCAGAGAATCACCTGCGGAGGAAGAAGGGAAGAAGAGGAGGGACAGGCTGCTGGGACCAGGCAGCAAAGGACAGGCACCTACTATGGGCCAGACTACGATGGGGTGCCTGCTGGGATCTGCAGTCCCACAAGAGGTGCATTTCCCAGCCGGGCACGAGCTCTTGAGGATGCCTAATTACCCAGCGCACATCTGGAGCAGCTGCGCCCTCGGACACATTATTTCGCTCCAACCCCTATTTTCATTCCGGAGGTTGAGTCATAAAAGACTCTAGAGGCAGAATAAAGTCAGGTCTGTGTGTGTCAGCATTCCTGTGTGTGAGTGTGTGTGTGAATATGTGCACGTCGTCCGGGGCGACGTCTGTGCATCTCACTGTGATTGCCCAATGGATTCGCTAAAGTTAAGGGGAAAAAAATGGAGCAACATCAGGCGAATTCAACTGCGAACATACTGTCAGCCTCATTATCCGCCCATTTCAAGGGAAAGCATTTGGGTCTTGGAATTAGCCAGTTAATTGCCTCACTTCTTTGTTCACTTTAGGGCAGGAGAAACTATCTGCATCCTATTAAAGCATTCTATATTTCAAAACTTTAAGATCTCCTCATTCTCAATGTTCTTTATTTCTATATTTATAACACTTGAGCACTCAGATCTGCCCGTATCTCTCTCTCTCTCTCTCTCTCACATACACACACACACACACACACACACACACACACGTGTTTCATGCTTGAAAAGTAACTCTTAGTTTCTGCATCTGTAAAATCTGGTATCTTAACTCTTAAAGTTAATGTAAGGATTAATTAATGTACTATGATTTACTATGTGTCTAGCATTTAGCACAATACCTGGTGCACAGGCTGCATTTAGTAAACAGTAACTACTAATAACAAGGAGGAGAAAGAAGAGAAAAGAGGAGGGGGAAAATGGGAATGGGGGTGAGTGGCAAGGAGGAAATCTGCTTTGTTCACAGAGAGCCGGCCTAGGACGGAGAGTGTGTGTCTCAGCTGTATATGTATAATGTATTCTTTTGACTTAGAGCAATGTCTATAAAAGTGAGGCCCCTTGGACCCCTTGACCTGTAACTACCTCTTCAATAAGGTACAGAGAATTGGGGCAATTATCTGGCTCATTTCAGGTTCAAACTCCCTTTAGCCTGAAGTATCTGGATCTCATGGGAGAAAGGTCTGAGAAGTGGTGACTTGTATTCCTTTGACTTTTCAAGGAGTTCTTTCCCTTTGCGGTGGTGAGCACGGTCCTGCCTTAGAAAATGGGTAGACAAGAAATAGGGGGCCAGGAAGCTGGAATTAAACAGAACATCTGAGAAATGCTTGACAAAAACCAGGTCTTACCCACTTCCTGGGTACCCAGGAGGCGGCCCTGAAGTTCTCTATGCACTCGCCCCAGAGGACCACCGCCCCACCGAAAGAAGTCACAGGCTTTTGCCTGCTGGGGACTTTCATTCCACATTCAGCAATCATTTCCTGAGCACCTACTGTGCCCAGCACTGGGCTGAGCTCTGGAGCTTCAGCAGGGCTGCACCCTACCAGTTGGCAGTGCTGATGTGGCAGCCAGCAAGAGGTCTTGGCTCCTAGAAACAAGTCCAGGACACAAGAAAGGGGACAAGCCTGCTGGGCAAAAACTTCTGGCCAATAGCAGCACTGCCTTTTCAGGGCCAAAGTCCTAATGCAGGGGCGGAGCCAGAAGGTCGGGAGCACCCCCTTCCAATTGTCTATCAGAAAATGGCCAACTCCACGGTGCAGGGCCCAGTGCAGGGAGGGGTGGGGCAGGCAAAGAGATGGCTAGAGGCTCCTGACCCTCAGTCGGAAGTTTCTGAGAACACCAATTAGCTTTCTTTAATTAGTAAAGTAAGGAGCCAATGAGCATATATTTCTTCTGCTCTGATTAAAAGCATTTAGGTCAGGTTTTCACAGCCAGGATTATCCAGTTTAAGCTGTCCCAAGAAGAGAATTGTTTATTTTTTTCTTTGTATTTTCAGGCAGGGGTCTGAATACTATTAGCCAGCCATTGGTTTCTTGTCACAGCCTCGAACTGCTGGGCAGGTGGGTGGTGGTTGTACAGCGCAGAGAGTGGCAACTAGAAATGAGTTGGAGTCTTTCCTGTGCCAAGTCACATTTGTTTGAAATATATAGACAATTGAGGAGCAGCCAGGAGGGCTTGGGTTTGGAGTATAAGTATGTTTGGACGGGGAGGGTACAATTAGCCAGATAATTTCCAGTTATCCTAATTTGTCTTAACATAGTCCTCGAAAAATGAAGTTTATTTACTTCCCAGACCCCAAAGAAGCCTGATTTTTCTCCTGGGAGATTTAGCTTGGTCAATTCACACAGGTGGGGAGATGGCCAGGAAACTTAATAGGCTGGGGAAGAACAGCTAAGTCCTTCTTTACACTCTGTGTCTAAACAGGCCACAACCCATGAGGCTGGGCATAATTAGGAGGTCCCCCAGGATAGTCAGGGGTCACATGCTGTTTATCTCTTACAAACAAGATTACTAAAATATTAGGGAGCAAATCCTTCCCCTTTAAGTCCAGCATTTGGTATTCCCCAGCCTCTAACCTTGGCTAAATCAGCCCCAAGTAGAGCCAGGGTCCCTGAGGAAAAGTAATAAGTGAGTCAATAAGGGACACAAAGGAACATTCTATTGCCCAATCCCCATTTGCTTGACTTACAGACAGTTTTAGTTAGGAGGCTGTTTCCAGATAGTCTTCCCTTTCAGGAGTTCTGGTATGGTTTTAAGTTCCTGGGAAGCTGCTTAAGCCTGATTTCCTTCCATTGCACTTCCAACTGCTGGCCAGTGCAAGATCAGCTTTCCCCAGCAAAGCTCTTCCCACGTTCTCAGGCTCCCAGCTGCTGAGAAGGAAAGACTGACTCCCGCTGGGAAGGAAAGACTGACTCCCACTGGGAGACCAGACCCTACAGGTAATGGTGGGGAGAGGACACTGCCACCGGACTGTTTTTAAAGGTGAAGGTTGACCTGGCAAAATGGAGATGTCAGCCAAGAGAAAGGGTGAAGAGCTACGTAAACTGGCTATATTTGGCCTCCGCATTTCCCAGACACCAGCTCCTTTGATCTATCCAAATTGTAGTTCTTAACTTGGTGTCTGAGGAGACTGAAACTCTCTGAAATTGTGGGATTTGGTGAGTACTACATAAGTGCATTTTTTTTTTCTCGGTAGAGGGAAATCAATATTGTTCATCAAAATTTAAATTATCTTATCAGGGAGCGGCCCCCCAAAATGTTAAGAACCTCTCATCCGCTAATCTTATACAACCAACTAAAAACGTAATGCAAAGGGAGGCGTTGTAATAGACTTGGGTATCTGACAAGACAAATTAAAAGGACAGACAATTTCTTGTTCCACAAGGTTGAATAGACACTGTCACCTGGACTTCCTGGAACACCAGGCACCAGGTCACAGGTGCTGGGGACTCTTGGACTGAGACCAGGCAGGCCACAACACCCAGTCACTACCTCCTCCGTATTTGCCTTTTCAGACAAGGAGTATGCAAGGTCTCTGTGTCTCTAATCAAAGTGATATGGAGCTTTTATCCACTGGGGCCTGGACCTTCCGCCATTTGCCACCTTGTCCAAAGCCATCTCATACCGAAAGAGAATTGAACGTTTCAGGAAACACCTCCCCTGTGCAAATGCCCTTCTCTTGGGGAATGGGTATAGTGTCCAAATCTCCAACTCCCATCATTTCCAACCAGCCCTGAGGAACTGTCTGAGACCCCGGAGCCCAGAGACCATCAGCGGGAGCCAACAGCCATGACCTTTGAGTTTTCTTGGCCGCTGGGCCACAAAAAGGGTGCAAGAGACAGCTGGACAGGTAGACAGAAGTAGGCACAAAGAAAGGGGCCCTGGACGGCTGTCAGAGAAAAGACGGAGAATGACAGACAGAAGTGAAGTAACTGGACTGGAGGCGGGAACTGGAGCGCAGCAGGCAGGTGGAGTGGCCAAAACCCGCGTGCTAAGAAGAGTCCAGAGGGGCGGCAGAGGCGGCCAGGCGCGTCTCCGTTCCCCATCTTTACGCTGGGGTTAATGACCTCCTCAGCGCCCCCTCGTCCCAAACCACCCAATTACAACTCCTCAGGCTCCTTAATGCTCTGATTAATTGGCTGGTTCGGGCGGATGGAGGTGCTCCTCTGCTGGGGACCTGGCGGGGTTTCGCTAGATCATTTGTTAATTGTGGGAAGGAAGGTCGCATTCGGGGAGAGGAAATCCAGGGCTGGAAAAGTGGGTGAGCGGCGCTGGCACAGGCGGCCAGGAGGGAGCAGATGAACTGTTCGTTAGGAGCAGCGAGGTAGTCGGGAGCGCTGAGATTCAGAGACCAGGACCCACTCCCTCTCTGAGCAGCAAATCGGGAAGAAGATGCTCATTCGGTAAGGGCGAGGGAGCCCTGCAAGGCGCCCCACCCCGGGCTCGGTCTATCCGCGCGCCAAGATCCCGCTTGGGGCGAGGCGCTGGGTCAGCGTTTAGAGCCACTCCCTGCGCTGGTGGCTGGACATAGCCTCCCTATCACACCTCATCTTCCCCCTTCCCCGACGGCGGAGGTTGTGAATCTACAGGCCCTTGACGTTGAGGCGTCGGAGGGCGCACCTTTGTAATTGTGGCCTCACTTCGCCCCTTAAGTACCGCTTCCGGGCGCCGAGGCTGGATATGAAAGCCCGGTTCCTAATCCTCTGCTTTGGCCCCCTCCTCCGGACTGCCGGGACTCCAACCTAGGCCCTCCCCAGTTTCCATCACTACGGCGCCAACCCGCGGCTGGGCTGTCTGCGAGAGGGAGCTGAAGGTGCGCGGAATCCCGAGGTGCTGCTGACCCTCCTCTCAACGCTGACTCTGCGGCTCCCGCCCGGCCATCTCCCTATGGGGCAGACTTCCTGTTCTCCCGCTCACAGCAGGGAGGCAGTAGCGGAGCCGGTCAGCAGCTTGCACGGAGTTCTTCACTCTGCGCCCAGCCCCGGGACACAGGTGCAGATCGCCAGCGGAGCACTGCGGAGTGCTCGCCGTCGTGCACTAGGGAATCCTAGACGGAGGACTTGGTCCATTCCACGCAGTCCCAGGCAGGTCCGCAGCGGAGGGACTCAGCGGTCTCCAACCCCTGGTCACGACTTCCGCGACCCTCCACCCCCCGAAGAGACCTGGTCCCGTGGAGCTGTCCCCCTAGGAGCCGCAGCGGGAATAGCAAGGCAAAGGGGACCACTCAGCCCCCAGGAGGAGCCCAGAAGCGAGAAGGTTGCTGCGGGGAGCCTCTGGTTCCCTCTGGTTCACCTTGGAGCCCAGGAGCTCCCTGGACCAAGGAGTGAACAGACCTGAGGAAGAGGTAAGAGGAGGTTTAACGAGTAAAAATTTGGACTGTCTCCTCTTATACTGCTTTAAAGCATGAGGAATTTGGGCACTGACTTCTCTCTCCTTAAAGGAGTTTCTGGCGTTCTGGCCAGTCCTTGCGTGTCTGCACCCAGCGCCGTCAACAATTTAAGGAGGAACTTTTCTGGGTGGTCGAGGCTTGAGAGTTCATAGTTATCTTTTAAAAAGTCATTACTGTTACTTAATATCTAGGTTATTTTGGACTAAGCCCCCACCTTCGCTCCAGCCGAAATTCGGCCTTTAACAGTACTAGAGAGTGCTTCAAAAGAGGAGGGCTGTGGAAGAAGCGATTCAGACGGCCCCAAGAGGGGTGATGGGAAAGAGTGGGGGCTTTGGCTTTAATGATCTCTGCAAGTTAAAGGCCATTATTCCTATAACTGCAGCTGGGGAAAGGGCAGAGGAGGCAAGGATGGAAAGTGGGCTGAGGGTGGCCACTTTGGCATCTTCTTGAGAAAGGAGGCATTTGAATTCCCGGCCCAACTAAAAGCTCTGAGATGCTTTTGCCCTTTGCTTTACAGACAGTGGTGCCAAAGAAACACTGCCACCAGGGTGTTTTTAAAGGTGCAGGTTGACCTGGTAAGCACTGAGATCAGCTAAAGGAAAAAAAAAGTAAAGACCCACATTTGGTCTCAACATTTTCCAGACACAAACTTCTCTGATTAATCCAAATAGTTCTCAACCTGAAGTTCAAGGAATTTGAAATCCTCTGAAATTGTGGGATTTCACAGTTCTACAAGAAAGTCAGCTGTCACTTTCTGAGAGCCCTGGGAGGGGAAGGACGCAAGAGGAGGTACATGAGGAAAGGAGGTGAGAGGCCCCAGATCTAGCTCTCTAGACATTGAGCGCTGGACCCCCAAGCTCTGAAACTCAAGCTGACCCCATCTACACATTGCCAAACTGAGTGGAAAGTTGCAAGGCAGCCAAGGAGATAAATTGTATTTACCGCTTTAAGGATGAGTTTGGGTGTCTAAGCAGATTATAAATCTGGGTGTTTCCAGTATTTGTTTCTTTCTTTCAACTATGCCTGAGTTTTGGCCCAGAGTAGTTTCTGGGGCCTTTGGGGCAGTTAGGCAAGAGAGGGACTCAGACCTCCAATTCCTTGATCTTGCCTTTACTTGGTGAAGAGCCCAAGGTTCCCCACTGGCAGGCAGGGTCAGAACCAAGTCGGCCCTAGGTCAGCCCTCAAGACTCCTTTCTCTGAGACCAGGCCTCTGGCCAAACTGCAGACTCCTTCCACACCTGGCCACTGGAATAATGATGGCATTTTTGTCTTCTCCCATTTTTGAAAACTGCAGAAGCCCCAAATCCTTAGTCCCTCTTGAGGAAGGAGGTACCATTCGATCTTGGGGTGCTGGTGGGGGATTGTAGAATCAAATATCCTCTAAGCCTGTGAGGACAAGGTCTGCTAGGATGACTTGGTGTCAATTACAGTTCTGATTGCTGCCTGGATAGGTCAAATATTCCCTCCTTTCCCTCCTCATTCCTTCTGTTCAAGCCCAGAAAATTCACAGATTTTCTGTTTGGAGAGAGAGAAAAAAATGGGCAAAACCTGGGAGTAAAAGGAAGATGAGGGAGAAGAAAACAAGGGAGAGGAATCAATAGACTAAAATAACTCTCCAACCCAACAGCACTTTAAGCTTGACTTTTAATCTGGCCAGAAACAAAAAGAAGTTGGAGGCAGGGTGGGTAGGATGTGAAGTTCCCAGCCCCACAGATTCTCCTGTCCTCATGGGCTTGGTGCCTTCCCAGGTGGTGAGAACCATGTCTGTTGTGGGGGTGGGAGGGATGTCCTGGGTCTTTCAAGTTGCAGTGTGGAGAGTAAGGCCCTTTCTAAGGGTCTCTGAGGACTCCCACAACACCTTGCTTGAACTAGCAAAGCTTTTCTTTGTATTTCTTCTGGGGCAGTGTGTATGTGTATGCCTGTGTAGGGTGGTGTTCTAAACCACGGCAGAAGGTGAGCAATTCTCCTGGTGAGCCAAGGGCTATATGTTTGGGGTGGCGGAGGCTTCATCCTTTCTGAACTGGGGAAATGGGGACTTGGAGCCAAGTGCCCCAGACTTTAGGGAAAGCGAGGAGCTGCAGCTCCAAAAGGGGATTTTGAGGGAAGATCATGTCAGGAAAGGCTCCCCCGACTTGCTTCCTCAAAGGATTAGGGAAGTGCACTGAGAAAAGAGAACTCAAGTCCTCTCCATTAGGCGTCTTTGTGCTTCCATTTGTACTGGAAAGCACAGTCCTGGGCAGTCAGTTGCACATTCCGCCTCTGGTATGTGGAATATGTGAAATATACCAAGCAATGGTCTACTTTGGGAGGGAGGAGGCATATAGATGAAAATATGAATTTCCCTTCTACTGCCTTTATTATTGAGCACAATTGGGAGCACATAATTTCATGTCTCTTTCGCATGTCTGTATAAATCCTTAATCTTTAAACGGTGGTTAACTACTCCGAGAGGCACAGTTGCTGTCATATAAGATTCCTAGCCGACTCCTGCGGGTTACTAATTCCTCCCAGACTCCACAATACCCACGATGCACGATGCACACCCCTTTATGCTTGCTTTTCTCTACATGCCTTTTCAAAGGCGAATAATTTTTGTATTGACCCATGAGTCAGTCCATACAGTTTGAAATCCTTTGGATGCCCTCTGCCCACTCCCATAAACAACAGGCCCCTCCACAAAAATGCATATGCCCTGTTTTTGTGAGTGTGAGTTTCAAATAAGATGGCGGCTCCTGGCATTCCTTAGATTCAGATACACGGTCTCTCAGGCAGGAGGCTGCTCACAGTCCAGAGGGGAAGGAAACCTATGCGGCCCCCAAAAGCCAAAGCAAGAGACTCCCCCAAGTATTCTGCCCCTTCCACGCTAGGAGGCAGCTAGAGAGACAGCGCGCGGGAGAGCTGATTCTGCACCTTGGGGACCTGGGGGCTTCTGTCTAGACTAAGAGTTCCAGGCCAATTTCTAATTTCCATTAGGAAAAGTGGCCCTTCTTCCTTCCCAAGCGATTCCTCATCCCCAAGGCTGCTCAGGGTGGCTGGCCCATGCCTCTCTCATCCGCCTAGAATCGGGGGTTGTGAGCAGGCGGCCCAGGACGCAGGGCCTCAGGCTGGGCGGGGCACTGAGCACCCGGCTCTGGGGAGCCAGGGTTTCCGGTAGAACGAGGGGAGGCAACCCTTTTCCCCATACACAAACCTTCTCTTGGAGAGGTAGGGTCGGGTGCGAGCGGATGGGAAGGCCAAGGCGTTTCGGGTGCGCCCCGAGCCCCACCCGGGGAACTGCCTCGGTCTGGAGATCAAGGTTAAGCCGGTGGTCCTGGGTAGCCCACGCCTGCTACGGGCGGTCGGTCCTGAAAGCTCAGGCCACGGGGCTGGCCAGCTTGGAGAGGGGCCTTTCACGCCGCAGTCCCCAGCTGCGAGAGGAAGGGCTGCGCCCGCCTCACCTACCTCTCGGAACCACGCCGTCCGCCGCGCGTCCTGGTAGACTGCAGGAGCCCAGGGCTTCTGGGGACTGTGACGGCGCCCAAGGCGGGGGATAAGGCGGCTCCGGGTCGCCGCCCTCTGCCCCCCAGCTCTGTGAGGCCTCTCGAGGCAGTGTCTGTGTCTGGGGCAGCGACGCCGACGGCGTTGGGGCGCGAAGGGGCTCATGCTCCTGCGTCCCCCGGCGCCGGTGAGTTGCCGGCGAGAACAGGGTCCGGGAGGGGGATTGGCGCGAGCGCTTCCTGCCTCCGCCCGGGGTGGGGCTCGGCCGTCTCACCTGCCCCCACCCGCGGCGCCGTCGGATCCCAGAGCGGCTGGTGAGGAGATGGGCCTGGCGCGCCGCGGGAAGGCCAGAGGCGCGGAGGAGCAGCGCCCAGATGGCCGGAGAGAGCAGAGAGAGAGAGAGAGAGAGAGAGAAGGGCGGGGTGGGGGGGAGGGAGAGAGAGAGAGAGAGAGAATATAACAGGCAAGAGAGAAGCAGATCCAAGGGCGCGCCCAGAGAAACCATCAAATGCACAAATAGACAAAAGAGGTAGAGGAGAAAGCCGAGTCCCAGGGACTGAAAGAAGCCATGGGCGTCTGAAGCGAGCGACAAGTTATCCTTGGGAGTTGGGAATGTGAGAGGGAGGGGCGAGGCCGAAGGAGGCTGAGAAGAGAGGGGGCGCTCACACCCTGGGCGGGAGGCGACTGATCTACACGTAGGGCTCCGTATCTGGAGAAAAAGAGAGCGCCGGACCCTCCTCCGCCCACCTCCGGCCCCAGCCGCAGCCCAGTGACTTCCCGCCATCCTCGGACACCGAGCGGCTCCTGCCTGGGGTTGTCCCACCGGGATGGCTGCACCAGGCTGAAGGCTGTCTCTCTACCTGCCTCCTTTTTTCTGTTACCTGTGCCTTACATGGGTTCATTCCTATTCTATGAACCCAGAGGGAACGACCTTGGCCAAGGTCAGACAAGGAGCTTGAAAGTTTCACTTTCCATCTCAGCCCTCAGGACGCCTTTGCGTTTTGGCCCTTCGTTAGCGTGTTATCCTGGAATTGCAGGCTCTTCTCTTTATTTCTGAGACGCAAATAGAGGTTCTAACCTACCTACAATCAGTGAAACTATGACAAACAGTGGCATTCCTGGCTGGTTGGTATCTAAGGAGTGGCCCTCCTGCCTGACCTCAGCCCTGAGACCCTGCTTCCTCCTTAGCCTGCATGGGACATGTAGGCTTCACAATCCAGTGAAGGGGACACCCCCTCACAATCCAGTCCCTTCCTGCAGGTGGTTGTCCAGGAGGCAGGTAGAGAGTGCCTGAGGTCTGGGTCCTAAGCCTGGCTCTGCCACTGACTTCAGCCCCCACCCCTTATCCTTTTAGGCCTCAGTTTTTTCCTCTGTAAAATGGGCAGAGTGGTTTTACAAGTGATTTTACCAAGTGAGAAGTGTGGAAATATCTAATTATAATTGTGAATTTGCCCATTTCTCCTTTCAATTCTATCATTTTTGGTGCTTCATGTATTTTTGAAGCTCTGTTATTAGGTGTGTACCACATTTAGGATTGATGTGTCTTCTTAGGTGTGTACCACATTTAGATTTAGGACTGATGTGTCCTTTTTCTTTTTCTTTCTTCTTCTTCTTTTTTTTTTTTTTTTTTTTTTTTTTTTTTGAGATGGAGTCTTGATCCAGCCCAGACTGGAGTGCAGTGGTGCAATCTCGGCTCACTGCAACCTCCGCCTCCTGTGTTCAAGCGATTCTCCCACTTCAGCCTCCCGAGCAGCTGGGACCACAGGCGTGCGCCACCACGCCCAGCTAATTTTTGTATTTTTAGTAGGGACGGGTTTTCACCATGTTGGCCAGGCTGGTCTTGACTCCTGATGTCAGGTGATCCGCCTTCCTCAGCCTCCTAAAGTGCTGGGATTAGAGGCATGAGCCACCGCGCCAGCCATGATGTGTCTTCTTATCCTTTGCTTCTGCAGGCTCCTCTCATTTGCAGGTTCTGTTGAGCTTGAACTGCTGAGAGAAAATACGTCCAAATGGGAACTTTATTCTATATCCACTTAAACATGAATGTAGAAGTATGACAAAACTAAATTTTGCTTCCAAAATGTTTTCTTTCTTTCTTTTTTTTTTTTTTTGAGACGGAGTCTCGCTCTGTCACCCAGGCTGGAGTGCAGTGGCCGGATCTCAGCTCACTGCAAGCTCCGCCTCCCAGGTTTACGCCATTCTCCGGCCTCAGCCTCCCGAGTAGCTGGGACTACAGGCGCCCGCCACCTCGCCCGGCTAGTTTTTTGTATTTCTTAATAGAGACGGGGTTTCACCGTGTTAGCCAGGATGGTCTCGATCTCCTGACCTCGTGATCCGCCCGTCTCGGCCTCCCAAAGTGCTGGGATTACAGGCTTGAGCCACCGCGCCCGGTCCAAAATGTTTTCTTTCTTTTTTCCTTTTTTTTTTTTTTTTGAAACGGAGTTTCGCTATTGTTGCCCAGGCTGGAGTGCAATGGCTCGATCTCGGCTCACCGCAGCCACAGCCTCCCAGGTTCAAGCGATTCTCCTGAGTAGCTGGGATTACAGGCGTGAGTCACCGTGCCCGGCCCCAGAATTTTTTCTGTTTGGGTCTATTTTTTTACTTTTTCTTCACTTTTTGTTGATATATAGTATACATGAGGTAAAGAATCTAATGTTAAACCTCTGGCTCAATATATTTTTGCATAGATCCCATCTGTGTAACTACCACCTAGATCAAGATGTTTCCTGCTTACCAGAAGGCCCCTTGTAACTCCTTCCAATTAATAGCCCTCTGGTCAATCCCTCCATACCCCCTAACAATTATTTGGCTTTCTATCAGCATACATTAGTTTTGTCTAATCCTTCAACTTCATATAAACATGAGTATGTATTATTTTGTTTGGCTTCATCTGCTCAATATTACTTGTGTGGGACCTATCCATGGTGCTGTATATGGCAGTAGTTCATTCATTTTATTATTGTGTTATGTTAATTGTATGAACTTATTACAATGTATTTAACCTGTTTGACTCTTGGTGGCCTTAAGGGTTGTTTTCAGTTTAGAGCTATTATGAAAAAGCTGTTATGAACATTACATCTGTGTCTTTTGATGGATGCCTGCACTTGGAGACCCAGGAGTGGACAATACTGGGTAACAGAGTAGGAATATGTTTATGTTTGCTAAATAATAACAGTTTTCCAAAGTGGTTGACCAGTTTACACCCCTACTAGTAATGTGTGAGATACATAGAGAAGTAAGCTTTACAAAAAAAAAAAAAAAAAAAAAAAAGACAAAGAGGACTCAGTTACCGCATATGCCTACCAACACCTGACACTGTCTGTCTCTTCATTCTGGTGGGTTTGTGGTAATCTTGCAATGAGGTTTTTTGCTTGTTTGCTTTTTGGGTTTTTTTTTTTTTTTTTTTTTGTACATTTTAAAAAATGTGGTAAAAACGTAATAAAATTTTCCATCTTAACCTTTTTTTTTTTTTTTTTTTTTTTTTATGGGGGGGTCTTGCTCTGTCTCCTAGGCTGGAGTGCAGTGGCATGATCTTGACTCACTGCCAGCTACTTCTCCCGGGTTCAGGCCATTGTCCTGCCTCAGTCTCCCGGGTAGCTGGGACTACAGGCGCCTGCCACCATGCCTGGCTAATTTTTTATACTTTTAGTAGAGGCAAGGTTTCACCGTGTTAGCCAGGAAGGTCTCGATCTCCTGACCTCATGATCCGCCCACCTTGGCCTCCCAAAGTGCTGGGATTACAGGCGTGAGCCACCACACCCAGCCCATCTTAACCTTTTTTAAGTGTACAGTTCAGTATGTTAAGCATATTCACACTGTCATGCCACAGATCTCTAGAATATTTTGATCTTTCAAAACGGGACGCAATACCCACTGAGTAAAAGTTGCCGCCCCATACCCCCCTTTCCCCAGCACCTGGCAATTATCATTTTACTTTGTTTCTATAAGTTTGAATACTTTAGATACCTCATATAAGTGGAATCATACTGTATTTGTCTTTTTCTGACTGATTTGTTTCACTTTGCATGTCTTCAAGGTTCACCCACATTGTAGCATGTAATAGGATTTCTTTATTTTTAAGGCTAGGTAATATTCCATTATATTTATATACTATATTTTGCTTATCCATTCAACTGTTGATGGCCGTTTAGCTTGCTTCCACCTCTTAGCTGTTGTGAACAGTGCTGCAATGAATATGGGTGTGCAAGTATCTCCTCAAGCTCTCTCTTACTTTCAGTTCCTTTGGGTATATATTAAGAAGTAGTATCCACCAGGTGCAGTGGCTCATGCCTGTAATCCCAGCAGTTTGTGAGGCCAAGACAGGTGGATCACCTGAGGTTAGGAGTTTGAGACCAGTCTGGCCAACATGGTGAAACCCCATTTTTACTAAAAACACAAAATTAGCCTGGCATGATGGCGGGTACCTATAATCCCAGCTATTCGGAAGGCTGAGGTAGGAGAGTCGCTTGAATCTGGGAGGCAGAGGTTGCAGTGAGCCGAGATCACACCATTGCACTCCATTGCACTAGGCGACAAGAGCAAAACTCCATCCCCAAAAAAAAAAAAAAAAATCTGTCAATAAATAAAAGAAGTAGTATTGCTGAGTCATATGGTAATTCTATTTTTAATTTTTTTTTGAGGAACCTCCATACTATTTTCCATGGTGGCTGCACCATTTTACAGTCCCACCAATAGTGCACAGAGTTCCAATTTCTCCACATCCTTGTCAGCATCTGTTAATTTTTGTTTTGTTTTGTTTTGTTTTTTGATAGTGGCTATCCTAATGGGTGTGAGGTGATGTCTCACTGTAGTTTTTTGTTCTTTGGCTTTTTTTTTTTTTTTTTTTTAAGATAGAGTCTCTGTCGCCACAATCATAGCTCACTGCAGCCTTGAACTTCTGGGCTCAAGTGATTCTCCCACCTCAGCCTCCCAAGTATCTGGGACTACAGGCATATGCCACCACTCCTGGCTTATTTTAAAAAGCACTGGGATTACAGACATGAGCCTCCATGCACAGCTGTGGGAAGAGTTTTGATACAAATTCAATTCAATTTCTGTACATAAATAAGACTATTCAGATTATATATTTCTTCTTGGGAAAGCTTTGGTAGTTTGTGTTTTTCAATAAATTTGTTAATGTATTCCATAGTGTTGAGTTTATTTGCATATAGTTGTTCTGAATATTCCTTAGTATTCTTTTAATGTCTATATGATCTGTAGTGATGTTCATTCATTCCTGATAATGGTAATTTGTGTTTTCTCTTTTTTTCTTGATCAGTCTGCCTTTTAAAAAACTGGCTGTTTTTAAAACTGGCTGGTTTCATTTTCTCTATTGCTTACAGTTTCTATTTCAGTGATTTTCACTCATCTATGTTATTTCCTTCCTTCTGCTTACTTTGGGTTTAATTTGCTCTTTTATTTTTTCCTAGCTTCTTAAGGTACAAGCTTAAAGTGTTGCTGCTAGACCTTTCTTCTCTTGTAATGTAAGTATTTAATGCTATAATGTCCCTGTGAGCACTTCCTTAACTGCATTCACACTTTGTGACATGTGGTATTGTTCAATTTCCTTTAGTTCAAAATATTTTCTAATTTTCTTCATGCTTTCTAATTTGATCTACGGGTTAAGATTGTGTTGTTTCATTTCCAGAAGTTTTGGCTATTGTTGTTATTGATTTTCTGTTTACTTCTGTTCTGGTCAGGGAACATAATTTGTATAATTTCAATCCTTTTCAATTTATTGAGAATTAATTTATGGCTCAGATTATGGTCTATTTTGGTGAATGCACCATGTGCACTTGAAATGAATGTGGACTCCGCTATCACTGAGTGGAATATCTGTAGAGATCAATAAGGTCAAAGTATTTAATGTTGTTCAAATCTTCTGTATACTTACTGATTTTCTTTTTACTTCTTTTATCAGTTACCAAGTGAGGAGTGTTGAAATATCCAACTATAATTTGTGGATTTCTCCTTTCAATACTATCATTTTTGGTGCTTCATGTATTTTTGAAGCTCTATTTTTAGGTATGTACCACATTTAGGATTTATATATTTTCTTAGTGAAATGACCCTTTTGTCATTATGTAATGCTTTTCTTTATTCATGTCTGTAGTCCTTGTTCTAAAGTGTAACTTGTTTTCTATTTTATATGTGTAAAATAGGTGTTTCTTCCCTTGGCTCCTAGGAGGTGCTGGAATTACAGGCGTGGTGGCTTACGCCTGTAATTCCAGCACTTTGGGAGGATGAGGTGGGCAGATCTTTTCAGTCCAGGAGTTTGAGACAGACTGGCCAACATGGCAAAACCCCAGCTCTACTAAAAATATAAAAATTAGGCCAGACGTGGTGGCTCACGCCTGTAATCACAGCACTTTAAGAGGCCGAGGCGGGTGGATCACTTGAGGTCAGCAGTTCAAGACCAGCCTGGCCAACATGGTGAAACTCCATCTCTACTAAAAATACAAAAATTAGCCGGGCGTGGTGGTGCATGCCTGCAATCCTAGTTACTCTGGAGACTGAGGCAGGAGAATCACTTGAACCAGGGAGGCGGACGTTGCAGTGAGCCAAGATGGCGCCATTGCACTCCAGCCTGGGCAACAGAGCAAGACTCTGTCTCAAAAAATAAAAATAAAAATAAAAAAATAACCTGGCATGATGGCGTGTGCTTATAATCCCAGCCACTGAGGAGGCTGAGACACAAGAATCTCTTGAACCTGGGAGGCAAAGGTTGCAGTGAGCCATGATCACCACCACTGTACTCCAACCTGGGCAACAGAGATCCTGTCTCAAAAAAAAAACAAAATATATATATATATGTATATGTATATATATCATATTAATACAGTCACTCAAACTTTCTTTTGATTTTTTTATGTGAATGGGAATTTTTATCCTTTTATTATTGACCTATCTGTGTCTCTATATTTAAAAGCAATTTCTTGTGGGCAGAATATGGTTGAGTCTTGTGTTTTTATTCAATCTGACTCTTATATTGATATTTAAACCTATTGGACTTGGTGAGATTGAAATCTACCATCTTGCTATCTGCTTTTTATTTATACTATCTGTTATTTGTTCCCCTTTTCCTCTTTTTCTGCCTTTTTTTTAGATTGAATATGTTTTAGGATTTCTTTTTGTTGTTGTTTTGTTTTTGAGACAGAGTTTCGTTCTTGTTCCCCAGGCTAGAGTGCAATGGCGCAATCTTGGCTCACTGCAACCTCCGCCTTCTGGGTTCAAGCGATTCTCCTGTCTCAACCTCCTGAGTAGCTGGAATTACAGGTGCATATCACCACACCCGGCTAATTTTTGTATTTTCAGTAGAGACGGGGTTTCACCATGTTGGCTAGGCTGATCTCGAACTCCTGACCTCAGGTGATCCGCCAACCTCAGCCTCCCAGAGTGCTGGGATTACAGGTGTGAGCCACTGGGCCTGGCCAGGATTTCTTTCATTTCAACTGACTGTTGGCTTATTAACTCTACTTTTTTGTTTTAATTTTTAGTGGTTACTGTTATTTTAATGTATTAGTCAGATTTTTCAAGAAAAACAAAACCTATAGGAGATGGGTAGATGGATAGATAGATAGATACATACATACATACATAGACAGAGGAGGATTTATTATAAGGAATTGGCTTGCATGATTATGGAGGCTGAGAAGTCCCAAGATCTGCAGTTGACAAGTTGAGGACCTAGGAGTATCAGTGGCATAACTCCAGTCTGAATCTGAGTCCAAAGGCTGGAGAAGATCAGTGTTCCAGCTCAAAAACAGGCAGGGAGAGCCTTCATCTTCTGGCAGGAGTGCCTTTTTGTTCTTGTCAGTTCTTCAAATGATTGGATGTGGTCCACCCACATTAGGGAGGGCAATGTGCTTTACTCAGTCTATTGATTCAAATAATGTCATGCAGAAACACCCTCGTAGACATACCCAGAATAATGTTTAACTGAATATCTGGCACCCCATGGCCTAGGCAAGTTGACACATAAAATTAACCATCACATCTGAGATGTACAATTTGCATCTTTAACTTATCACAGTCTTTCTGCAAAGAATATTATATCACTTATCTGGGCGTAGTGCTGTGTGCTTATAGTCCCAGCTACTCAGGAGGCTAAGTGGGGAGGATTGCTTGAGCCCTGAAGTTTGAGGCTGCAGTGAACTGTGATCACATCACTGCTCTTCAGCCTGGGCGAGAGAGCAAGAGCTTGTCTCTAAATAAATAAATAAATAAATAAAAAGAATATTACCTCATGTATAGTGAGTGATACAATAGTATACTTCTATTTCCTCCTCTTTTGTGGCTATTGCTGACATATAATTTGTCTATAGCTATGAGCCCTGCAGTACATTGCTATTATGTTTTGCTTAAATAGTAAATTGTCTTTTAAACATATTAAAATGAAATAAGGTGTTTTATGTTTATGTGCATATTTGCCATTTCTGGTGCTCTTTATACCTTTGTGTAGACCCAAATATCCATCTTTGTAACTTTCCTTCTTCCTGATATATTTTCTTTAACATTTGTATACCGCAGGTATGCTGGTGACAGTTTCTTTCAGTTTTTGTCTGGAAAAGTCATTTAAAGTTAAAACATTTTAAAACTTTACAATTTGCAATAACATTATACTTATGAAGAATTACAAAATTGCACAAAAAATTTCCATAAACGTATCTCCCAATTTCTTCATATGGTAACATCAACAAAACTACCATCCAAACCAGAAGATTGACATTGATACAATACTATTAATTCACCTGGAGACCTTATTCCAGTTTTGTCCATTGTCCTACTATTGCCCCTTTTCTTGACCAGTATTCAGTCCAGGGTTGCTTATTGCCTTTAATTGTCTTTTCTTCTTAGTCTCCTTTAATCTGGGATAGTTCCTCAGGCTTCCTTTCTTGACACTTGTGCCGGTTGTTTACGGTTGCCCTGCAGAGCAAAGATCAGCTCCTCTACCCAAATGTGGTTTGAATGTGGAGACTGATAATGCCACATATACACAAAGACGGCATGAGACATTCTGGGCAGACCACAACAGGCTCCCCAAAAGGCCCCCAAATGGCTTGAGAACAAGGGAGGGGCAAGTTGCCTTGGGTCTTATTGGGGTTAAGGGCTGGGGATAGGTCATGGTTTTCCCATGCACAAGTCAGTGTTTGAACTTACCTGCTGGAGCCAAGGGAGGAAACACCTAGGCTTTTTTGTCTACCAAATGGAAGGCAAAGATTAAGGAGGAGTTGTGGGGCTTCAAAACTGTCAGTGGTCAAACATCAAATATGGAATCAGATTCTGTTACAATTCACCCCTGATGTTTAATGGATTACTGAAATGTGTCCTGTTTTATTTAATTAAATTTAAACTTGTTTAAGTATGCTATGATGGTACTCTATGACACCTGCAGCCTGAGGCCAGTAAAGCAGGGATAATTTCTGTTGAATTCCTTCTTATTAAAGAACCCAATGTTATGTATTTTGAGAAATGAAATGAATGCCTTGGTCACTCTCAAGATTTGTGGAACTCTGAAGGGGATAAGGAGTGTCTTGGCGAGGCCTTGTATTGTGGCTTGAGTATGTGCAGAGATATATCTGACCTTGATTTATATTTCTGGGTATCTTCAAGCAAGACATTTCCAGAGTTCTTTACCCCAAAGAGGATGACTTTGGATAAAGAACTGTT
Source organism: Theropithecus gelada (assembly GCF_003255815.1). Lineage (NCBI taxonomy): Eukaryota > Metazoa > Chordata > Mammalia > Primates > Cercopithecidae > Theropithecus > Theropithecus gelada. The sequence continues at coordinate 25,087,398 of NC_037684.1, read as the reverse complement.
GTTGCCATTAGTCGAACCAGATAGCCAGGTAATTGGCAATGGCCTAGGGGTCTGAAAAATGTTAAGATGGGGTCGCTTATTGGCCAGGGCATCCTTTGTTGCCACTATGACTGCTTGAAGTTTGGCAAATTGTGTGGATCCTTGGGTCCTGTCTTTTATCAGGGATGTCTGTTAAGAGATGGAAAACGTAGAATCAGATATGACGGTAGCACTGCCATTTTAAAAGTATACGAATTCCCTTTGCTGTTCACTTAGTTGATCCCAAGGGATCCTCAAGAAGCTAAGAGGTCTGAGAAAGGAATGGCCTCCTTCAGCACTGTGGTATCTGGTCAGGAACCAAGGACAGGGGAGCCCATGGCATCCTGCAGGTGGGATATGCTACAGGATCCAGATTTGGCTCCATACTATAGATATTATTTTCATTTTAGCAAGGAAGCCTCAATAGCCATGCCAAGCTTTGGAGGTGTGGCTTCCATGGCCCAAGGCATAGCGGGCAGCTAGTGTGCCATGGTCTCAAGGCCTGTAAGAGCCTCCTTTTTTGGAAGAGTCCAGTATGCAGTCAGCAATTGTCACTCTAATGATGTATAGCGTTGGGCTGAGGAAGGCGATTTCTTGCATCAGAAACCCGCAATTTATGGCCATCACAAGTGAATCAAAGACTATGGAAGTATGAGAGGAGGTTGCTAAAGCCTCTACAGTGAAGGAATTTCTGGGGAGCACTAACAGTAGGGTCTGTCCTTTTGCAATTTGAATAGGTTCTAAGCCTTTTGTTATAGCGGACCCCATTTAGGTGAACAAATTTGTAAGGAACAGCAAAAATGGGCTTAAGTAGGGCCAGGTGTGATGGCTCACACCTGTTATCCCAGCACTTTGGGAGGCCGAAGCGGGTGAATCACTTGAGGTCAGGAGTTTGAGACCAGCCTGGCCAACATGCTGAAACCCCGTTTCTACTAAAAAAATACAAAAAAATTAGCTGAGCCTGGTGGTGGGTGCGTGTTATCCCAACTTCTTGGGAGGCAGAGGCAGGAGAATCGCTTGAACCTGAGAAGTGGAGGTCGCGGTGAGCCAAGATCATGCCACTGCAGTCCAGCCGTGGTGGCAGAGGGAGATTCTGACTCAAAAAAAAAAAAAAAAAAAAAAAATGCCTTAAGTAAAATGTGTAAAGGAGGAATATGTTGCTTCAGGACCCCCAAAGTTCTAAAAGATACTGGGCTTTTAGCATTATGGGTGCTAAGAGGATCAACAGCGATTTCTTGACAATGCCAGGGATAAACAGCTCTGTTTACCAAATAATGCCCAGAAATTTTACTAAGGTATGCTTGTGCTTTTACCTTGTACTTTGTGTGGAAGCAATGACCCATCCTTTTTTATGAGCTCCCTTTTGAATGTTTGTATGCCTTAAATTAGTGTGTCAAATGAATTTCCATTGCACCCAGCTACTTCAGGAGGCTGAGAGGGGAAGGTCATTTGAGCCCAGGAGTTTGAGGCTGCAGTGTGCTATGACTGTGCTTGCAAATAGCTACCGTGCTCCAGCCTGGGCAACATAGTAAGATACTGTCTTTTTAAAAAATTAATTTCCTCTGAGAAGGATGTCATCAATCTAACATCATACTTGTGTTTCTGGAGACAGTTGGATGCAGTTAAGGTTTTGTTTGTAAAGACTGTGTGCAATGGCAGGTCTGTTGGGGGTCCCATGGGTAGCTAGATAAAAGTATATGGTGTCCATGCAATGGACAAACTGGTTGAAATGGGAACTTAAGGAACATATTAGCTCAAATATATGATAGCAAAGTATTTGCCAGTTGCTGACTGGAGGGAGGCAGTAATTTTAGTAATATAGAAGCTGTCCTGTTTTTCACTCACAACACTTCTGACACTAAATGTATGGATTTTTTCCCCCTATACCAACTGATATGGTTTGACTGTGTCTCCACCCAAATCTCATCCTGAATTGTAACTCCCACAATTCCCACGTGTCGTGGGAGGAACCTGGTGGGAAGTAATTGAAACATGGGGGTGGGTCTTTCCTGTACTATTCTCAGGATAGTGAATAAGTCTCACAAGATCTAATGGTTTTAAAAATGGGCGTTTCCCTGCACAAGCTCTCTTTCTTTTGCCTGCTGCCATCCACGTAAGATGTGACTTGTTCCTCCTTGCCTTCTGCCATGATCGTGAGGCCTCTCCAGCCATGTGGAATTGTAAGTCCATTATACCTCTTTTCTTCCCAGTCTCAGGTATATCTTTATTAGCAGCATGAAAACAGCCTAATACACCAACCAATTTTCCAAGTCTCTGAACACCAGCTGGGTGTCCAGCAATTCTGTTTCATTCTGACACTATCTACCTGGAGTTAGCATCAGTTCCCATGAAATTGCCCCATCTGTAGAGACCAATCACAAGTCCCAGGCCTCCTGTACTTCTGACTCGACCAGTTAAAAATCGGATGTTCTCATGACCCCCTCCTCAGTTTCCATAATTTACTGGAATAGCTCACAGAACTCGGGAAAATACTTTACTTACATTTACTGGCTTATTATAAAGGATGCAACTCAGGAACAACCAGTTGGAAGAGATGCCCAGGGCAGGATATTGAGCGGGGGTCGGGGAGGGTACACCCAGAGTTTCCATGCCCTGAGTGCTTCACTTTCCCAGGACTTCCACATGTTCACAGAACCCTGTAGGGTAGAGGGGTTATGGAGGTTTCATTACATAGGCATGATTGATTAAATCATTGGCCACTGGTGACTGATTCAATCTCCAGCCCTCTCCCCGCCCCATAGGTCTGAGATGAGCCTGAAAGTTCCAACCTTTTAATGCCTTGGTCTTTCTGATCATCAGCTCCCATCTTGAAGCTATCTAGCACCCCCAGCTAATCATTTCATTAACATGCAAAAGACATGTATTAGCCTAAAGATTTCAAGGGTTTCAGGAGTGCCAGGAACTCATTAAGTGGAACTGCAGCATTATGATTGTGGTAATCCACCATCAGGCATCCTTCATTCATTCTAGTAAGACCAGGACAATTTGGAGTGGAGAAAAACTGGGGACAATCACCCTTCTCTAAATAGGTCTTATGTAATGGGTTTTGAGCTTATGGCTGGGTACAGTAGCTTACACTTGTAATCCTAGCACTTTGGGAGGCTGCGGCGGGTAGATTGCTTGCATCCAGGAGTTTGAGACCAGCCTGGGAAACATGGGGGGAAAACCGTCTCTACAAACAAACAAACAAACAAAAATTAGCTGAGCCAAGTGGCATGTGCCTGTAGTCCTAGCTACTTGGGAGGCTGAGGTGGCAGGATGACCTGAACCTGGGAAGGGGAAGCTGCAGTGAGCCGAGATTGCACCACTGCACTTCAGCCTGGGCCACAGAGTGAGACCCTGTCTCTAAAAGGTCGTAGTTCATTTTATTTATTTGTTTTTTATACAGAGTCACTCTCAGGATACCTAGTTTAATCTATGTTGGTCTGTGTGAACAGTTTTAATAGGTTACGATAAAGGCTCAGGTTCTCATTTTGTTAAGCCAGTTGTAATTGCCAAAAACTTAATTTTGCTTTTGTTTAGTACTGACTAGGCCAGAGTACATGCCCATGGTAGAATATTTTAGGGCAACAGGCACTATGAATATGGGGAATTTAGGGAAATCAATAGTTCTTTTTTTTTTTTTTTTGAGACGGAGTCTTGCTCTGTTGCCCAGGCTGGAGTGCAGTGGCACGATCTCGGCTCACTGCAACCTCCGCCTCCTGGGTTCAAGCGATTCTCCTGCCTCAGCCTCCTGAGTGGCTGGGACTACAGGCACCCGCCACCGCGCCTGGCTAATTTTTTTGTATTATCCAGGATGGTCTCGATCTCCTGACCTCGTGATCTGCCTGCCTCAGCATCCCAAAGTGCTGGGATTACAGGTGTGAGACACCGCGCCCAGCCAAGTTTTGTATTTTTTTAGTAGAGACAGAGTTTTACCATGTTGGCCAGGCTGATCTCAAACTCCTGACCTCAGATAATTCGCCTGTCATGGCCTCCCAAAGTGTTGGAATTATAGGCGTGAGTCCGCGTCTGGCCAAGTTTTGTATTTTTTTAAGTAGACGTGGGGTTTCACCATGTTGGCCAGGCTGGTCTCGAACTCCTGACCTCAGGTAATCCACCCGCCGTGGCCTCCCAAAGGGTTGGGATTATAGGCATGAGCCACTGTTCCTGGCCTAAAGTTAATTTAGAATTTATGTTGTACAAGTGCGAAAGCCAAAGAGACCCCCCCACTTCCTCCTTTAAATATCTTTTTTATTGTATAGGTTTTAGAGTAAATTTCAGATTTACAATTGGGTTAAATCATGAACCTCTGTTAAGTTGTGTGTGTGTGTGTGTGTGTGTGTGTGTGTCTGGGGGAGTTACTGGATGTACTTCAGGAGGAGGGAGCTTCTCTTCTCTGCTCATATTTATGTTTATTCTTCTGGAGAGTCACAAATCAGTACCCTCAGGGTAAGGGGCCACTTTTGCGGCAGCCACTTTCATGGCGATTGTTATTTTATTTGATTTAGGGACCCTGGACTTAAGCTGGATTTTTTTTTTTTTTTTAGACAGTCTCACTCTCTCTCCCAGGTTGGAGTGCAATGGTGTGATGTCAGCTCACTGAAGCCTCAACTTCATCAGCTCAAGTGATCCTACCACCTCATCCTCCAGAGTAGCTGGGACTATAGGCACCCACCACCACACACAGCTGATTTCTGTATTTTTTGTAGAGATGGGATTTTGCTGTGTTGCCCAGGCTGGTGGAATTTTTTTTTTTTTTTTTTTTTTGAGACAGGGTCTTACTCTGTTGCCCAGGCTGGAGTGCAGAAGCACAATCTCAGCTCAGTGCAACCTCTGCTACTGGGTTCAAGTGATTCTCATGCCTCAGCCTCCTGAGTAGCTGGGACTACAGGGGCACGCCCTCACATCTGGCTAATTTTGTATTTTTGGTAGAGATGGGGTTTCACCATGTTGGCCAGGCTGGTCTCAAACTGCTGACCTCAAGTGATCTGCCCGCCTCGGCCTCCCAAGTGTTGGGATTACAGGTACAGGCATGAGCCAGTGCACCCAACCCCTGGATTTTTTTTAATGGCAAGGTCTTACTCTGTCACCCAGGCTGGAGTGCAGTGGCACAATCATGGCTCACTGCAGCCTCAACCTCAAGCAATCTTCCCACCTCAGCCCCCACAAGTAGCTGGGACTACAGGTACATTCCATACCTGGCTAATTTTAAATCTTTTTATATAGATGAGGTGTTTTTTGTTTGTTTGTTTGTTTGTTTACAAAATATCGCTCTGTTGCCAGGCTGAAGTGCAGTGACACAATCTCAGCTCACTGCAACCTCCATCTCCTGGGTTCAGGCGATTCTACTGTCTCAGTCTCCCGAGTAGCTGGGACTACAGGTGCGCACCACCACACCTAGCTAATTTTTGTATTTTTAGTAGAGATGGGGTTTCACCACGTTGGCCAGCATGGTCTCAATCTTTTGACCTCGTGATCCACCTGCCTCAGCCTCCCAAAGTGCTGGGATTACAGGGGTGAGCCCCTACGCCCGGCCTAGACGAGGTCTTACTATGTTTCCCAGGCTGATCTTGAACTCCTAGGCTCAAGCAATTCTCCCACCTCAGCCTCCCAAAGCGTTAGAACTACAGGCATGAACCACTGCACCCAGCCTTGAGTTGGATTTGAATGAATCCCTTGATAGGTTAAGCTGCAGCACTTAATCAAACCCAGCTTCTTTCTGGGTCTGTTTTATAGTTATCTGGTAGGGTGATGATGGTGTCCTCTGACCCTTTAAAAGAGATGGAGTAATGCATTCTGGCCTAGTTTTTATAAGGGTTCACGCCATGGAGTGCTATTGAGTGTTTTTATCTTTAATCCTGGTGACTGTGCTTCCTCACCAGAGCAACCACCAGACGGCCCTGTATATTGCACAGGGTATCAGCCTTTCTCCAGCACACTCTATAGAACATAGGCTAATGCCTAGTTGGGACACACAACCAATAGTCACAAAATAATAAGTGTCATGCCCTTGAGTCTAGTATCAGCCATGGTTTATGCCAGAATCAAGACATATGATTCAATCTGAGATGCACAGATAGGTCCAGATGGGGCTCACATTTTAGGGCCACTTTAAGGACATCTTCAATTTTATACTTCTGTCTCAGAATGCCAATTACAGAAACTTTCAATTCAGGTCAGTTACATCCATAACAGAGATTTAGTAGTACTCAGCAAATGTGGAACAAAGCAGCACAGCTCAAAGTGTGAGCTTGCCAATAGGCAGCAGAATCAATAGCAAGCCAAAGCGAGAGGAGAGAGACCCCTGATGGTAGGTGGCTATCATCTAAGGCACGCTGTTCTCTGTGCCAGCTGTCTTGTGATTGCCCCACAGGGGAAGGGATCAAATCTCTACCCCAGATTTGGTTTAGATGTCAAGATTGGTGATGCCAAATACACACATATGGAGGGTTTGGAAAAGCTTATTACTCGTGTTATGAGGTTTTCTGTTCAGAACAGGGCAGGCTCTTAAGCAGGCCTAAAAACAGCTTGAGAACAAGGAGAGGCAAGTGGCTCTGGGTTTTATTGCTAGGGAGTAAAGCCGGGGTGAGGGTTCTGATGCACAGGCCAGGGTTTTGTGGTTTGAATTTCCCTACTGGTGCAAGAGAGGAGAGTACCCTGGCATTAAAGGAGGAGAGTACCCTGGCATTATTATTATTATCATTATTATTATTATTTTGGAGACAGAGTCTCACCCTGTTGCCCAGGCTGGAGCACAGTGGTGCAATCTCAGTTCATTGCAACCTCTGCCTCCCAAATTCAAGCAATTCTTGTGCCTCAGCCTCCCAAGTAGCTGGGATTACAGGCATGCGCCACCATGCCCAGCTAATCTTGTATTTTTAGTAGAGATAGGGTTTCACCATGTTGGCCAGGCTGGTCTCAAACTCCTGGCCTCAGGTGATCCATCCACCTTGGCCTCCCACAGTGCTGGGATTATAGGTGTGAGCCACCATGCCCAGCTTCTGCCTTTATTATTGGCTTGCCCAGGTTTTGGGTAAAAGGGAAAGGAGGAGTGGAGCTGTGGACTTGAAAACTCAGCAGTCGAACATCAAAAATGGAATCAAGTAATTTATTACACTGGTCAATTATTTTGTAAAATGCGTCTCAATTTGAATTTGATATCCCTCATGACTAAATATATAAGCATACCTCTTGGCATGAAAACCACAGATGTGATGTTGTACCCATCTCAGTTCATGACATTATGAGGTACAGGATGCTAATAGGTCTCTCATGTTCATAGTTTAAAGATGGAAAAATTTTTAAGTTAATAGTTTTTATTTTAGCACTTTAAAGATGTTATTCCATTATCTTCTGGTATGCATAGTTTATGACAAGAAGTCCATTGTATTTGTCTTCTTTGCTCTTCTAGGTAATGTGTTCATTTTTTTCTAGGTACTCTAAGATTTTCTTTATTAATTTTTATTAATATTTATTTATTTATTTTTAGATGGAATCTCACTCTGTTGCCCAGGCTGGAGTGCAGTGGTGTGATCTTGGCTCACTGCAACCTCTGTCTCCTGAGTTCAAGCAATTTTCCTGTCTCAGCCTCCCGAGTAGCTGGGATTACAGGCATGTGCCACCATGCTCGGCTAATTTTTGCATTTTTTTTTTAGACAGAGTTTCGCTCTTGTCACCCAGGTTGGAGTGCAATGGTGCAATCTCAGCTCACTGCAACCACCGCCTCCTGGGTTCAAGTGATTCTCCAGCCTCAGCCTCCTGAGTAGGTGGGATTACGGGCACCTGCCACCACACCTGGCTAATTTGTGTATTTTTAGTAGAGATAGGATTTCACTATGTTGGCCAGGCTGGTCTCTAACTCCTGACCTCAGATAATCCACCCACTTCAGCCTCCCAAAGTGCTGGCATTATAGGTGTGAGCCAACTCATCCAGCCTAATTTTTGTATTTTTAATGGAGATGGGGTTTTGCCATGTTGGCCAGGCTCGTCTCAAACTCCTGACCTGATGTAATCTGCCTGCCTCGGCCTCCCAAAGTGCTGAAATTACAGGCATGGGCTACCATGCCCAGCCTATTTTATTTGTTTTTACTTACTTATTTTTTTAAGACAGAGTCTCACTCTGTTGCCCAAGCTGGAGTGCAGTGCAGTGGTGCAATCTTAGCTCACTTCAACCTCCGCCTCCCAGGTTCAAGCAATTCTCCTGCCTCAGCCTCCCGAGTAGCTGGGACTACAGGCGTGCACCACTACGCCTAATTTTTGTATTTTTACTAGAGACAAGGTTTTGCTGTGTTGGCCGGGCTGCTCTCGAATTCCTGTTCCCAAGTGATCCACCTACTTTGGCCTCCCAAAGTGCTGGGATTACAGGCTTGAGCCACGTGCCCAGTCAACATTTTCAATAATTTGATTATGATGTGTCTTGGTTTTGATACTATCTTATAAGTCATTGATGCTCTGTTATTTTTGTGGATTTTTTGTGCTTTATTTTCAATAGTTTTTATTGCTATATTTTTAAATTCACCAATCTTTTCTTATGCAGTGCTTCTGCAGTGTATAATCTGCTGTTAATTCCTCCTGTGCATCTTTCATTTTTAGATCATATGCTTTTCATCTCTTGAAGTTCCATTTTGGGTACTTTAAAAATATATTTCTTTTCTCTCTTCATCATATTTATGTTTTTCTTTATACCCTTGGGCATAATTTATGAGATTTATAATGGCTATTTTAAGATCCTTGCCTACTAATGTCATCATCTCTGAATTTTGTGGTCTGTTCCTATTGCTTCATTTATCTGCTGGTTATGGGTAATTTTTTCCCATTTATTTGACTACCTGGCAATTTTTTATTGGATGCTGAATATCGTGTATTTTGGGTTGTTGAGTGCAAGATATTGTTGTATTCTTTTAAAGAGTACTGGAGAAAAATACAAAAATTAGCTGGGCATAGTGGCACACGTCTGTGGTCCCAGTTACTCAGGAAGCAGAGGTTGCAGTGAGCCGAGATCATGCCACTGCACTCCAACTTGGGTGACAGAGTGAGACTCTGTCTCAAAACAAAACAAAACAAAACAAACACTCAAACAAAAAAACAGAGTTCTGAATTTTGTCCTGGCATATAATTAAGTTACTTGTGATTTGTTTTATTCTTTTAAGTCTTGCTATTAAGCTTTGTTAGGAAAAGCCCAGGTTGGCCTCTATTCTAGAGCTGTTAATAATTTAGCCCCACTAAGTCTCTATCCTCCTGAAGACTCTACCCAATACCTGTGTGTTATGAGGTCTCTTCACTCTGGTTGATGGAAACACAAACTATGCCCAGCCCTGTGTAAACTCCAACACTTGTTCAGTCTTCTGCTTTCTGATTTTACTTTTTCTAACTGTCTGGAATTTCACCCCACACCTGTGTAGATCAGTCCCCAAAGACTTGAGGGAATCTCTAATGATCTATGAGACTTTGTTGCTTTCTCTCTCTCTCCCCCCATGCAGCTCTTGCTTCTCTGGCACTCTCTCCCACAAATTCTAGCTGCCTTCACATCCTTGAACTCTAAACCCTGTCTCCTAAACTCAGTGAGACCACGGGGCTTTGTTTGGGTACTCCATGTAGCACTCTCTTCACTGTCTCCTTGTAGTAAGCTGGGGCTCTGGTGAGGCTGAACTTATTTTTCTTTTCTCAGAGATCTTAGTCTTGCACTGCCTGCTGTCCAATGAGTGAAAACAGTTGTTTCATATATTTTGTTTAATTTACTAGTTTTGGGTGTGTGTGGTGGGGGAAGCAATCTCTACAACAGTTTATCCTTCATGCGCAGAAGTGGAAGCCCCACAGTGATCCCTTTAAAATACATGGGTAGGCCAGGTGCAGTGGCTCATGCCTGTAATCCTAAGACTTTGGGATGCCAAGGCAGGTGGATTGCTTGAAGCCAGGAGTTCCAGACCAGTCTGGGCAACATGATGAAACCCCATCTCTACTAAAAATACAAAAATGAGCCGGGCATGGTGGTGTGTACCTGTAGTTCCAGCTACTCTGGAGGCTGAGGCACAAGAATCACTTGAACCTAGGAAGTGGAGCTTGCAGTGAGCCAAGATCACACCACTGCATCTAGCTGGGCAGCAGAGAAGACTCTGTCTCAAAAAAACATAAATAAATAAATAAATAAATAAAATACATGTCTAAAACCCAACCATGTACTTAATATTTCAAATGAAGTACTGAAATGGCTCTATAATTCAAACTTTTAGATGTATCTAGCTTTATTATTATTATTATTATTATTATTTATATTTTGAGACAGAGTCTAGCTATGTTGCCCAGGCTGGAGTGCAGTGGCATGATCTCGGCTACTACAACTTCCACCTCCTGAGTTCAAGCAATTCTCCTGCTTCACCTACTTAAGTGTATATTTAATTGGTTTGAAGGTGATTTCGTCTCTGGAAGATTTTCCCAAGAACCTTTTACCAAGCCAGGGAAGAAAGAGCTTGGGACATTGGAGGAATAGGAACTTGGCTAGATGTGGCCAGAGCAGAGGAAGAGAGGAGAGTGATGTAGGATGAGATTAGAGAGCCAGCTAGAAGCCAGATGATGCCAGGCCTGGGACATCAGAGTGAGAAGCTTGGATTTTATTCCAAGTGTAATGGGAGGTCACTGAAAGGTTTTAAGCAACAGGGTGGCATGATCTGATTTTAAAGATCACATTGCTGTATGAATGATGGCTTCTAGGGGGCAAAGGCAGAAATAGAGACCATTTAGGAAGCTGCTGTTGTAGTCAAGGTGGACAAATAGTGACTTGAATAAAGGTGGTGACAGCAGAAGTAGGCAGAAGTGTTTAGGGACTAGCGGTGTTCGAATATCTACTATGTGTTTGTCAGCTAGAAACACATGACAGAGAAATAACAGATTAATAAAAGAGATAGATCCTGACCCTGTGGGGCCTCCAGGCAAATGTAGTGGTTAATTCTTAATATTTTGGGGGTCACAGACTCCTGTGAGAATCTTACCTAAGCTACAGACCCTCACCACAGAAAAAAGCACATAATCACACATGCTCACTTTTTTGTACCATTTTATGAATATTTTACATTCATCATGATAAGTTCACCTGGTCAAGTGGATATTAAAGGATAAGTAAAGGCTCATATATGTGTGGACAAGGAGTGCATACAAAATTATGGAGAAATGATGGTGGATCAGTGGAGCAACTGGGGAGCTGCTGTGTGCTGGGGCAGAGGAGAGTGACAGGACAGGGGCCTAGCATGCCTCCAACCCAATCAGCAAAGCATCCACACATCCACAGCACTGTGCTGGGTGGGAAAGCTGCTTCTCACCCTGGCTGAAAGAGAAGATGCAAGCGATGTAGTGCTTCATCAATGTTGTAGACTAAACATTTATCTGTCTCCAAAATGTATATGTTGAAATAGAATCTCCAGTGTGATGGTATTTGGAGGTGAGGCCTTTGAGAGGTAATTAGGTCATAAGCCTTCATGAATGGGATTAGAGCCCTTATAAAAGAGACTCCCATCTGCCATGTGAGGATACTGAGAAGATGACCATCTACAACCCAGGAAGCAGGCCTTCGCCAGACACCAAATCTGCCAGCGCCTTCACCTTGTCCTTCTCAGCCTCTAGAACTCTGAGAAGTGTTTGTGGTTTAAGCTGCCCAGTCTAGGATATTTTTGCTATGGCAGCTCAAACTGCCTAAGGCAAACAGTAACCTCAGGATAGGAGTGGGCTGCCAGGTGGAACCTTCTTGAAAGGTTTCTGGATGGAAGATTTGAGTCACTTAAATATATATCATGTATCACGTGTGTGTGGAGAGAGAGAGGCAGGTGGGGCGGGAGAATATGTACTGCCTCGTTATGCATGCTAGTATAGTCCTGATTTGTTATGCTGTCATGTGATACATAACAGTGTTTGGGTCAGCAATGAACCACATATATGGTAGTCATCCTATAAGGTTATAATACCAGGCCAGGCACAGTGGCTCACGCCTGTAATCCCAGCACTTTGGGAAGCCTAGGCAGGGGGATAACCTGAGGTCAGGAGTTCAAGACCAGTCTGGCCAATGTGGAGAAACCCTGTCTCTACTAAAAACACAAAAATTAGCTGGGCTTGGTGGCATGCACCTGTCATCCCAGCTACTTGGGAGGCTGAGGCAGGAGAATCGCTTGAACCCAGGAGGCGGAGGTTGCAGTGAGCCTAGACCCCACCATTGTACTCCAGGCTGGGCAACAAGAGCAAAACTCCATCTCAAAAAAAAAAAAAAAAGATTATAATACCATATTTTCACTGTACCATTTCTATGTTTAGATACACAAACACCATTATGTTATAGTTGCCTAGAGCATTCAGTATACAGTACTCAACATGCTGGATGAGTTTGTAGCCTAGGAGCGAAAGGCTACACCATATAACTTAGGTGTGTAGTGGGTTATACCATCTAGGTTTGTGTAAGTATACTCTGATGTTATCACAACGATAAAGTCACCTAGCCATGCGTTTCTCAGAATGTTTCCCTCTTGCTAAATGGCACATGACTGTATTTCAGTTTCTTCTTTCTTTTCTTCCTTTCTTTCTTTCTTTCTTTCTTTTCTCTTTCTTTCCTTCTTTCTTTCTCTCTCTCTTTCTCTCTCTCTCTCTTTCTTTCTCTCTCTCTCTCTCTTTCTTCCTTTCTCTTTTTTTTTTTTCAGGGTCATTCTCTGTCACCCAAGCTGGAGTGCAGTGGTGCAAACTCGACTCACTGAAGCCTTGACTTCCTGGGCTCAAGCAGTCCTTCCCCCTCAGCCCCCAAGTAGCTGGGACTACAGGCACACGCCACCATGCCCGGCTTTTTTTTTTTTTTTTGAGATGGGGTTTCTCCATGTTGCCCAGGCTGGTCTTGAACTCTTAAGCTCAAGTAATCTGCCCACCTTGGCCTCCTCCCAAAGTTCTGGGATTGCAGACCTCGCCCGGCTATTTCAATTTCTAAAGTGCTAGTAAAAATCCACTAAATTGTTTACCCAACTCATCAACGAGTTACAACCCACAGTTTGAAAACCCTAGTCTAGATTTTTTTCTTGCTACTCCCTTCAGTATGAACATGAGAAAGGCTCATCATCATTCCATATTTGATATTTTGACATAAATCTGCTGGATTTAGCTAAATTACAATTCACCCAAATAACCAGGAGAAATTTGACTAGAACTATCTTGGTATTGCCCCTGGTTGTTGCTTCTTTTTGACAGTAAACCAAAAAATTAAGCGCATGGTTATGGAGTCTGACTGCTTGAGCTGGCTGTCCCACCTGCCTCAGTTTCTTCATCAATATCTGGGACATCATCATCCTAATAGTACCTGCCTCCTGGGTAAGCCATGTAAGACAATTAACACAGGGCCTGGCACATAGTAAGTGCTCAAAAGATGTTGGCAACTATGGTATTTATTATTTTTTAAACTGTCAATGTTGTTGTCTTATAGCGGAGACCTGAAAGCAGCTTAACCATGAGCAGCACTCAACTAAGCGAAGAAATTCTTCGCAATAAATAGGGATGTTTGAAAGGTTTTACGTTGGACCCGCCTTACCGTGGACAGACACTAGAGGGTGCTCCTCGCTCAGAAAGCCGCGTATTGCCAGGCCTGGGACCTCTGCCAGGAAGCGCTTGGACTGCCGGTCCTGAAACTTTCTCTTTGGGTCTGGTAATTTACTGGGAAGAAGTATCTGCTGCCTTGGTTCTGAAACTAAAGGCTTTTACGGAAGGAGGAGGAGACTGCAAGCGGCTACATGGAGCAGAAATGGGGCTCCTCCAAACTTTCACCAATTGGCGTTCTGCTGGACTGTGACTTGGAGAATACGAGCAGTGTCTCATTCACCCAGGAGTCCCAGGGTGTAGCACACATAGTGTCTGGCAGATAGTAAGCGCTTTGTAAATATTTATGGAATGGGACCAACCGATGGGGGCGTCTAAGACCTAAATAATTATAATTCCGAATTGGGGAGTGCTGGCACGATGATCACAGAGCATTAAGGGCTCTCCCAGAAGAATGGGGGCTGGGGATGACTGGCCAGAATGGCTTCCTGAAATTCAGGAGCCCTGGCACTCTCTGGAGTACACAGAAAAGATCTTCCACATCTGGCTTTTGGATATTTAAAAACAGCTTCCTGCTCCATTTCTTTCATGTCCTTCCTGTGGAATGATTTCTAGGCTTTTCACTAAGTTGATCGCTCCCTGCAGACTTATAGGAAGGCAAATAATAGTTTAGCACCTACTGGGTTCAAGCATCTCCTATAATCTCCATTATCTGATTTAATTGTGTCTTTATCTCATTTAATCCCTACAACAACTCTCTGAGACTAAGGTTATTATCCGCATTCTACAGATTAGAACTTGGCAAGGTTTGATAACGGGCCCAAGATCACACCATCAGGGAGTGACAGGACAGTATTTGAACCCAGATAGTCTAGTAGCAAAAGATGCTTTTAAAAATTTTCACTTAAAAGAATAACAACAACAGCAACTAACAGTATGGAGGGGGCCAGATACTTTTCTGTGTTTTACATTTATTAACTCATTTAAGTCGTTTAATTGCTATACACTTAGATGTCATCCTTTCTATTAGTACATTGCTAGTACTGAAAAGTGAAGAGAATGATATAACAAACACCCATGTACTCATCACCTGGCATGAAAAAAAGATTAAAGTTGATATTATCCAGCTGCAAAAATCTTGAAAAAGAACAAGGTTGGAGAACTTGGCCCAGTGCAGTGGCTCATGCCTGTAATCCCAGCATTTTGGGAGGCCAAGGCACGTGGATTGCTTGAGCTCAGGAGTTCGAGACCAGTCTGGGCAATGTGGTAAAAATACAAAAAATTTCTACAAAAAAAAGTTTCTACAAAAAAAAATACAAAAATTAGCCTGGTGTGGTGGTGCTCGCCTGTGGTCCCAGCTATTCAGGAGGCTGAGGTGGGAGGATCACCTGAGCCCAGGGAGGCTGAGGCTGCAGTGAGCCAAGATAGTGCCACTGCACTCCAGCCTAGGCAAAAGAGCAAGATCTTGTCTAAAAAAAAAAAAAAAAAAAAAAAAAAAAATTTGGAGAACTTACACTTTCCAATTTCAAAAGCTACAGTAATAAAACAATGTGGTACTGGCACAGGGATCAACATGTACATCAGTGGAATAGAATTGAGTCCAGAAATAAACCTGTATGTTTATGGTCAAGGTATCAAGATAATTAAATGAGGAAATAATTTTTTCCCCCACAAATAGTGCTGGGACATCTGGATAGCCACATGCAAAAGAATGAATTTGGATTCCTATCTTTTATTGTCTACAAAAATTAACTCAAAACTAATCAAAGACCTAAAGATAAGAACTAAAACTAGGCCGGGTGCGGTGGCTCACGCTTGTAATCCCAGCACTTTGGGAGGCCGAGGTGGGCGGATCCCCTGAGGTCAGGAGTTCGAGACCAGCCTGGCCAACATGGTGAAACCCTGTCTCTACTAAAAATACAAAAAATTAGCCGGGCATGGTGGTGCATGCCTGTAATCACAACTATTCAGGAGGCTGACACAAGAGAATCGCTTGAACTCGGGAGGCAGAGGTTGCAGTGAGCCGAGATGGTGCCACTGCACTCCAGCCTGGGCTACAAGAGCAAACCTCTGTCAAAAAAAAAAAAGAAAGAAAGAAAAGGAAAGAAAGAACTAAAACTATAAAACTCTTAGAAAAAACATAGGTGTAAACCTCTATTACCTTGGATTAAGCAATGGTTTCTTACATACAACACCAAAAGCACAATCAACTGAAGAAAAAATAGATCAATTAGACTTCATCAAAATTAAAAATTTGAGTGTCAAGGCCCTATCAAAGTTAAAAGATAAATCACAGAATGGGAGAAAATCTTTGCAAATCATAGATCTAGAAAGGATCTTGTGTCTAGAAGATAGAAGAGCTGTTTTCTGTTGTTGTTGAGATAGGGTCTTGCTCTGTCATCCAGCCTAAAGTGCAGTGGCATCATCATAGCTCACTGCAGCTTCCACCTCCTGGGCTCAAGCAATCCTCTCACCTCGCTCCCGAGTAGCTGGAACTGTAGGTGACACCACCATGCTTGGATAAGTTTTTAAATTTTTTTGTATAGATGAGATCTCACTACGTTGCCCAGGCTGGTCTTGAACTCCTGGCCTCAAGCGATCCTCCCGCCTCTGCCATCCAAAGTGTTGGGATTAGAGTGAGCCACCTCGTCCAGCCTATAAGAGCTCTTACAATTTAATAATAAAAAGACAAATAACCCAATTTAAATTTGGGCAAATGACTGGAATAAGCATTTCTCCAAAGAAAATATACAAATGCAAAGAAGCACATGATAAGATACTCAGCGTCGGCCAGGCATGGTGGCTCATGCCTGTAATCCCAGCACTTTGGGAAGCCGAGGCAGGTGGATCACTTGAGGTCAAGAGTTCGAGACCAACCTGGCCAACATGGTGAAACCCTGCCTCTACTAAAAATAGAAAAATTAGCCGGGTGTGGTGGCAGGCGCCTGTAATCCCAGCTACTAGGGAGACTGAGGCAAGAGAACTGCTTGAACCCGGAAGGTGGATGTTGCAGTGAGCCAAGATTGCACCACTACACTCCAGCCTTGGCAACAAGAGTGAAACTCCATCTCAAAAAAAAAAAAAAAAAAAAAAAAAAGATACTCAGTATCATTAACCATTAGGGAAATGAAAATCAAAACTTTCAAACCCACTACCATGGCTATAGTCAAAAAGACAATAACTAGTATTAGCAAGGATGTAGATGAATTGGAACCCTCATAAATTACTAGTGGGAATATAAAGAGGTGCAGCCTCTGTGGAAAACGGTTTGGCAGGTCCTCAAAGAGTTCAACATAGAGTTACCATAAGACCTAGCAATTCCACTGCTAGCTATATACCCAAGATAACTGAGAACATTATATATACTTGTACATGAGACCAGGAGCATTGACTCACACCTACAAACCCAGAACTTGGGGAGGCCAAGGCAGGAGGATCCCTTGAGCCCAGGAATTTGAGACCAGCCTGAGCAACATAATGAGATCCTATCTCTACAAAATATAAAACATTAGCGGGTTGTGGTGGTACATGCCTATAATCCCAGCTACTGGGGAGGCTGAGGTGGGAGGATTGCTTGAGCCTAGGAGTTGGAGGCTGCAATGAGCTATGATCATACCATTGCACTCCAGCCTGGGTAACACAGCAAGACTCTGTCTCAAAAAAAAAAAAAAAAAAAAATGTGTAGCTGGGCGCAGTAGCTCATGCCTGTAATCCCAGCACTTTGGGAGGCCGAGGCGGGCAGATCACATGAGATCAGGAGATCGAGACCAGCCTGGCCAACATGGTGAAACCCTATCTCTACTAAAAATACAAAAATTAGCCGGGCATGATGGCGCACACCTGTAATCCCAGCTACTCAGGAAGCTGAGATGGGAGAATTGCTTGAACCTGGGAGGTGGAGGTTGCAGTGAACCGAAATTGTGCCATTGCACTCCAGCCTGGCCAACAAAATGAGACTCTGTCTCAAAGGAAAGAAAAAAAAAAAAAAAAGTATACATGAATGCTCATAGCAGCATTATTTATAATGGCCCAAAAGTGGGAATGTATCAGTCCATTCTAACACTGCTATAAAGAATTGCCTGAGACTGGGTAACTTATACAGGAAAGGGTTTTAATTGACTCACAGTTCCGCTTTGCTGGGGAGGCCTCAGGAAACTTACAATCATGGCAGGAGGCAAAGGAGAAACAGGAGGCAAAGGAGAAACAGGCACCTTCTTCACAGGGCGGCAGGACGGGAGTGAGTGCAAGCAGGGGAAATGCCAGATGCTTATAAAACCATCAGATCGGCCGGGCGCGGTGGCTCAAGCCTGTAATCCCAGCACTTTGGGAGGCCGAGACGGGCGGATCACGAGGTCAGAAGATCGAGACCATCCTGGCTAACACGGTGAAACCCCGTCTCTACTAAAAAAATACAAAAAAAAACTAGCCGGGCAAGGTGGCGGGCGCCTGTAGTCCCAGCTACTCGGGAGGCTGAGGCAGGAGAATGGCGTAAACCCGGGAGGCGGAGCTTGCAGTGAGCTGAGATCCGGCCACTGCACTCCAGCCCGGGAGACAGAGCCAGACTCCGTCTCAAAAAAAAAAAAAAAAAAAAACCATCAGATCTCCTGAGACTCACTCATTATCACGAGAACAGCATGGGGGAAACCATCCCCATGATCCAATTACCTCTACCTGGTCCCACCCTTGACATGTGGGGATTAATACAATTCAAGGTGAGGTTTGGGTGGGGACACAGAGCCAAACCATATCAGGGAACAACCCAGGTGTTTATCAATCAATGAGTGGATAAACAAATATGTGGTCTATCCATGCAGTGAAATATTATTCTACCATAAAAAGGAATGAAGTACTGATACAAGCTACAGCATGGATGAACCTTGTAAACATTATGCTAAGTGAAAGAAGCCAGTCACAAAAGGCCACATATTATATGATTCCATTTATATTAAATATTCAGATAGGCACATTCACTGAGATTTGTGGTTGTCAGAGGCTAGAAGTAGGGAGCAATGAGAAATGACTGCACACAGGCACAGGTTCTGGAATTGGATAGTAGTGATTGTTGAACAACCTTGTGAATCTGCTAAAAAACATTGAGTCATATATTTTTAAATGGTGAATTTTATGGTATATGAATTATAGCTCAATTTAAAAAAGAGAAAAAAGTTGATATTTTCTTCATAGATAACTCCATGATTCTCAAACATTTTGGCCTCAAAACCCCTTTAGACTCTTAACAATTACTGAAATAGCCCCAAATAGCTCTTGTTTATGTATTTTGTTTTTGTTTTTGTGTGCTTATATTCAATATCCATTAAATTTACCATGTTAGAAAGTAAAACAGAAATTTTAAAAATATGTATTAATTCATTTAAAATAGCGTTAATAAACCATATGCTATACATATTAGCATAAGTAGCAGTTGAAAAATAATTGTATTTTCCAAAACAAAAGAATTAGTGAGAAGAGTGACATTGTTTTGGATTTTTGTTGTCTGTTAAATGTCTAGAGCTGAGTAGAAGATAGCTGCGTTCTCATACCTGCTTCTATTTACATTCAATGTGTTGAGATAGGTTGTTTTGGTTGAAATATATGAAAAAAGTCTGTCTTCACACAGTTATGTAGTTGAAAAAAGGAAGACTATCTTAATAGCCTTTTCAAATAATTGTGGATATTTTTCTTAGATTACACACCAAAACTGGACAAGTGTAGTTTCTTAAAGTTTAACTGCAATGTGGAACCTGAAACCGTAAATTTTTCAATCGGTCTATCATGGTTTTTTTTGTTGTTGTTGTTTGTTTGTTTGTTTGTTTTTAGACAGGATCTTACTCTGTCGTCCAGGCTGGAGTTCAGTGACACAATCAGGGCTTACTGCGGCCTCAACCTTCCAGGCTCAAGAGATCCTCCCCGCTTAGCCCCTGGTGGGACTACAGGGATGCGCCACCATGCCCAGCTAATTTTTTGTATTTTTAGTAGAGATGGGTTTTTGCCTGCCTTCCTTCCTTCCTTCCTTCCTTCCTTCCTTCCTTCCTTCTTTCCCTCTTCCCTTCCTTCCTTCCTTCTTCAGGGTCTTCCTCTGCCACCCAAACTGGAGTGCAATGGTATTATCTCAGTTTACTGCAACCTCCACCTCCTGGGTTCAAGCAATTCTCATGCCTCAGCCTCCCATGTAGCTGGGATCACAAGTGTGTGTCAGATACCTGGCTAATTTTTTTATTTTTTCTAAAGACGGGATTTCGCAATGTTGACCAGGCTGATCTTGAACTCCTGGCCTCAGGTGATCCACCCACCTCAGCCTCCCAAAGTGTTAGGATTACAGGCGTGAGCCACTAAGCCTGACCTCAAGTTCCCTCTTTCTAATCTGAAAATGAGAATAGCACTAGCATCCAGGTCCACCTCAAAGGGTCAAACTGAAGTTCAGATGACCCAAGGATGCACTAGAAAGTTCTTTATGCATTGTAAATGAGAGTTGCCTACTCCTGTCAGGCTCAACTGCCTTCACTCTACAGGCAACTGGCTACAGGCTTCTCACCCTGAGCAGTGGTCAGCTCAGTCAACTCACCCTCTCCACCCTCCTCCTCCTCTCCCTCCTTCCCTCCCTCCCTCCCTTTTCACAGGAAACTTAAGAGTCAGATCCCTTCCATTGCAAATGGAGATTCTTGATTTGGAGAGAATAAGATAAAGGACCTGACATCAATCCTTACTCTTGAAAGCATGTTGTTACTTTCTAAATATTATTGAAATTTTAAAAAAAAAATCCTCCCAAATCAATATATTTGAATTGCTAACAAGCCTGTCTGCCTTGTTTTTATCTTAAAGAATAAAATGCTGAGCCCTGCATAGGATGCTAGAGAACTCCCCCATCTCTCTCTCTCTCTCTCTCTCTCTCTCTCTCTCTCTCTCTCTCTCTCAGTTCTGAACAAGGAGGGAAGAGGTAAAGAGTCCTTAGTGAGCTCCTTCTGCAGGGACAACATCTCTGGACCCATCTGGATGGGAGCAGCCAGGAGGGGCAAGAAGCAGCCGTATTTGGTGGCACTGCCACAGCGTCCCCTCAGCCCCAGCAAGTGGCCTTTGGTCTAGAGTTGGTCCATCTGCCCGATACGAGACTCAAATCCAGCCCTAGAAACGCCCCCCGACCTGCTCCAGGTGGCCAGCACCCTAGACAGGACAGAAAGGGCAGGCCTCCAGCCTCAAGTCTCAAACACGGTGGAGGGCTGCGCGGCAAGGAGAAACCCAGGAGATGCTGGGGTCGGGGCCCAGGGCAGGGAAAACCCTCAGCTCTGTCCCCTTTCTCTTGTCAAAAGCCAGGTGAGCGAAAGAGGTGATGCAACGTCACCCTGGGTGGCCAAGGCAGTCACTCAGGTCTCGAGGTTCCAGAAGGGGGACGCGCTGTGACCCCCAGCCCCCTAGGCTCCTGCCTGCGCGATGAGCGTTCCCCCGGCCGCTCCAGCCGCGAGGGCCCCCCAGCACTCCCGGAGCTGGGCCTTGCGCCGCCTTCCCTTGGGCGGTCGGCAGGGGTCAGTGTTTGGCCGCAGGTGAGCAGGCAGCGGCCGGGGCTGAATCGGGTTCTTCTAGCTGGGTCTTGCCCGTGCCAATCTGCCTGGACTTGTCCCCCGGCCATTAATTTGTTCTAGCCTATCGAGACTCCTCATATTCTCCCCACCCCCCGACCACTACCTCCATACTGTCCTTCCTAAGTCACTAGGCCTGCACCCTTCCAGAAGCATAGATCCCTGAACACATGGATAATTACTTCCTGGCCTTATACCAGACAGTGATGCGAGACTGGAAAGAGGACATGGCATGGAGTCAGAAGATTTGGGTTCAAGTTCCCGCTCTGCCAATTACCAGCTGTATGATGTTGGGTAAGTCGCTTTACCTCTCTGTGTCAAGTTTCTCATCTTCAAAAATGAGCTGATCTCAATAGGAATGGCTATGATGCCACATGCCAAGGATTTATATGCCATACACTGTGTGTGTTATCATCTCGAGGGTTTAATAGGAGGAGACTATGGCCCGGAGAGATGAACAAGCAGCAGGAAGTAGCAGAACCAGCCTCTGAACCCAGGTCTATCTATTTCTATCATGTTAACCTGCCTTGCAGGGCTGTAGTGAGAATTTAAATGTAGAATGTATATTATTCTCTTCTGGCAGTTTGGCCTGGATCCTGGTGGGTAAACTTTCACTTCTACTAACGGGGGAAGCAGGGAAAGGCATTTTTCAATGGTTAGAAACATCCTCAGTTAGTGGGGTATGAAATGGAAATAGCCCACTAGAATACAAGCTCCAGAAGGGCAGAGGTCTCACTTATCTTGAGTCTGTTGCTCACATAATTCCTGATATATAGTAGATGCACAAGAAATATGAAGAAATGTATACATGTGTACACCTCCTACCTTCATTATAAGATAGTTTCTAACACAGAGTCATTTTTCATACCAACCATGCAAGCAAGTACCAGGCAAGTGATGCTAATTACTAGTTCTCATGACCATTGTTGAGCTTAATTCATGGGTTTTATTGGATCCCCTGAAACTCCTACAATCCTCTAAATCATGGGGATTCAATAACAGTCTTTTTATCAGTATGTTCACAAGACAAACTGAGTAACCCAGCTTAATGACTCATCTTCATGACTTATTAAGAATAAGATGTGGGGTAATGATAAATGTGATAAAACCGATGGCTCTGAGAAAATGTCATAGGCATGTGGCCCTGAATGCTCTCCCATGTGGCTCTAGGGGCTTCAGCAACCTTCAGTCCCATGTCCACCCTCACTCCGCTTCAATAATCAATTTGTCCTTGTCCAAAGCATTTTTGAGGACCTTGTTGCTCTTCTTCCCTGTGTTAATCAGGCGCACAGGCCTAAAATATCAAATCCTAGGCAGATGCATGAACCCACAGGACAGCAACATCGAGAGGGCAGAGTAGAGGTAGGCTTCAGTTCAGAGCAGGCGTAGGTTTGGAGAGGGAAACTGGGAAATGAAAACAAGTTGTCTATACAGACTGTCTCCCTAGAAGTCCATTTAAAGAAAAAAGAGGCTCAGTACCATCAAAGCCATGGGCAGTGGTGCCATGCAAAGAGCAAAGACCTGAATCTGAGTCTTGGATCAGTGAGCTTCTTAGCTTCACCTCCAGGCTCCAGTTTCCTCCACTCTAACTGGGGCTGTATTCTCTCCTCTCTCCTGGTTTCCTCCAGTTTCTCTGAACATTCTTTTCATTTTGGTTGTGAGTTCTTCTGCTGCTGTCTCCTGCACCCTTGGTAGATTCTATGCTGACTTTTATTTTTCTCCTCTTATACGCTCTCATTAGAAAATCTCATCCTTTTGTGAATCCAACCGCTGCCCATGTGGGGTGATTCCCAGGTTTATGTCGCCAGTCCTGTCTTCTCTACTACTCTTTAAATTTGAAAACAAGGGCCAGGTGCGGTAGCTTACGCCTGAGATCCTGGCACTTTGGGAGGCCGAGGCAGCCGGATCACTTGAGGCCAGGAGTTTGAGACCAGCCTGGGCAATATGACAAAACCTCATCCCTATAAAAAATACAAAATTAGCTGGGCATGGTGGCAAGCACCTGTAGTCTCAGCTACTTGGGAGGCTGAGGCAGGAGAATCGCTTGAACCCAGAAGGCGGAGGTTGCAGTGAGCTGAGATCACATCACTGCACTCCAGCCTGAATGACAGAGTGAGACTGTCTCAAAAAACAAACAAACAAACAAACAAAACCCAACTTTGGGTCAAGCATCCATCCTTGACCAATTAGCTGTAGCTAGGGAAGTGGAGTCCTACAAACACAACAAACCACCATGAGAATCATGGAGATGAATGGGGCAGGAGAATTTACCAGAGGAAGCCTAGAGTGGAGTGCTGGACAGACCACCATGTAAAGTTACCAGCTGAGGACATTGCTACTTGGATACCCTCACAGGTATTTCACCATCTTCCTCTGAACTCATCATTTTCCCCTGAAAACCTGAATCTCCTCTTCTCCTAGTCCCCATGAAGGGGCTGTCATCTACCAAGTCACCCCACCTAGAGATCTGAGAATCATTCTGGAATCCTCCCTCTCTATCGCCAACCCAAATACTTCTAGCTATTCACCATGTCTCTCTAATTCTACCTTCTAAATATTTCTCTTGTCTGTTGCTACTTCGGTTTTCTGAGCTCAGACCCTCCTCACAGATCTGGAACATTGCAATTGCAATAGTTTCTTTCTTTCCCTTCCTTCCTCCCTTCCTTCCTTCCTTCCTTCCTTCCTTCCTTCCTTTCTTCTTTCTTTTTTTTTTTTTTTTTTTTTTTTGAGACGGAGTCTGGCTCTGTCTCCCAGGCTGGAGTGCAGTGGCCGGATCTCAGCTCACTGCAAGCTCCGCCTCCTGGGTTCCCGCCATTCTCCTGCCTCAGCCTCCCGAGTAGCTGGGACCACAGGCGCCGCCACCTCGCCCGGCTAATTTTTTGTGTTTTTAGTAGAGACGGGGTTTCGCCTTGTTAGCCAGGATGGTCTCGATCTCCTGACCTTGTGATCCGCCCGTCTCGGTCTCCCAAAGTGCTGGGATTACAGGCTTGAGCCACCGCGCCCGGCCTCTTCTTTCTTTTCTTTTGACAGAGTCTTGCTCTGTTGCCCAGGCTGGAGTGTCCAGCTAAGTTTTGTATTTTTACTGGAGACAGGCTTTCGCCATGTTAGCCAGGCTGGTCTTGAACTCCTGACCTCAAGCAATCTGCCCTCCTCAGTCTCCCAAAGTTCTGGAATTACAGGTGTGAGCCACTGCTCCTGGCCTGCAATAGTTTCTTAGCTGGTCTCTCTGCTTCTAGTCCTGCTCCCCTAATCTACTGTCCTCACTGCTGGCAGCATCTGCCTTTGTTTTCCTAAATGAAATAGATTATTTTCTGATTACATTAAAAATACATGTTCAGTCGGGTATGGTGGCTCAATCTTGTAATGCCATCACTTTGGGAGGCTGAGGCAGGAAGATTGCTTGAGGCCAGTATGGGCAACATAGTGAGATCTCATCTCTATAAGAAATTTAAAAATTAGCCGGGCATGGTGCCACACACCTGTTGTCCAAGCTACTGGGGAGACTGAGGTGGGAGAATAGCTTGAATCACGGGAGGTCAAGGCTGCAGTGAGCCAAGACCCTGCCACAGCACTCCAGCCTGGGTGACAGAGCGAGACGTGTCTCAAAGAAAACAACAACAAAAGACATAATCATTTTAAAAATTAATAAGGAAAAAAATAAAAAGAATGTAAACTTTGCCTAAAATTTTACCACCATGAAAGAACTATGTTATTTTGGTGATCATTCGTCTTTGCATTTTTCATTCCTGTTTTTAAAAATTATGTATCATACATGCAGTGAGTGGGTTTTTTCCACTCTCCAGCTTCATTGCAGGACATGCCTTGCCTTGCACATTATAGCTGTAAATACAGAGTTGCCTATAGTCTCTTTTAGTACACCATGTTGTTTCTCACCTCTCTGCCTCTGCTTATGCCTGATACGCCCTGTATTAATTTCCTAGGGTTGAAGTAACAAAGTGCAGGACTTAAAAACAGCTGAAATTTATCCACTCACAGTTCTGGAAGCTAGAAGTCTGAAATCATGCCCCTTCCAGAACTTCCAGGGGAGGATCTTTCCTTGCTTCTTTCAGTTCCTGGTAGGCCCAGGCATTCCTTGACTTGTATAGCACAACACCAAACTCATGTGGTCATCTTCATGTGGCCATCGTCTCTGAGTCTGTGTGTCTCTATATCTTCACATGGCATTATCCCTGAGTGTCTGTCTCTGTGTCTAAATTTTCTTCTTCTTAAAAGGACACCCAGCCAGGCATGATGGTTCACATCTGTAATCCCAGCACTTTGGGAGGCTGAGGCAAGAGGATTGAGGCCAAGAGTTCAAGACCAGCCTGGGAAGCATAGTAAGTCCCCGTGCTCCACAAAAATTACAAAAATTTGCTGGGCGTTAGTAATGTACCTCTAGTCCCAACTACTCGGGAGACAGACAGAAGGATCTCTTGAGCCCTGGAGATGGAGGCTGCAGTGAGCTATGATTACACCACTGCACTCCAGCCTGGGGGGCAGAGCAAGACTCTGTCTCAAAAGAAAAAGAAAAAACAAAAAAGGACACCAGTTGTATTGGATTCTAGCCCACCCTACTCCAGTATGCTAAGGTTCCCTGCAGCCTCAACATCCCGGGCTCAAGCAATCTTCCCACCTCAGCTTTCCAAGTAGCTGAGACCACAGATGTGTGTCACCACGCCTTGCTAATTTTGTTTATTTTTTGTGGAGATGGGGTCTCACCATGTTGCTGAAGCTGGTCTCAAACTCCTGGACTCAAGCGATCTTCCTGTCTCGGTCTCCAAAAGTGCTGGGATTACAGGCATAAGCCACCACATTTTCAATGACCTTATTTCTAAATAAGGTCACATTCCGAGGTACTGGGATTTAGGACTTCAACATGTCTTTTGCTGGAGGGTGACACAATTTAACCCATAACATACCCTTTTCCATTTTCTCATCTGACCAACCTCTCTTGAACCTTCACAGGCCAGCTGAGCTGCCATCTCTTCGAGGAAGTTTTCCCTGAAGCCCTGAGGTAGGCCTGTGTTCTTCCATGGCGGCCACATCAGCACGTAGCACATTTAATTGGAAGTCTCCACATATGGGTTGGTTTTCCTTACTTAAAATATCCTTATCATCCCTTGGGGGTAAGGACTGTATCTTTTCCATCTTTAATATGCCCAGCACTTGTCTCTTATATTAATTAGTTCAAGACTAAGTGGGTTGGAGGCTCAAAAATACAGTAGCTTGCCAGGCATGGTGGCTCATGCCTGTAATCCCAGCACTTTGAGAGGCCAAGGCAGAGGGTCACTTGAGCCCAGGAGTTCAAGATCAGTCTGTGAAATAGAGCCAGACCTCATCTTTCCGAAAAAAATACAGTGACTTAAGGAGGAATAGAAGCTCATTTCCCTCCCTCATAGCAGTCCTGAGTCGAGCAGTGCAGTTCGGTAAGGATCTTGCCCCACCTGGCCATCTGAGGACTCTAGTTCCTTCCAGATTGTTGTGCTGCAAATATAAGGACTCTGTCCTCATCTGCTTGACAGAAGCTGGATAACAGGCACATCTGTCTTCCAGGTTGGAGGAAGAGGGAAAAGACTGTGGGAAAATACATGCCTGGTGCCTAAAAGTTCAGACCCAAAGCGGCCCTCATAACTTCTGCTCATATTCTCTTGCTGAGAGCTTAGCCACATGGCTACACTTAGTTGAAAGGAAGGCTAGAAATGTGTCATCAATTGAACAGCAATGACTGTATTACAACTCTGTTATAGTTCCATAATTCCTTATCTCCAAGTTCTGAAATCTCAAAAGCTGTGAAAATTGAAATGTGTGTGTGTGTGTGTGTGTGTGTGTTGTCGTTGTTGTTGTTGTTGTTGTTGAGACAAGGTCTTTCTCTGTCATCCAGGCTGGAGTGCAGTGGCATGATCACGGCTCACTGCAGCCTCAACCTACCAAGCTCAAGGGATTTTCCCACCTCAGACTCCAAGCAACTAGGGCTACAGGTGTGTGCTATTGTGCCCAGCTAATTTTCTTTTTTTTTTTTTTTTTTTTTTTTTTGAGACGGAGTCTCGCTCTGTCGCCCAGGCTGGAGTGCAGTGGCGCGATCTCGGCTTACTGCAAGCTCCGCCTCCCGGGCTTATGC
Organism: Theropithecus gelada; assembly: GCF_003255815.1. Taxonomy (NCBI): domain Eukaryota; kingdom Metazoa; phylum Chordata; class Mammalia; order Primates; family Cercopithecidae; genus Theropithecus; species Theropithecus gelada. The sequence goes on along the minus strand of NC_037684.1, from coordinate 25,060,137 downwards.
CATTCTCCTGCCTCAGCCTCCCGAGTGGCTGGGACCACAGGCGCCCGCCACCTCGCCCGGCTAGTTTTTTGTATTTTTTAGTAGAGACGGGGTTTCACCATGTTCGCCAGGATGGTCTCGATCTCCTGACCTCGTGATCCGCCCGTCTCGGCCTCCCAAAGTGCTGGGATTACAGGCTTGAGCCACCGCGCCCGGCCTGTGCCCAGCTAATTTTCTTACTTTTGTAGAGACCGGGGTCTTGTTATGTTGCCCAGGCTGGGCTTGAACACCCAGGCTCAAGCGATCGTCCTGCCTTGGCCTCCCAAAGTGTTAGAATTACAGGCATGAGGCCAGCCAAAAGTTTTTTCTTAAGTTTGGCACAGACTCAAGTGGTGGCAAAATCTGACTTGAAATGACATGAGGAATTTATAGAGACATCTATAAAGACTATTTATAGTCTTTATAGTCTTTATTTCATTCTCTTAGAATGAATATCAATGTATTTTATTGCAGAAGTGCCAACATATTTGCTTAAGCTCTCCCCAGACCCCACTGGGGGATTGAATAATATGCAGCGTGTGGAGCATATTATCTCTCTGAAAACCAAACACTTCTAAATTTCAGGGCTCCTCTTAGACCCACGCAAGAGGACCCCACACTTTGGAGGGCCTTACTTTGCCCTTCTTCTAGATAGCCCTTGCTAATTAGGTAGGCCTGTGAGGCAAAATGAAGGGCCTCTAACCACCTGAGCACCCCTCAACTCTAGACCATGTCCCAGGTACCTGAGACACTGGAGTTTGCTGCCCAAGTGGTCCGCAGCCTGTGCAGATCTCTTTAATAGGTCAACCTTCTGGATGGGTGCAGGGTGGGGGTTACCGCTGTCATATGCACTCTTAAGCCCAAGACATAACCAAAGAGCAGCTGTTTGCAGCAGGTATGGATAGAGGCTGGTTGTGCAAACTAAAATGTCCACACACGTGCCCATGAAACCACTCAAGGTAAGGATAGAATCGAGTGTGCAAAGAGAAAGGGGACAGAGTAGTTATCCAAAATTGTAAATTTGACCCTGGCCATACCTATCAACGTAGGACAGAGCACAGTTCTTATTTATTTATTTTTCAAATAGAGATAGGGTCTCACTATGGTGCCCAGGCTGTTCTTGAACTCCTGGGCTCAAGTGATCATCCCGTCTCAGCCTCTCAAAGTGCTCAGATAATAGGCATGAGCCACCACGCGCAGTTCAGAAGACAGTTCTTATTTAGTAGCTTATTAACTTGATTTACATATTGTAAATATATTAGGCATGGATGTGTGGGCCTCCAGGCCTGCGTGTTCAAGTGAGTCTGTACATCAACCCCAGATATTTTGTTTATTTTATTTTATTTTATTTTATTTTATTTTATTTTTTGAGATGGAGTCTCTGTCGCCCAGGGTGGAGTGCAATGGCGCGATCTCGGCTCACTGCAACCTCCACCTCCCGGGTTCAAGCGATTCTCCTGCCTCAGTCTCCTGGGTAGCTGGAATTACAGGTGCCCATCAACATACCTGGCTAATTTTTGTATTTTTAGTAGAGACGGGGTTTCACCATGTTGGTCAGGCTGGTCTCAGTCTCAAACTCCTGACCTCAGGTGATCCACCCACCTTGGCCTCCCAAAGTGCTGGGATTACAGGCATGAGCCACCGTGCCTGGCTGAGCCCCAGAGATTTTAGAGAGGAACTGTGTACTCGTGCTATGGGAGAACAGGAGAATGGACCCTACAGCTTGGTTCCTGGCACTTAGTAGGTACTTGATAAAGGACTGCTGAACTGAAATAAGAACAAGAACTAGCTCACAGGCTTACTGGAACAATCACAGATAGTGTATGTGAAAGCCTGACGTGAATTATGAAAGGGTCCCTGAATGTGGAGGAGGAGGAGGAGGATGGACGGAGTGGAGAAGTTCAGGGAGACCCGAGAGTAGATGTAGAGTCGATGACTGAACAACAGAAGATGCCAAATGGTATTTGACAAACTACTGAGGAATATTAGCAGTTGCATTCGTTATGAATCTTGTTGAAACATCAGAAACCAACTCAAGATAGCTTAAACAAGTTGGGGGCAGAGGGGAGGATGAAGAGAAGTGGGTTAAAGGGTACAAACATACGGTTAGACAGAAGGCATAAATTCAATGTTTGATAGCAGAGTAGGGTGACTACTGTTAATAAAAATGTATTGTATTGGGGGGATGGATACCCTAAAAACCCTGACTTGTTTGTTATGTATTATATACCTATAATAAAATGTCACATGTACCCCATGGATTGTACGAAAAACAAGATAGCTTAGCCAGGCGTGGTGGGTCACGCCTGTAATTCCAGCACTGTGGGAGGCTGAGGCGGGCAGATGGCTTGAGCCCAGTTCAAGAACAGCCTGGGCAACATGGAGAAATCCCATCTCTACAAACACAAAAGAATTAGCCGGGCACGATGGTGTGCATATGTAGTTTCAGCTTGGGAGGCTGAGGTGGGAGGATCACTTCAACACAGGAGGTCAAGACTGCGGTGAGCTATGATTGCACCACTGCACTCCAGCCTGGGTGACAGAGTGAGACCCTGTCTCAAAAATATATATACACAGTCCCAGCCTGTAGTCCCAGCTTCTGGGGGAAGCTGAGCCCAGGAGTTCGAGGCTGCAGTGAGCCGTGTGTGTGTGTGTGTGTGTGTGTGTGTATCTATACATACATAAATGTGTATAATTATATATGTGTATATATGCACACATATACATATGTGTATATATGCACACACATATATACATATGTGTATATATGCACACACACACATATATATATAGCTAGAACAAAAAGAGGGGGAATTGATGAAAAGAAAATAGAATGCACTCAATCCAGACCTCCTCTCACAGAGCAAGTTGTAATCTACTTCTCATCTCTGCTTCTTTTTTCTTCAGGTCTGATGCATTTTTCTTTATCTGCAGACCAGCTCCTCACACCACCAAATCTCAATGGAAAAATGTGACATTCCGGATTCAGCCACCGAAAGAGGGGTTTCCCCCCCCTTTGTCCTTCCTTCTTTCCTTCCTTCCTTCCTTCCGTCCCTCCCTCCCTGCCTCCTTCTCTCTCTCTCTCTTTCTCTCTTTCTTTCTTTATTTCTTTTTTTGACAGGATATCATTCTGTCACCCAGGCTGGCGATCACTAGGTACCATCATGGCTAACTGCAGCCTTGACCTCCTGGGTTCAGGTGATCCTCCTGCCTCAGCCTCCTGTATAGTTGGGATCACAGGCTCATGCCGCCATGCCTGGCTAATTTTTAAAAATTATTATTATTTTTTTTCCAAATCTGTTGGTCTTTTATTGTATTATTTAAATATCACAAATAGGTAGGAATCATCCAGCATCCTGTTTCTGTAGCTGGACAACTCTGAGATCTTATTCATCAGCCTGCTGAACAGTTCCCTTTTCAGAGACATAGATACCATTCAAAGATTTCCTGATATCCTTGTTTTTAACTGTTGTGGCTTGCTGAATCAAAGCTGCTGAATTTGAAACAAGCTCAATGTCATTTCCTTCAAGGATGAATTCATCTTTCTGGGCTTGAGATACTGAACAAGCAACACGTAGTCTCATCTGAACCTTGTGGATATATTTTTCACCCAATAAATTTTGGATTTCAACAAGAGACCCATTCTCCTAGATAACAACGTTGATGGGGAAGTGAGCGTACACGGACCTCATCTTGTAACTGAGGCCCAGTGTAACACCCTTGATCATGTCCTGTACATGACTACAAATAGTCTGAACAGCAGCCAGTTCCTTTCTGTTACCCCACCGTTTGTCAACCCGGGGCCTCTTTTTTTTCTTTTCAAGAAGACCGAGTTCTATACTGATGTGACTGAAGTCCCTCCACAGGGTTCCTCTGGGGCCCTTCACAATAACTGTGTCCCTTCAGAGTAATGTCAACATTTTTTGGAATGTTGACAGTCTGATTGCTGAGAATGGTCTTCATTCTCGCAGTAGACGTGGCTAAAAATTATTTTTAGAGTTGGGTCTCCCTATATTGCCCAGGCTAATCTCAAACTCCTGGGCTCAAGCAGTCCTCACACCTTGGCCTCCCCAGGTGCTGGGATTACAGGTGGGAGCCACTGTGCCAGGCCTTCTGCTCCCCACTTAACCCCTGGCAACTACTAATCTGTTCTCCATTTCTACAATTTTTTTTTTCAAGAGTGTTATATATATAATGGAATCAAGTAGTATGTAGCCTTTTGGGATTGACTTTCTTCACTCAGCATAATGCTCAGGAGATTCATCCAGTTTGTTGCATGGGTCAACAGTTCATTCTTTTTTATTGCTATATAGTATTCCATGGTATGGGTGTACTACAGTTTCTTTAACCATTCAGCCATTGATGGACTTTTGAGTTGTTTCCAGTTTTTGGCCACTTAGAGTTGCTATAAACACTCATGTATTCTTTTTTGTGAACATAAATTTTTATTTCTCTGGAATAAATTCCCAAGAATCCATACAGTAGTTCCATGTTTAGTTTTTTTTTTGTTTGTTTGTTTGTTTGTTTGTTTGTTTTGAGACGGAGTCTCGCTGTGCTCCCAGGCTGGAGTGCAGTGGCCTGATCTCGGCTCACTGCAAGCTCCGCCTCCCGGGTTCACGCCATTCTCCCGCCTCAGCCTCCCAAGTAGCTGAGACTACAGGCGCCCGCCACCACGCCCGGCTAGGTTTTTTTTGTATTTTTAGTAGAGACGGGGTTTCACCATGTTAGCCAGGATAGTCTCGATCTCCTGACCTCGTGATCCACCCGCCTCGGCCTCCCAAAGTGCTGGGATTACAGGCTTGAGCCACCGCGCCCGGCCCCATGTTTAGTATTTTTAAGAAACTGGTGGCTGGGCGTGGTGGCTCACACCTATTATCCCAGCACTTTGGGATGCCGAAGTGGGCAGATCGCTTGAGCCCAGGAGTTCAAGACTAGCCTAAGCAACATGGCAAAATCCCATCTCATACAAAAAATTAGCTATGCATGGTGGTGTATGCGTGTTGTTCCATACTGCTTTGGAGGCTGGGGTGGGAGGATCGCTTGAGCCTGGGAGGCAGAGGTTGCAGTGAGCAGTGATCGCGCCACTGCACTCCAGCCTCAAAACACACACAAAATTTTCCAAACTGTTTCTAAAGTGGCTGTATCCTTCTACATTTCCACCATCAATGTGTGAGTGACTTCGTTTCTCCACATCCTCACCAACATTTGGTGTTGTCACTTTTAAAAATGTTAGCATTCTGATCGGTGTGTAGCCATATCTCATTATGGTTTTATTTTACATTTCCCTGTTGACTAATGACATTGAATAACTTTCATGTGCTTATTTGCCATCTGTATGTCCACTTTTGTGAAGTATCTCTTCATGCCTTTTGCCCATTTTCTAATTGGATTATTTGTGTTTTTATTGTTGCATTTTTAGAGTTCTTTAATATTTTATTTACTAGTCTTTTGTTGGATAAGTGGTTTGCAAATATTTTCTCCTCTCTAGCTTGTCTTTTTGTCTTTTTACAGATTATTTCACAAAAGTTTTAAGTTTTGATAATTTCCAATTTATCAATTATTCTTTTATGGATTGTACTTTGGTGTCAACTTTAAGAGCTGTTTGCTTAGTCCTAGACCTTGAAGATTTTCTTCTATTTTTTTTCTAAAAGGTTTTTTTTTTTTCTTTTCTTTTTACTTTTTTCTTTTTTCTTTTTTTTTTTTTTTTTCTGAGACAGGGTCTCACTCTGTCACCCAGGCTGAAGTGCAGTGGCACAATCACAGCTCTTGCAGCCTTGATGTCCCAGGCTCAAGCAATTCTCCTGCCTCAGCCTCCGAAGTAGCTGGGATTACAAGCATGCGCCACCACAACTGGCCAATTTTTGTATTTGGGTTTTTTTTTTTTTGTAGAGATGGAGTTTCCCAAAGTGCTGGGACTATAGGCATGAGCCACCACATCCAGCCTACATGTTTATCTTATATCCTGTGACATTCTTGAACTCACTTATTTCTAGGAGGTTTGTTTGTTTTTGTAGACTGCTTGAGATTTTTCTGTATATATAATCACGTCATCTGCAAATAGGAAGAGTTTTGCCTCTTCATTGCCAATCTTTTATTTCCTTGTCTTATCTTATTGCACGGACTGGAGGTACCAGCACTATGTTGAATAAAAGCAGTGCTTTATTTCCACTATTAGGGGCAAAGCACTCAGTCTTTTACCATTAAGTATAATGTTAGTAGGTTTTTCACAGGTGCTCCTTATCAAGTTGAGGCCATTCCCCTGTATGCCTATTTTTTCTGACAGGTGTTTTTTGTTTGTTTGTTTGTTTGTTTGTTTTTGTTTTTTGTTTTTTGAGATAGAATTTCGCTCTTGTTGCCCAGGCTGCAGTGCAATGGCACGATCTTCGCTCACTGCAACCTCTGCCTCCCAGGTTCAAGATATTCTCTTGCCTCAGCCTCCTGAGTAGCTGGAATCATGGGCATGTGCCACCATACCCAGCTAATTTTGCATTTTTAGTAGAGATGGTGTTTCTCCATGTTGGTCAGGCTGGTCTCCAACTCCTGACCTCAGGTGATCCGCCTGCCTCAGCCTCCCAAAGTGCTGGGATTACACTACACCCCGCCAGTTTTTTTTTTTTTTTAATTATTAAATGGGTGTTGAATTCCATCAAATGTCTTTTCTGCATCATTGATATGATTATGTGGGTTTTCCTCTTTATACTGTTAACATGGTGGATTACTGATCACTTTTTGAATATTGAATCAGCCTTGCATCCCTGAAATGCAAGTGTATAATCCTTTTTCTATATTGCTGGAGTCCATTTGCTACTATTCTGTTAAGGATTTTTGCCTGTATATTCATGTAGGATATTGGTTTATAGTTTTCTTTTTGTTCTACTGTCCTCATCTGGTTTTGATAATATTAACCTTATAAAATTAATTGGAAAACATTTTCTCTCTTCTGTTCTCTGGAAGAGATTGTGAAGAATTAAATTCTTCTTTGAGTGTTTGGTAGAATTCTCCAGTGAAACCATCTGGATCAGGAAATATTGAGAGGGAGGGAGGATGGTTTTTATTACAAATTCAATTCTCTTAATAGTTATAGGGCTATTCAAATTAAACTAATACCCTAAAATTAAACTAATTTAAACTAATACCCTTAAAAAAAAAACCTCTATGGCCGGGCGCGGTGGCTCAAGCCTGTAATCCCAGCACTTTGGGAGGCCGAGGCGGGTGGATCACGAGGTCAGGAGATCGAGACCATCCTGGCTAACATGGTGAAACCCCGTCTCTACTAAAAATACAAAAAAAAAAACTAGCCGGGCGTGGTGGCGGGCGCCTGTAGTCCCAGCTACTCGGAGGCTGAGGTGGGAGAATGGCGTGAACCTGGGAGGCGGAGCTTGCAGTGAGCCGAGATCGCGCCACTGCACTCCAGCCTGGGTAACA
>NC_037684.1:24967621-25052597 GCF_003255815.1 Theropithecus gelada | reverse complement strand
AAAAAAAAAAAAAAAAAAAAAAAAACCTCTACACATATAAACTCATACTGGATGAGTTAGGTAGTTTGTGTTTTCAGGGAAATTGGTTTATTTTATTTAAGTTGCCAAATTTATGTGTGTAGAGATTTTTTGGAGGATATAAATTTCCTGGGGCTGCTGCAACAAATTAACACAACTTAATAACTTGAAACAACAGAAATTTATTCTCTCACAGTTACAGAGGCCAGAAGTTCAAAATCAGCATCAATGGTCAAATCAAGGCATTGGCAGGACCACACACTTTTCAGAAGTTCTATAGAAGAATTCATTTCTTGCCTGTTCAAGTTTCTGGTGGCAACCAACATTCCTTGGCTGGTGGCCACATTGCTTCAATCTCTGCCTCCATGGTTGCATTCCCTTCTCTTTCGTCCACAAGTCCCTCTGTCTCTCTCTTATAAAGACATTTGTCATTGCACTTAAGGTCTACTAGGATAATCTCATCTCAAGATCCTTACTTAATCACATCTACAAAGACCCTTTTTCCATATAAGGTAATATTTACAGGTTCCCAGTATTAGGACCTAATTAATGCTTTGGAGGCCTACTGAGGCTGACTAATGGCCTCCAAAGATAATTCTCTATTTCTCTTTATTTCCCTATTATTAAGTTCCATAGTGTTTCCCTATTATCCTTTTGATGCCTACAGGGTCCATATATCTCTTCTTTTATTGCTAATATATTTCTCCTCTCTTTTAAAATTTGTCAGTCTTGCTAGAGATTTATTGATCTTTTCAAATAATTAGCTCCTTGTTTCGTTGGTTTTCTCTTTTTCTTTTCAATTTTGTTTCTTTTTTAATTTTCAATTTCATGGATTTTTTTTTTTTTTTTTTGAGACAAAGTCTCTCTCTGTTGCCCAGGCTGGAGGGTAGTGGCATGATCATAGCTCACTGCAGCTTCCAGCTCCTCAGCTCAACTGAGCCTCCCACCTTAGCCTCCCAAGTAGCTGGGACCACAGCTGTGTACCACCGTGATTGGTTAATTTTTAATTTTTAATGTTTTTTAGAAATGGGGACTTGCTGTGCTGCCCAGGCTGCTCTCAAACTCCTGAACTCAAGCACTTCCCCCACCTTGGTCTCCCAGACTGTTGGGATTATAGGTGTGAGCCACCATGCCCAGCCCTGCTCTTATCCTATTATTTCCTTCCTTCTGCTTGCTTTGGATTTATTTTTTTTCCCAGGTTCTTGAGGTATGAGCTTAGATCATTGATTTAATAAAGACTTTCCTACTTTTCATTTATTTTCTTTTTTCCTTTCTTTCTTTTTGAGACAGGATCTCGCTCTGTCACCCAGGCTGGAGGAGTGCAGTGGCACAATCTCAGCTCCCTGCAGCCTTGATCTCCCCAGCTCAAGTGATCCTGCCACCTCAGCCTCCTGAGTAGCTGAGACCACAAGGACACGCCACCATACCCGGCTAATTTTTGAATTTGGGTTTTTGTTGTTTGTTTGTTTTTGTGTGTGTGTGTGTGTGTGTGTGTGTGTGTGTTTGTAGAGATGGAGTTTCGCCATGTTACCCAGGCTGGTCTCAAACTCCTGGGCTCAAGCGATCTGTCCACCTCGGCCCCCCAAAATACTAGGATTACGGGCATGAGTTACCATACCAGCTTCTACTATTCTAATATGTGCATTTAATGCTATACATTTTCTTCATCTGTGTCCCACAGATTTTGTTACGTTATATTTTCATATCACTGGCTTCAGTGTATTTTACAATTTCTCTTTGCCAGATGCAGTGGCTCATACCTGTGATGTCAGCACTTTGGGAGGCAGAGGCAGGTGAATCACCTGAGTGCAGGAGTTGGAGACCAGCCTGGGCAAAACAGGGAGGCCCCATCTCTACAAAAAATCCGAAAATTAGCCAAGCATGGTAATGTGCTCTTGTAGTCCTAGACACTCGGGAGGTTGAGGCTGCACTGAGCTGTGATAGTGCCACTGCATTCCAGCCTGGGCAACAGAGCGAGAGCCCATCTCTAAAAAAAGAATAAATAAATAAATAAATAAATGTATATGTTATTATATGTACTATGTATACTATTATATAATAGCATACTATAATAGTATACTATTATATTATATTAATATATATTAATAGTATACTATTATAGTATGCTATTATATAATATATAATAATATATGTAATACATATACATATATATGTGTATATTTATACATGTATTATATACACACATACATTATATAGATGTGTGTATATATAGTATATAAAAATAGTTTTTATATATACATATATAATTTCTCTTGAGACTTCCCTTTTTGGTCCATGAAGTATATAGAAGTGTGTTGTTTAGTTTCCAAGCATTTGGAAATTTTTCTGTTACCTTTTTGTTATTGATTTCTAGTTTGATTCCATTGTGGTCAGAGAACACACTTGGTATTAATTCAGTTGTTTTTCATTGGTTTATTTTATGGCCCAGGATATGGTCTATTTTGAAATGTGTTACCTGAGTAGTCAAAAAGAATGAACATTTTGCTGTTGTTGGGTGGAGTGTTCTATAAATATTCTATTAGATCCTGTTGGTTGATGGTTTTGTTGAACTCTTCTATATCCCTGTTGATTTTCTGTCTAGCTGTCCTATCAACTATTAAGAGAGGAGGATTGAAGTCTTCAGCCACAGTTGCAGATTTTTCTATCTCTCCTTTCAATTCTATCAGTTTTGGCTTCATATGGATTGCAGTTCTGTTGTTTAGTGCATACACATTTAGGATGATTTGTTTTCTCGCTTCTCTTATATCATTGTACAATGTCTCTGTCTCTAGAAAAGTTTCTTTGCTTGAAGCCCACTTTATCTGACATATATACACATACATGATATATATATATATAGCCACTCCTGCTTTCTTTTGTTTCATGTTTACATAACATATCTTTTTTCATCTTTTTACTTCCAATCTACCTTTATTGCTATACTTACAATGACTTTCTTATGCACCACATCTAGTTAGGTCATGTTTTTTAATCCACTCTACCAATCTCTATCTTTTAATTAGATATCAATCTTTTAATTGCATTTAGATCATTTACATTCAATATAACTATTGATATGTTAGGGAATAAGCCTACTGTTTTATTTTTTTGTTTTATGTTTGTTTTCTCCACTTTTTTTTTTTTTTTTTTTTGTCCTGAGACGGAGTCTTGGTCTATTTCCCAGGCTGGAATGCAGTGGCATGATCTCGGCTCACTGCAACCTCTGCCTCCCGGGTTCAAGTGATTCTCGTGCCTCAGCCTCCTGAGTAGCTGGGATTACAGGCAGCTGCCACCATGCCTGGCTAGTTTTTGTATTTTAAGTAGAGACATGGTTTCATTGTTGGCCAGGCTGGTCTTGAACTTCTGACCTCAAGTGATCCACCTGCCTCAGCCTCCCAAAGTGCTGGGATTACAGACAGGAGCCACCATGCCCAGTCCACTTTTAATTTTTCTATTTTCTTCTCCCTACCTTCCTGTGGGCTACTTGAACATTTTCTTTAGAATCTTTTTTTAATTTATCTGTAGTATTTTGGGGTATTTCTTTACATGTAACTTTTTTTTTTTTTTTGAGATGGGGGTCTCACTCTGTCGCCCAAGCTGGAGTGCTGTGGCACCATCTCAGTTCACTGCAGCCTCTGCCTCCTGGGTTCAAGTGACTCTAATGCCGCAGCCACCCAAGTAGCTGGGATTACAGGCAGGCACCACCACGACAAGCTAATTTTTGTATTTTTAGTAGAGATGTTAGCCAGGCTGGTCTCGAATTACAGGCCTCACATGATCCACCCGCCTTGGCTTCTCAAAGTACTGGGATTACAGATGTGAGCCACCAAACCTGGCCTACATGTAACTTTTTAAGTGACTTATCTAGGTATTACATTGTACGTACATGGCTTAATACAGTGTACTGATTTTACCAGTTAAAGTGAAATATAGAAACCTTACCTCCCAAGCTGGACATGGTGACTCACTCCTGTGATTCTAGCACTTTGGGAGGCCCAGATGGAAGGATCCTTTGCACCTAGAGTTCAAGATTAGCCTGGGCAACATAGTGAGACCTTGTCTGTAAAAAAGTTTAAAAATTAGCTGGATGTGGTGGTGTGCCTGTAGTCCCAGTTACTCGGGAGGCTGAGATGGGAGGATCAGTTAAGTCTAGGAAGTCGAGACTGCAGTGAGCCATTATCATGCTACTACACTATAGCCTGGGCAACAGAGTGAGACCCTGTCTCAAAAAGAAAAAAAAAAGAAATCTTACTTCTCTTTACATCCCTTTGCCCACCTTCATTTATGATATGATTGCCTTAAATATTTCCTCTGCATATTTTTAGAACCACAACAGACTGTACTGTAATTTTTGCTTCAACTATCAAAAATAATTTAGAAAACTCAAGAAGAGGCCAGGTGCAGTGGCTCATGCTTGTAATCCCAGCATTTTGGAAGGCCGGGGTAGGCGGATCACAAGATCAGGAGATCGAGACCATCCTGGCCAACATGGTGAAACACTGTCTCTACTAAAATGCAAAAACAGCTGGGCATGGTGGTGCATGCCTCTGGTTCCAGCTACTTGGGAGGCTGAGGCAGGAGAATCGCTTGAACCTGGGATGCAGAGTTGCAGTGAGCCGAGATCACACCCATTGCACTCCAGTCTGGCTAGAGAGCAAGACTATGTCTCAAAAAAAAAGAAAAGAAAAGAAAGAAAGAAAACTCAAGAAGAAAAGGAGGCCAGATGAGGTGGCTCACGCCTGTAATCCCAGTACTTTGGGAGGCCAAGGCAGGCAGATCACTTGAGATCAGTTGAAGACTAGCCTGGCCAACATGGCAAAACCCCGTCTCTACTAAAAATACAAAAAAAAATTAGCCAGGCATGGTGGTGGGCGCCTATAGTCCCAGCTACTGGGGAGGCTGGGGCACGAGGATCACTTGAACCCGAGAGGCAGAGGTTGCAGTGAGCCGAGATAGTGCCACTGCAGTCCAGCCTGGTGATAGAACAAGACTCAGTCTCAAAAAAAAAAGAAGAAGGAGAAGGAGAAGGAGAAGAAAAGAAGAAGAAGGAGAAGGAGAAGGAGAAGGAGAAGAGGCTGGGCTTGGTGGCTCACACCTGTAATACCAGCACTTGGGGAGGACGATGTGAGCCGATCACTTGAGGTCAGAAGCTTGAAACCAGCCTGGCTAACATGGCAAAAACCTGTCTCTACTAAAAATACAAAAATTAGCCAGGTGTGGTGGTGGGCACCTGTAATCCCAGCTACTCAGGAGGCTGAGGCATGAGAATAGCTTGAACCTGGGAGACGGAGGTTGCAGTGAGCCTAGATTGTGCCACTGCCCTCTAGTCTGGGTGGCAGAGTGAGACCCTATATTGAGGAGGAGGAGGAGGAGGTGGAAGGGGAAGGGAAGGGAAGGGACGGAGAAGAAGAAAAAATGTGTTTTTGAACAATGAGAATACGTGGACAGGGCGGGGCAATCACACAGCAGGGCCAGTTGGGGAGTGGGGAGCTAGGGGAGGGATAGCATTAGGAGAAATACTTAATGTAGATGACAGGTTGATGGGTGCAGCAAACCACCATGGCATGTGTATAGCTATGTAACAAACCTGCACTTTCTGCACCTGTACCCCAGAACTTAGAGTATAATAAAAAAAAGAAGAAGAAGAAGAAGAAAAGTGTTTTATATTTACCCATGTCTTTGCTCACTATGTTCTTTCTCCCTTCCTGATGTTTGTTTTCTTTCTTTTTAGAGAAATTTATCGAGCATTCTTTTAGGGTATGTCTGCTTGTGACAAATTCTCTTAGTTTTTCTTCATCTGGGAATATCTTGCTTTACTCTTTATTTCTGCAATATAGTTTCACAGGCAATAGAATTCTGGGTTGACTATTTGTTTTCTTTCAGCACTTGAAAATATTGTGCTATTTCCTTCTGACCCCCGTGGTTTCTTTTTAAACATTTGCTGTTGTTTGAATTATTTTTCTCTACAGGTAAAGTATCATTTCTGTCTTGCTGCTTTCAAGAGTTTTCTTTGCCTTCAATTTTTACTTTTTTATTTTTATTTTTATTTATTTATTTATTTATTTATTTTTTGAGACAGAGTCTCACTCTGTCACCCAGGCTGGAGTGCAGTGGCTGGATCCCAGCTCACTGCAAGCTCCACCTCCCGGGTTTACGCCATTCTCCTGCCTCAGCCTCCCGAGTAGCTGGGACTACAGGCGCCCGCCACCTCACCCGGCTAGTTTTTTGTATGTTTTTTAGTAGAGACGGGGTTTCACCATGTTAGCCAGGATGGTCTCGATCTCCTGACCTTGTGATCCGCCCGTCTCGGCCTCCCAAAGTGCTGGGATTACAGACTTGAGCCACCACACCCGGCCTATTTTTATTTTCTTAATTCTGTAGAAACAGGGTCTCACTGTTACCCAGACTGGTCTTGAACTCCTGGGCTCAAGTGATCCTCTTGCCTCGGCCTACCAAATTACTGGGATTACAGACATAAGCCATCATGCCCGGCCTGCCTCTAATATTTAGAAGTTTGACTTTAATATATCTTGGTATGTATTTCTTGAGTTTATCCTGTTTTGATGTGTTATCCTTTTCACTCAGCTTCTTGAATCTGTAGGCTAATGTGGCTCTTTTTTGCCAAATATGGGGAGGTTTTTTTTTTTTTTTTCCTTTTTGAGATGGAGTCTCGCTCTGCCACCCAGACTGCAGTGCGATGGCGCAATCTCGGCTCACTGCAACCTCTGCCTCCTGGATTCAAGTGATTCTCCTGCCTCAGCCTCCTGAGCAGCGGGGACTACAGGCACCTGCCACCACACCTGGCTAATTTTTGCATTTTTATTAGAGATGGGGTTTCTCCATGTTGGCTAGGCTGGTCTCAAACTCCTGACCTCAAATGATCCACCCACCTCGCCCTCCCAAAGTGCTGGGATTACAGGCGTGGGCCACTGCGCCAGGCCAGCCATTGCTTCTTGAGTACTTTTTTTAGTTGTACCCTCTTTCTCATTTCTTCCAGGATTCTGATTACATGAATTTTAGATCTTTTCATCTAGTTCCACAGGTCCGTGTGGCTTTTTTCATTTTCTTCAAACTGTTTTCTCTCTGTTTTTCAGATGGAGTGATTTTTAATTATTCTATTTTCAGGTTCACTTGTTCTTTCCTCTGTCCCCTCCATTCTACTGTTTAGTCCATTTACTGAGGTTTTTTTTTACTTTGGTTATTATGTTTTTCAGGTTTAAACATTCCATTTAGCTCTTCTTTATATTTTCTGTTTCTTTACTAATACTTTCTACTTTTTTGCTTTGTTTCAAGTGTGTTCTTAATTACTTGTTGAAGCATTTCTATGATGGCTGCTTTAAAGCCTTTGTCAGATAATGTTAACATCTGTCATCTTTGTATTGGCATCTGTTGATTGTCTTTTTTAAAATCAGTTTGAGATTTTTCTGATTCTTGGTATCATGCGTGATTTTCAATTGATACCTCGATATCTCATATTATTTTATAGGCTCTGGATCTTATTTAAGTCTTCAGTCTTAGCTGGTTTTCTCTGGCCCTGCTCCTACACAGGACGGGTGGGGGACTGTTACTTCTTTATTGCCAGGTAGAGGTAGAAGTCCAGCTTCTCCACTTGGCCTCCATTCACACTTGAAGGAGTGGATATTTCTCACTACTGCTGGTCAGGGGTGGGAGTTCTGCCTCCCCACATGGTTTCTGCTGATATCATGGTGGGGATAGCCTTGTTACTACTACATAATGGTGAAAGTCCTGCCTCTTTACTAGGTCTCTACTCTAGTGGAAAGGGAGAAGGACATCTCATTGCTTCCAGGTGAAGAGTAGGTTTCCCATGTAGTTTCCATTGACATTGGTTTACACTGGGGAGGTGAGGGTGGGACCCAGGGATGTGGATACAGGCCTACAAGGATAAAAGTCCCTGATCTCTACATGGCCTCCTCTGACACCACCCAGTAGAGGTGCTGGGGGGCCTTGTTACAGCTTTGCCTTCAAAAGCATGAAAGTCTCAGCTTCTCCCTCAACCTTTGCTGGTGTGGGTGGGACCACAGTTTTTTCTGTAGTGTTTGATTGGAGCAGAACAGTTATTGTCTTCAAAGTTTTCTGTCTTGCTGGGCTATCCCTTTCCTAGTCTTTTGGCTAGTGAGAGCAGGCTTTTATTCAGGCTCCTCCTTCTCCTTCTTCTTCTCCTCCTGTCTGAACCCATTGGCATCTCTGGGTTGCTGCTCCAAGCCTTGGATATATGACACCATAAGAAAATCAAGGGAATGCACCACCATGTTTTCCTCAGCCCAGGTCCACAGCCTGTCTGCCGTCTTCGTATCTTTCCTAGTGTTCTAATGTCTGTTTTATAGACAATGTCCAGAGTTCTTAGCTGTATTTAGGAGGAGGAATAGGGAGAAGTACAGCTCCTCTGTTTTCCTGGAGTGGAATTCTCTGCCTCTCTGATTTTAAACAAGCCAAACTCACAAGAGGGCAAGCAGAAAGCAATTTGATTCTTTCTCACAACTATCTCTTTCAAATTGGCCTGTGGCCTCATTCTTCTAGATGAAATTTTAGGCAGATTCATAGCCTTTTCAATCCCTTTCAGTTATAAATATGTGCATGTATGTTTGTTTGTATTAACATCAATCTTCTGAACTCTTGTCTAATCTAATCTTTTGCCCTCCCAAACTTGGACCTATCTCAGGGCCTATCTATATCTATGGTAGAAAGAGGGGGTCTTGGGAGTCTTGGTTAACTTCTTTACTATTTCCCCTCCTTACTCTTTTCTCCTCCCCTGTCTCCCTCTTTCTTTTCTATTTATTTTTAGAGCTAGACACTCGCTATATTGCCCAGGCTAGACTCAAACCCTAGGCTCAAGTGATCCTCTTGCCTCAGCTTCGTAAGTAGCTGGGACTACAGCACTCAGCTCCCCTTTATTTTCTGTATTACATCTGGCTCCACTAGTGTTGAAGTGAGGGAGATCAAGGAGAAATACGGGGCAGGAAAAGATCCTGTGTCTGTTATAGTTTTAATCAGGTGTTGGAGCTCTCCAGATGTAGCCAAAGGCTAACTCTTTTCCATGGGGCCCATTTGTGGATTTTTCAGTTCTTCCCATTTCTGGTTATTATTTGGAATCAGAATACCAATAATTAAAAAGAAATAGCATTTCAAGCAAGGGAATATCTGTTCTGGTTTGGAAAAAAAATCTATTTCACACACATTTTCGGTTTTAGAAAGAATATTTTTGTTTAGAAGGAATATTTAAAAGTTTATATTTAGAATGCTGTCAAAAGTTCCAAATTATTTGTTAAATATTTAGATGATTTTATAGAAAAGGAGCATTTCAAATAAAACTCAAGCATAAAATAAAGAATACCAATTAGTCAATAATACCAATTAAAGCATTAAAAAAAGAATACCAGTTAAGCAACCAACTCGCCTGTTGGGCTGTGAACTGCCCATGCCCATTTCTGCCTACATTTTTTGCTCACATCATTCACTGGCTGAAATGTCTTCCCCTTCCTCTAGCCAAATCCTGCTTTTCCTTCGAGTCCCAAGTAGCACCTCTTCATGAAAGCCTCCCATAACTACCCCAACCCACTTCTCTTTTTCCTCTCACATTTAGCTATTGACTCCTGCCTCACGAAGGCTGGTGCTGTCTCTACAGTGAATATTGTGCACCTCAGGGTAGAATGGAGAGCACAAGGCTTCAAATCAGGCAGTCCGGGTTCAGACCCCAATTCCAGTGCTAAAGAGCTGCGTGACTTTAGGCCGATTGCGTGTGACTTCCCTGAGCCCCAGTCTCTTTGCCTGCAAAATGAGAAAAGTGATAACAATGTCATCAGTTGTTCTGAGGATTCTGAGAGGAATTAGTAGGAGAGGGAACTGAGAAGCTGCAGGCATCTACAAAGCTATTCAACTGGCATTTAGGAAGATGTTGCCCGTCAGAGTCAGACCTTCTCAGCATCTTCCGGCTGGGCCCAAACTTCCCAAGACCATTTGGACAAGGTCATCTCTATCCCACCCTGGCCTCTTCCCAGAGGAGGAGAAGAATCATGCTGTTACAGAAAAACTGACGATTTGGGCAAGAGAGCTAATGATTATGTTCTGCATCGGGTCAGAGATGGGCTGGGAAAACCACTCCAAAGCCAAGATAAGCAGTGTCCTGGAAAAAGAAGGCTGCATGGAGCCCAGAGTGGCCTGGATCCTGCCTCATTTCCTGGACCAGCTCCTTAGGTGGTTACTGGATGGCCAATGAAGCAGAGCTTATTAAAGTCAATGAACTCAGGCTTCATCGCTGCCCTGGTATCCAAGCACCAGTCTGCCCGGGATTTCATTTGCCTGATGGACAAAGGAGAGGATGTTCCAATACATATCCTGAGTGGTGGGAGTGGGGAGAGAAGGGGAAGAATGCTCTCTAGAGATTTCTCTTTGTCCTCTGAAGTAAATAGAGGTCATGTCTTCCCTAACCACACTCAGTGATCTGAATCTCTTGGACTGTGGATTTTTCCTTTACCTGCTGTGAAGTCTTGAAAAGTATGAATTAGCTAGATAATGATCCTCTAAAGATGTACAAGAGTTAAAGATGTGTTTAAGTTCTTCAAGCAATCCAATATGACTACAGGTTTCCAAAAATTTGAAGGAAACTGAAAGTCACAGTTCCCAAACCAGATATTTTCCGGTGTCCAGATGTTCAGTGGCATGCAAACCAAATGTCTGGATTATGAGCTCATTTTTTCATTTCTTTTTTTTTTCCAGCTTACATCCAGATGTTGGGTCCAACTGGTCAGAGGACTGGGGCAGAGATATAAATAAAATCTAGGGTGTTCATCTAGAGTCTCCTGCTTCTCTAATCCTGCTCCCTCTTCACGCTGCTCCCCACATCCTCCCCAACTCAGCTTCATGCTACATCTTGGCAAATATAGCTCATATCCAGACACAGTGCTGCCCTTGACAGCGGGGTCCACAAAGGCAGGTCGGGTATATCTTTAAAGAAAAGTTATCTTAACCATTCAGAAGTCTTCCTTCCTCAGAGGAGAGCACCTCCCCAGCAGACCTCCGAGGAGAGCAAGGGCAGGACAGGAAGGATAGAAGGAAGTTTCAAGACTGCAGGAAACAAGAGCTTGGAGGTCAAGGGAGAGATCAGAGAAAACATGAATCTGATCAGCATCCTCGTGGTCTAGAGTGGAGACGATCTGCGGAGTCAGCCTCAGTAAGGACACAGGTAGTCAGAGAAGAACCAAAGCCTCTAAAGATGAAGCTGAGAAGTATATGGTCGTAGAAGACTAGTGTCTGTTATTCCTAAAAGCTCAAGGAGGTATAAACCACGTAAGATTTAAATGGAGGAACACACGATCTTACCTGCTTTCAGAGGATTTTGGGGTCCCCATTCTCCCATTAGCAGTCAGGCAACTCTCTCTGTCGTCTCCAAAGGGAGGAGTGGAAAGGCTTCAAAAGCCCTAGGAAATAAATGTCCCCTTCACCCAAAATCCAGTGTGTAGCCTGAGGACAGGACTTTCACTGAGAGAAATATGTAGAAGGGGATAGAAGCCGGGCACCCAGGTGGTGGGTGACAGAAGAGAACTTCCTAGCTGGTTTTAGTTAGGGAGGGCATCCTGGGCAAAAGTCAGAATGCAACTTTTCTTTTTTTTAACTCCTTTTAACAAGACGCTGTTGAATTCCTCTTTTGCAGATGTTCTGCCAATTGAATGGAAACTGTCCATAGTGGGGAGCAGAGAGCCTCATCCTGTCTGGAACTGGACATCCATCCTTAAGGCCAGAGTTCTCCCACCACCAACTTTAACTCCTGCCCTAGCCCTCTCTCTTCCTTTTCAAAACCCTCTCCACCCAGGAAGGGAGATTCTGGAGCCAAGACTGTACCAGCCACACCTCCCCAGAGTTGTTAAGCAAGGAACCCGAAGCCAGGGGTGGTCCTCTGGCAATCACCCCCATTACCAATAGCAGGACAGATGTGTTTCTGATGGACTACACTATCCCCGGAGGCCACATGATTCAGGCTGCCAAAGGTACCTGCCCTTGGGAAATCAACTCCTGAAGGTAAATTGGGATTGGGTCTTGAGAAGATCCATGGAAGCCCGGAGGACCCTGCCTCTCTCTGTTGCTTCATGCTGTAGAGGCGGTACTGGGGAGGGCTGCCCACATCCGGTGGGGCAGCTGGGACTATACGTTTGATGACACTCTGCTCCCTCAATGTGGAGCCTCATCCTCATCTCACAGTCCAGCAGGCCTCTGGCGGGATGGGCTTCTCTCACCCAGTGTGTGAGTTTTTTTGGAAGTGGCCTGATTTTGGAGTTTCCCTCCAAGCCTTTCTCAGGCACATGCTTTCTCTCCCATTCTCTCTTCTTTTATTGATCTTCTTAAGTCTGATTTTCTCCTTTTTCCCTCTGTTGTCTCCATCTTTTTTCCAGTCTCTCACTTCTCTTTCTTTCTCCCCATATTTCACTCTGTTCTCTCACCCCTCCCTTTCCCTTTTGTTTCTCTCCCTCTCTCTCTTCCCACCCCCTGCCTGGCCTTCAATATATCAAGCAAAGTTTTATCACCTTATGCAGGGGCAGCCCTGCCACTGCCATAGAGTTGATAGGCTAATGACATTTTGTGGATATTGCTATGTCACAAGTGCAGGGACAGCATCAAAAACAGCCCTGATGTCTAAACCACTTCAGCTATCTTTTTTTATTTTTTATTTTTTATTTTTATTTTTTTGAGACGGAGTCTTGCTCTGCCGCCCAGGCTGGAGTACAGTGGCCGGATCTCAGCTCACTGCAAGCTCCGCCTCCCGGGTTCACGCCATTCTCCTGCCTCAGCCTCCTGAGTAGCTGGGACTACAGGCGCCTGCCACCTCGCCCAGCTAGTTTTTTTTTGTATTTTTAGTAGAGACGGGGTTTCACCGTGTTAGCCAGGATGGTCTCGATCTCCTGACCTCGTGATCCGCCCATCTCGGCCTCCCAAAGTGCTGGGATTACAGGCTTGAGCCACCGCGCCCGGCCTCTTTTTTTATTTTTTAAATAAATATGTTCACGATTTTAAGAAACTATAAAAATGTATAAAGTAAAAAAATCTTTCTCTCACACTGTCTCCACCTCTCCTGGTCTCTCCGTTGTGCTTTGAAAGGGGAAACCATTGTGATTAGTTTATTCTATGTCCTTCCAGAGTGTCTTTATGCAAATGAAAATTATTGTGATAATATATTCCTATTTTTCCCCTTACTACACAAAAGATAGACTACCATAATTCCATTCTGCACTTTCTTTTTTCACTTGATAATAAAAACATGATTTTATTAACGGGTGTTTATGGAGTGATTACCATGTGCTATGTGCCTGCTGGGCACTGTGGAACATACACGGGTAAACAAGACACAATCACTATCCCCATATTCAAGGATCTGAAGACAGTCTAGTGACAAATGACCAACAGGCTCATCCACATTCAGCCATGCTATAGAGGGCTGAATATTTTTAAATAAGTAAAGTCAGCCAGGCATGGTGGCTCATCCCTGTAATCCCAGCACTTTGGGAGGCCAAGGCAGGAGGATCGCTTGTGTCCAGCAGTTCAAGAACAGCCTGGGCAACATAGTGAGACCCTGTCTGCACAAAAAATAAAAAATTAGCTGGGCATGGTGTGGTGGTGTGTGCCTGTAGTTTCAGCTACATGGGAGGCTGAGGTAGGAGGTTTGCTTGAGCCCAGGATGTTGAGACTGCAGTGAGTCATGGTTTGTGCCACTGTATTCCAGCCTGGCTTGACAGAGCGAGACCCTGTCTCAAAAAACTAATGAATAAAATAAGTAAAATCAAGGAACAATGAGAGCACAGAAGAGGAAGGAGATTAAATCCAACCTTGAGGACTCATGATGGGGATGGTGTCTGAGCTGAACTTCGCAGAATGGATGGGATTCTGCACACGCAGAGCTGGGGGAAGTGGAGGGTTTCATGTGGTCAGAGACTCAAGGTGAGAAAGTTCTGGCACATGGCATATACAAGGAAGTGAAAGGCAGAAGCCCAGGGGGTTGGAGGAGGATACAGCTGGAGGGGCAGTGTGTGCAGTGGGAAACAGAGAACCGGGATCATCCACCTGGATTTAAATCCTGGGTCTAATCCTACTAGCTAGTCAGTTCTTCGTCTGTGGAATGGGATAAAAATTATCTCCTGCATTATTAGAGGATTAAATGAGGCAACATCATGAAGACCTCACAATGAAGGACTGCACAGTGTGAGGTATTAAGCCTGAAAAGACAGATAGGAATTTGATCTTATATGGCCCTGGGGGCCATGAATCAGAGCTCAGGCCTTATACTGAAGGTTTTGGAGAAGGGAACAGTGAAGTGTTTGGGATAAAGAAATGACATATAGGACCAAGGAGAGAAGGTGCGGGTGGTAGGACAGGCATTTCATGAAATGCTATAAATCTTATCTCTTGGTTACCAATGAAAGACAACTACACGTCAGATAAACTTTTACTTTATTATAAAAATGATTGATAGTTTCACTTAGGGATGCAATTTCAGTGCGTAGTAACTCTGTAACTGTATGGTGGCATCCTTGGAATATATGATTTATTCACTCCTCATTTATTTATTCATTCAACCAACATTTGTCCAGCACCTACGAACAGTTTGGCACTTGTGCCATACCTTCTATCCTGAAGTCAGTTTACCAGACAACATACCACGAAGGCTGACTAAAGAGGGTCTGCTGAGTTTCATAACTCTCAATCGTACCCCAGTGCCTCTTTGGAACATCATGGCAGAGAAAGCAAGATCACATATTTCTCTGACTTCTAGCTCCCTGCGTTTAGAAGAAGTCAACCACGGCAGGGCTGAGGACAACAGAAGAGTCAGGTCCAGAGGATAAAGTCATTGATGTCAACAGTGTGGATCAAGACTGGCCAAGACTGGGTGCAATAGTACACACCTGTAGTTCCAGCTACTCAAGAGGCTGAGGCAGGAGGATTGCTTGAGTGCAGGAGTTCAAGTCTAGCCTGGGCAACATAGTGAGACCCCCATCGAAAGAGAGAAAGAAAGGAAGAAAGAGAGAGGGGAGAGGAGGGGAGGGGAGGGGAGGGGAGGGAAGGGAAGGGAAGGGAAGGGAAGGGAAGGGAAGGGAAGAGAAGAGAAGAGAAGAGAAGAGAAGAGAAGAGAAGAGAAGAGAAGAGAAGAGAAGAGAAGAGAAGAGAAAAGAAAAAAGATTAGCCAAACCAAGAGAAGTCCAGGGCAGAACATTTTATTTCAGGTAACTGGGAATTGATGATGTATCATTACTAGGCTCTGTTCTCCCACTGGGGATTCAAGCCAAGTAGAGGAAATGCTTCATTCCCACTTGCCTTTCTGACCAGATTCTCCTGCAGTGATGCAGTTTTCTGCTTTTAGGGAGCTGAGGATATAGATTGAGGTATGGTAGAAACTACAGAGTGAGCCTTATCTGGCTCATTTTTTTTATTATTGAGACGGAGTTTCACTCTTGTTGCCTAGGCTGGAGTGCAATGGCGCAATCTCACTCACTGAAACCTCTGCTTCCCGGGTTCAAGCAATTCTTCTGTCTCAGTCTCCTAAGTAGCTGGGATTACAGGCATGCACCACCACCTCTGGCTAATTTTGTATTTTTAGTAGAGACAAGGTTTCTCCTTGTTGGTCAGGCTGGTCTTGAACTCCTGACCTCAGGTGGTCCGCCCACCTTGGCCTCCCAAAGTGCTGGGATTACAGGCGTGAGCCACCGCGCCTGGCCCATCTGCCTCTTTAATGAGCTGAGGTGGCAGAGATGGCACCCTCAGCCCAGCCACTGGAAAAACCCTTGCCAAGTTGGAGGAAGACCCCTCAGCCCAGAGTCACACTTATACCTAACAGCTGTGCCAAATATGATTCTGGGCCATGGAAACATTCAGAGTAAAAATAGTATATGGGGCATATTGAGATGCTTCCAAGGAAACCTTCTGGGGGACAAATAAAATGTTTTTATTGAGAAAGGGCTTGCATCTATCATCTAAATCATCTCTAAAATGAAACAACAGTCTCCGGTTACTCACACCTGGGTTGAAGGAGCCGCTCCTCTGGGGAATCCCTTGTGGCTTTACACATGAATGGGGAATCCTTTGCTTTTGAGCCATGGCTTACCGTTCAGAGAAAGGGCATTAGGAAGGGAGACAGTTGATTCTTAGGTCCAAAGCCCAGAAAGTAGTTCCGCCTCTAAGGCTGAGTGAGCCCCACCTTTGGCCAAGCTGGGAATGAAGCAACACTGGTTTTATTTTTTTGTTTTTATTTTTACCTTTGTTTTTTTTTGAGACAGCATCTCACTTTGTCACCCAGACTGGAGTGCAGTGGTGCAATTTAGGCTCACTGCAACCTCTGCCTCCCAGGTTCAAGTGATTCTCCTGCCTCGGCCTTCTGAGTAACTGGGATTACAGGTGTGTGCCACCAAGCCTAGCTAATTTTTGTATTTTCAATACAGACAGGGTTCCACCATGTTGGCCACACTGATGGCCAACTCCTGACCTCAAGTGATCCACCCGCCTCTGCCTCCCTTGGGATTACAGGCATGAGCCATTGTGCCCAGCCCAACGCTGGTTTTGTCACCTGTACACATATGCCACAAGGGCCCCTGACAACCAGGTTTTCAGCTCTCCCAAGCCTCAGACCACGTGGCACCAAACATCTAGATGAAAAATTCAATTAGACACACAGGCACTAGTTTTCTATACGTTACTGAGATATTAAAACAACTGGAAGTTTAGATGAGTTTGTGTTGCTTATCCAAATATTTTATAAAGGGCAGAAGCGGCAGAAGAAAATAATCAGGTAGACTGCCAGGGTAAGGAGGGACAAGAAGAGGGACACAGCATGTGCTCCCCAAATTCCCAGAGGGACAAAACTTTTTAGGGCAGTTTTATTTAACTGCTATAAATTGTCAAAGAACATTAAATCATCCACATTCATTGTGAAACATCTGACATTCCATGGCAACCATGTCAAATGCATGCAGATCATTAAGATAGAAACCAAAACTCATAAAATCATAGATATTTTGCTCTGATGCAGCTGTAAATTATCCTTCAACTTCACCCCTTAGGGGGATCTCTGCCATTGTCATGTCTAAGGAACCAGTTTCCTCAATTCCCATGCTTCCATGCCAAGCATTTTCAATGGGATGTCTACCAACGTGCTAAAAATGCACTTTGTTTAATTGTGTGGCCAATTATTGACCTGGCCATTCATATCATTTGCTTAGATTTCCCTTTTACTGTGCCTAAGCACACCCAGGCCTGTGTGACACGGAAAGTTCACTAACAGTTTGAATAATTCAGCCAGCAAGGTTCCCTGGAAGACCACACTGGTAGAGAAGCTCTATGGAGGCAGAAAACCTGGCTCAATCCTGATAGAGCTCCAGGAACAGTCTCCCCCACGATTCCTCTCCCTCCCGTCCAAATTTCTCAGAGTTGCTCTCAAAGCTGCACAGAAAAGATTTGGAGACAAAAGCCAATGAGGGGGCCAGGTGCAGTGGCTCATGCCTGTAATCCTAGCACTTTAGAAGGCTGAGGCTGGTGGATCACTTGAACCCAGGAGTTCAAGACCAGCCTGGGCAACATAGGGAAACCCTACAAAAAATACAAAAAAATTAGCTAAGCGTGGTGGTATGCACCTGTAGTCCCAGCTCCTCCAAAGGGGGAGGGGGAGGATCGCTTGAGACTGGGAGTTCAAGGTTGCTGTTGAGTGATGATTGTGCCCCTGTATGCCAGCCAGGGCGACTGAGCAATATCCCATCTCAAATAAAATTAAATTAAATTAAAATAAAAGCCTGCCAGGCGCAGCGGCTCACACCCATAATCCTAGCACTTCAGGAGGCCAACACGGGTGGATCACCTGAGGTCAGGAGTTCGAGACCAGCCTGGCCAACGTGGTGAAACCCTGTCTCTACTAAAAATACAAAAGTTAGCCAAGTGTGGTGGTGGGCATCTGTAATCCCAGCTACTCAGGAGGCTGAGGCAGGAGAATCGCTTGAACCCCGGAGGCAGAGGTTGTGGTGAGCTGAGATCATGCCACTTCACTCATGCAAGACTCTGTCTCAAAAAACAAAAACAAAAACAAAAACAAAAAACAGCAACAACAAAACAAAACAAAACAAAACAAAAAAGCACCAATGAGGGGAGGCTCCTCTCACCTGCAATAACAAGAAGGAACTGCCTCCAAAATACCCATTTACCCTTTCTATAAAATGGACATTCTTTCCCTCTCCCTGTACCTCACCATAGATGAGATAAAAGATGTGAAGTACACAGGTACTTAGAAAATGAAAAAGTATCATACCTATATAAGAGGGCTTTTTCCCTGGACCACAGCAGGACTTGAATCCAACCCATTAGTTCAAAGTCCAGCACTCATTCTATTCTGCCACAGCTGCTGAGCAACGAGGCAGTTCTATCTTGGGTCAGGGCAGGGCCAGCCCACAGCAGCAGGTAAGAGCCGGTGAGTTGTATTAACCAGCTGAAACAGGGGAGTCTGACCTGTGAAATAAAGATGCTAATGCTGCCTGCACCCAGAGTGCAGAAATAGCACTGAGTTTCCTTCCTCTTGAATTTTAAAATGCCTCGTAATACTCTCCCCATGTCCTAGATTATGATATGGAGC
This sequence comes from Theropithecus gelada, assembly GCF_003255815.1. NCBI lineage: Eukaryota > Metazoa > Chordata > Mammalia > Primates > Cercopithecidae > Theropithecus > Theropithecus gelada. The sequence goes on along the minus strand of NC_037684.1, from coordinate 25,033,969 downwards.
TAGAAATTGGCATTCTATTCCAACACACTGTGGGGCCTTCACTTTGGGGGTTGAAATGGTGGTTTTTAATAAGCTGGCTCCAGGCACCTGTCACCAGTAATGGAAGTTCTGCCGGGGAAGATAGATTGCTTCTTGTTAAAAGACCATGGGGCAATAAATTTCCTGAGTCATAACTCAGATTCCAAATCAGGTCTCAGGAGAATCACTTCTACCTTCTGGCACGAACCCTTTGGCCCCTGGTCCCTGCTGACCCTGACCATTAACCTCAGTCACAGCTCTTCTTTGCCCAAGTCATTGTGCTTGCATCTAGGGGAGTCTGGTGAGATCCACAAGGGCATAACTTGTAGGTGTGACTGTGCCCCAGGACTGGGGTCAGTGGAGGGAGATCATAGGGACGACCAGAGCCTTGAGTCTTGATGCTCTGCCGTGAGCAAATGCAAATCTCTGCTGTCCCGAGGATCCAGGCCATGAAGACTTCAAAACAAGCTCATGGTAGAAATTTAAGCAGTTCTGTCAGACACTGGCATCTCTGCTGAGGCATCAGGGGTGTCTTTAAGCGCACGGTGGCTCACACCTGTAATCCCAGCATTTTGGGAGGCCAAGGTGAGCAGATCACCTGAAGCCAGGAGTTCGAGACCAGCCTGGCCAACGTGGTGAAACCCCGTCTGTACCAAAAATACAAAAATTAGCTGGGCGTGGTGGCACATGCCTATAATCCCAGTTACGTGGGAAGCTGAGACGGTGGGATCACTGGATACCAGTAAGCTGAGGCTGCAGTCAGCCAAGATCACACCACTGCACTGCAGCCTGGGTGACACAGTGAGACCCTAACTAAAAAACAAACAAACAAGAAAAAAACACCCAAATCAAGAACTATAAGACCAGCTGGGCATGGTGGCTCACACCTGTAATCCCAGAACACTTTGGGAGGCCAAGGCAGGCGGATTACCTGAGGTCAGGAGTTCCAGACCAGTCTGGCCAACTTGGTAAAACCCTATCTCTACAAAAATACAAAAATTAGCCGGGCATGATGGCAGGTGCCTTTAGTTCCAGCTAGTTAGGAGGCCGAGGCGGACGAATTCCTTGAACCCACAAAGTGGAGGTGGCAGTGAGCCAAGATCGTGCCGTTGCACTCCAGCCTGGGTGACAGAGCGAGACTCCATCTCAAAAACAAACAAAAAACCCCTACAAGACTGCTCCCTTTGACAGCAGCTTCCCCAACCAGAACCAGCCCAGGAACTGCTTGCAGGACTACCTGGACTTCCACCTCTGTGAGAAGGCAATGATTGCTAAAAGGGACAATGTCTCTGTGTGTGAATGGTACCAGCCTGTGTACAAGTCCCTCATTCCCATATCCTGAGTCTCAGCCTGGGACGAACACTGGGCAGAAGGCACATTTTCCTGGGAAGATCTGAACTGGCAGCACCCCACCTTTCCTCTGTCCTCCATCCTTCTCCCAGGGTAGTAAAAGGGGACCTGGATACATGATGATCCCCACCCTGGGACCCTGAATCATGACTTGACTAATAATAAAACTTATTGGAAAGTGAAAGAAAGAAAGAATGGAATGAAAAAAAGAGGCCAGGTGTGGTGGCTCACACCTGTAATCCCAGCACTTTGGGATGCCAAGGTGGGAGGATCACCTGAGGCCAGGAGTTCAAGACCAGCCTGGCCAACATGGGGAAACCCTGTCTCTACTAAAAATAGAAAAAATTAGCTGGGTGTGGTGACCCATCACTGCCACTCGGGAGACTGAGGCAAGAGAATCGCTTGAACCTGCAGAGGTTGCAGTGAGCCAAGATTGCACCACTGCACTCTCTGGCCTGGGTGACACAATGAGACTCCGTCTTAAAAAAAAAAAGAGAGAGAGAGAGAGAAATCCAAGCAAATATAATCAATCATGTTCTTTAATCTGACCACTTGCTTGTGGGGATTGGAGACTGATATATGGATAATTAACTTTTAAAAATACCACAGAGTAAATTAAACATATATAGTGCCTACCCTATAACCCAGAAATTCTATAGGAAATGATTCAATTTGTTCACCGAAAGACTTGTTCAATATTGATAGTAGCTTTATTTGTAATAGACAAAAATACAGACAACTCAAATGTCCATCAACAAATGAATGGATAAACTAGTTGTGGTATAGCCATGCAATAGAATAGCAGAGGGCAATTAAAAAGAATAAACTACCAATATACACAACAACATGGATTAATCTCTCAGACATTTTGTTGATTGGAAGAAACCAGACCCCAAAGAGTACACACTGTGTAATTCTACTTATACAAAGTTCAAGAACAGCCAAAACAAATCAATGTCAATAGATGTGGGGATTTGAGACTGATCAGAATGGCAGTTATGGCCGGGCACAGTGGCTCATGCCTGTAATCCCAGCACTTTGGGAGGCCAAGGCAGGTGGATCACCTAGGGTCAGGAGTTCGAGACCAGCCTGACCAACATGAACCCTATCTGTACTAAAAATAGAAAAATTAGCCGGGTATGGTTACATTACAGGCGGGAGCCTGCAATCCTAGCTACTCAGGAGGCTGAGTCAGAATTGTTTGAACCTGGGAGGCAGAGGTTGCAATGAGCCACACTCCAACCTGGGCGACAGGTGAGACTCCGTCTCAAAAAAAAAAAAAAAGCAGTTACCTCTGGAATATTATACTGGAAAGGATCTGGAGGGAACCTACAGGGATAGAGGAAATGAAATGTTTTCTGTCTTATTCTGAATGGTGGTTATCTAGGTAACTAGGTAACTTCAAGCTATACACTTAAGATTAATACACTTTATTGGATATATGTTATACTTGGAAAAAGGAAAGCTGTTTTGTAAAACATCCACAGTGTTTTGTTTTTTTTTTTTTGACACGAAAAGGTGTCTCATGTCTTTCTTTATAAAATATTAAAAATCCAACTTTATCCTGATTTTAAGTGGAAAAGGAATAAAATGACAATAAAAAAATAAGAAGTCACCACTAAATATGAATGTGTGAAGCCATTGTAGCAGTCCCCTATCTGAAGCACAAACAGGAAGTAACTCTGGTGCCCAATAGCATAGAGGGTTTTTTCCCCCCTCTCCTCAGCATCCCAAGGATTAAGCACATGCTCTGGCCAGCACGCAGCCCGAGTGACCTCACACGACAGTGCCAATAAAACCAGACTCAGACACCAGACTCCACTCCAGTCCCTCCAGGTCCTTATTGTCACCTGCGAAAGCAGCTGTCCTTGCAATCCCCACGTTCTGCCTGTTGTATTTTTAACTGAAAGTAGATTACAAAATAAATAAAAAATCCATCTATTTCTGAAAAATATTATTTTTATATTTTAAAATACCATTTCTATTTCACATGACAGTATTAGATGAGTCAGCTACGTATCTGTTCATTTTAACTCTTTTAAAATATTTTCTACCCTATTTTTATCCCTCTTCTATTCATTAGAGAAGGTCAAAGCCACAGGAGTGCAACCATAATAGGAAAAAAATCCTCTCTATCTAACAAGGGCTAGCTAGAGCTGGGGTTGGGAAGAAGGGCCAAGCACTCCCCTCTCCCACCCACCCGTCATCACTAACTGTCAAATATTTACTTTTGGTAAATATTTTGGTCTCTGAACCAAAGACAATACCCTAGGAAGGGGTGAACCAATCCTGTTTTGGTTGGTTCCACTCCTTCTTTGCTTCCTCCACCTATTTCCTGCATTGCTCTTTTTCTTTGTAAACAGATACAGGCTTTCAGCGGGTGGGAGAGCAGTGTTAAAAATTTAAAAGTAAAACACACGAATCTTGAATGTTTAGTTTAATGAATTTTTACACATGTATACATGCACGTAAGCACCACCTTGATCAAAACATGGAACATTTTGGGCACCTTAAAAGGCCCCCTTTTATTTCCTCCTAACAATGGGTCCTTTTTTTTTTTTTTTTTTTTTTTTTTTTTAAAGACACAGTGTCTGCTGGGCCTGGTGGCTCATGCCTGTAATCCTAGCACTTTGGGAGGCCGAGGCAGGAGGATCTTTTGAGCCCAGGAGTTTGAGACCAGCCTGGGAAACATGGCAAAACCCCATCTCTACCAAAAATACAAAAAATTAGCCAGGCTTGGTGGTGCATACCTGTAGTCTCAGCTACTTGGGAGGCTGAGGTGGGAGGGGGAGGATCACTAGAGCCAAGGAGGTCGAGACCGCAGCGAACAGTGATCACACCACTGCACTCTAGCCTGGGCGACAGAGCAACACCCTATCGAGAGAGAGAGAGAGAGAGAGAGAGAGAGAGAGAAAGAAGACAGGGTCACACTCTGTCGCCCAGGCTGGAGTGAAGTGGTGTGATCGTAGCTCATTGCAGCCTCGAACTCCCAGTCTTAGGCAATCCTGCCACTTCAGCCTCTTGAGTAGCTAGCACTACAGGTATGCACCACACCTGGCTATTTCAGAAGGGCGAATTTTTAACCTAGAATTTTTGAAGCGTCCTATTCCAGGGGATTCTACTCTCATCTCTACCACACATACTTAGGGGCATAACAATTTATCTCTTATAAATTATTTTTAAAAGTAAACATGGAAACAAAAAATCTAAATGATTTTTAGATAAATAAATGCAATCATTAAAATCACGCTTTTGAAGAATATTTAATAACACTGGGAAATGTTCATAATCTAACACTAAATAAAAGGTAAGACAAAAAAAATTCTTGCAGAATCTCAGTTTTGAAATTGTACATATGTGCAAGGAAAAAGAACTGAAGAAAGTATAACAAAATAGTAGTCTGGTAAACTTTGGATGGTAGTATATGGTGTGAATTTTATTTCCTTCTTTATAATTATTTTCATATTTTTGAAATTCTTAATAATAAGAATGTGTTACTTTTCTCATCAAGAAAAAAAAATCTTCTTTTTATTTATTTGCTTTCTAGATACAGGGTCTTGCTCTGTTGACCAGGCTGGAGTGCAACGACAGGATCAAGGCTCACTGCAGCCTGAAACTCCCCAGCGATCTTCCTGCCTCTGCCTCTGGAGTAGCTGGGACTACAGGCAGGCGCCACTATGCCTGGCCAATTAAAAAAAAAAAAAAAAAAAAAATTGTAGGACTGAATCTGGCTATATTGCCCATGGTGGTTTTGAACTCCTGGCCACAAGCAATCCTCCCACCTTGTCCTCCCAAAGTGTTGAGATTATAGGTGTTAGCTGCAGTGTCCGGCTGAAACTCCTCTTTAAAAATATGGATACAGTCTAACCTTAGGGAAATAGTTTTCTAAATTATGACAACTTCTTTCACTGCATATATGCAATCTAAAAACAGCACTTAGAAGACTGCAATAACTTGAGGAATTGCTTATGACACAGAAAATGTACACTATGTTTTCAAACCAGATTATGTTGTATATAACTAGGCTGAGGGGAAAGGAAACAAAAAGTAACTATTAACAGTGGTTGAAAAGTATAACACATACACATTGAAATAAATTTTTTTAATTTAAAAGGGGCTGTTTATAAAAAAGTTTTAAAGGTAGCTCTGTGTTTTCAGACCCATATTCTACTTGCTGCGATCGAGATAGTTTTTTTCCACTTTGAGGTTCTTTTTTTTTTTTTTTTTTTTTTTAAGGGGCAGGAATATCATTTTGCATCAGGCGCTGTAAAAAGAAGGGGGGTGGAAGGGTAGGGTAGGAACCAGGATGTTGGGGAAAATTACTTCAATGTGTTGAGTCCGAAGCTTTTTGGAAAGCAGTGTAGATGCGATCTTTTTTGCTCTGAATCGAATTCCACAGAAACCGTTGTGCCGAATACTGTAAAACCTTAACTTTTATAAACGCCGACACCGAACTCACGCAAAACTACCCAAGTGCGTGCCAAAGACCATTTCTGGGAAGCTCATTCCATAAGACCTTCGCATTTTTCCAAATAAAAGGCCTCCCTTCGGATCTGATTATTTCTCCTCTGCAGGGCTGAGGGAGAGGGAGGGGATGTGAGACTAAGGCAATAGATTAAAATTGAAAGTCCTTTCTCGCAGCTTCATTTTCGCCCTCACACTGTCCCAAATGCTTAGAACCCTCCTCGTCAGAATGGGAACGGTGCCCCCGCTTGTCCTAAAAGACGCAGACCAGGTCCGTGAACTTGACCCAGGCGCCCACGCCTCTTTTTCCCGAAGGTCCGACAAAGGCGGAAGGGTTGAATGGATTCTTTCCCGGGCCGCGAAGGCCTGGGGATCAAAAGTAGAAGAAGAGAAGACTGCAAACCCCTTTGGTTCAAGCAAGCTTTGTGCAGGTAAAAGCCAAATTGGTGGGGGCGGGTAGGAAAGAGAGAGCATTACCCGGCTAACTCCCGCAGGCCTCTTCCGATTTGTCGGCGGGGACCTGCCTCCCTGCGGTGTCTCTGGCCCCAGATACCGAGGCCGGGAGCTTTTCGTTGCCTCGCCGGATTTGGTATCTCGTTAGCCGGTGTCGCTGAGCCGCGGGGGGCTCCGGAGTGGAAAGGAAGCCCCGCGCTCGGAGCGCCCCATGCCAGACGGAGTGGCCCCCCGCGCCTCCCTGAGCCCCGGCGCGCCGGGTTCACCTTCAACTGGATGTTACTGAGCCAGGGAGAGACCCGGGGATCGAGTGTTTGATCTTCCCTTGCTCCAGGATCCTGAATTCTTTAAGCACACGAGCGTGCGCGCGCGCACACACACACACACGCAGCACTACTACAGTCTGAGCAGGCCGCTCCTAGCAGCCTCCGCAGTCGGCGGATCGCCGGGAAAGACGCGCCGGTTTCCCGGGTCGGACGGCTCTCCAGGCCGCTATTTCCTCCGCCACCGAGTGGGGTGACGCCCCATTTGCGAAGTTGAAGTTTCCAGGTCCTGGGAAGGCGGCTGGGAGATCCGTGGGGCTCGGCAGCCTCTGGTGGCAGCCCGGGATCGGATAGCGCGGCGGGCGACAGCCCCCCGGGTAATCCCGCCGAGGGAGGGGCGCTTGTAAAACCGAGCTGCGACGGCCTCGTTACGACTGACTCGAACACTCTCTAATAATTCATCGGCCTTAGCTAGTATTCGTTCGTGTACGCATTTGTTTATCCTGATTATTAAAATAAATTAACGATTAGACTGCCTAAAATAAGGTAAACGAACATGAAATGCCAAGGAGAAAAACAGAAAAAGTTACACCATGTCGATCCTGACCAAAACATTGGCCTGACTTGCCGGATGGCCTCAAGAATCCGGCTTTCAGCTGCAGACCCGGCGAGTGTTCCCGGGAAGGCAAGGATTGGAAGCTGTTTGATAAAGCTGCGCTGGCTTGGTGGGTTCCGCGTCCCTCCATAGCCCCCTCCGCCCTTCCCATCCACCCCTCCGCGTCTCGGCCTGGCTCCGGAGGGGTAAAGGAATGTTTATTGCCTGACTCAAGCTCAATGACAAAACCCTGCCTGGAATGGGAGGTGAGGTGAGCTTCAGCCATCAACCTGACAAAGGCTGGGCGCAGGTTTTGGGCGGGGATGACGGGCTGGGCCCACCTAGAGTCAGGCAGCTGAGAGTCCACAGGATGGGTACGGACCCCGCGGACCGAGAGCTGCTTCTCTGCCCTCCGCCTGGGGTCTGCGTAGTTTGGCGGGTAGTGCGGGTGCGTGCCCGCCTGGGTGGGGGTAAGGCGATCAGCGTCTGAGTGGGCAAGGGGACGTCTGATTACTGCCCAGGCTTCGCCCGGGGGTCCAGGACCCTGTGAGATGCCCCTGCTCTCTGCCCGTCCAGCTCTAGCTCACCTGGAGCAAGGATCCACACCGTCCTTCTACCCACCGCGACCTGCATTTTCTGGCCGCCTCCTCCGAGTTTTGCTCACATCTTCCCTCCCGGATTTGATATTCCAAGCATCTTCTCCAGGGAAGCCTCCCAGAAGCCGTGTGTGTGTGTGTGTGTGTGTGTGTGTGTGTGTGTGTGTGTGTGTCCTTCTCATTCCCTGTTCCCCGCCCTATTCCCCATTTGTTCTGATTGTGGTCATTTGGTCATGGAATATAATCCTCTGGCCTCAGGTCACATATGGGGAAGCTGCAGACCCAAGATCTACCAGCCTATGAGTCAGGCCTGGTGGGAAGGGAGAGCATATTTCCATCTCTTTCCTCCTGTCTTCCAGCCCTAGTGGAAGATTTTGCTTACTCGATAAATGAGTAGTTGGTTGACATAAATGTCCACATGTGTTTAATCCCCCGTGCTTGCATATATGCAGATCTGTCCAGTGCCTGAGGAGGGACTGGGTCTAGGGCATTTGGGTGCACCTGTGTGATCTCAGCTGGGTGACTTCAGATGGAAGCAGGTGCTTGTTAGTATCTGAAGGGCCTTGTGGGGAGAGGTATGTTGACAATGGAGGAGCCACTGGGCTTTCTATTTTACCAGTTGGTGGTAGAGGTTAAGCCCTCCTGCTTTGGGACCCAGATCAAGTAACTTACACTCTTAATTTCAATTTCTTTAGGTTATAAAGTGCTCACTCAATTGTGGATTTTGTCATTATGGGAGGGGGAACTGGCAGGGAAGGAGCCAGCTGTGGGGAGAAGAGAGTTAGGTGAGTCCTGAGTGTTTTTGTGGATTACTGTGCCCACCCCAAGACCAGTCCTGTCAGTGGCTGGCTGAAGATGTGAGCATGTGGCCCCCAGTCTGCTTCTGTGCTGGGCCCACAGCCCCTGTACACACACATGCCTGCTGTGGCACTGATCTCACACTTACCAAGGCAGAGCTTCTGAGAGGGTGCAGGAAAGGGAATAAGGAAGCCAGGGGCCTAGAGAAAAAGGTGCAATTATTATTACTATTATTATTATTATTACTATTATTATTATTATTCGAGATAGAGGCTCGCTCTGTGACCCAGGCTGGAGTGCAATGGCATAATCTCAGCTCACTGCAACCTCCACCTCCCAGGTGTGAGCAATTCTTGTGCCTCAGCCTCTTGAGTAGCTGGAATTACAGGTGTGAGCTACCATGCCCAGCTAATTTTTGTATTTTTAGTAGAGACAGGTTTCACTATGTTGGCCAGGCTGATCTCAAACTCTTGGCTTCAAGTTATCTGCCCACTTCAGCCTCCCAAAGTGCTGGGATTACAGCCATGAGTCAGTATGCCTGGCCCGTTTTTATTTTTTTAAGGGCCGGAGTTTTTGCCTTAAGGATGAGTTTGTAAAAAAGAATAATAATAATTGTTATAATCACAGTTAATTTTCACCCAGTTTCCTTTTTAAAAAAATTTTATTATATAACTAGAGACGGGGTCTTGCTACATTGCCCAGGCGGGTCTCGAACTCCTGTGCTCAAGGAATCCGCCTGCCTCGGCCTCCCAAAATTCTGGAATTACAGGTTGAGCCACCATGCCCGGCCTCGCCCAGTTTTCAAAGTAGATGTTTTGTAAAATATTATAGTTTTAAATAATAATAACATTAACAATATTAATTTTGCTTGTGCCAGGACTTCATCCGATTGGAGACAAATATTAAGTCTTATGGCGGACCTTACAGCGGGTGCTAGTTCCCACTCCTAAGCCTCTCCCCCGCCCAGGCCCTGCAGGTCCCGCGTGCTGCGAAATATTTTCTTTGTCCCTTTCTGCCCAGGGCGGCTGCTGGTCTCCCCAGGAAACAGCGAGTAGGTGTTCCCGCCAAGTGGTATCGGTGAGAGCCTGCTGCTCACCCATCTCTTGTTTCCCAAAACCAGTGAAGGCTCCCAAATTCCTGGGAGACCGCCTCCTAGGGCCTCCTGAAGCAGCTACCATACTGAGAGATCCATCGGTAACGCCCTTGGCCCACCGATCAGCTAGTTTACCTTATTAGAGAGAAAAGCACTCTTGGAGGTAGTAAGGTGGGCCGGTCCTTGATCTGAGAAATGGGCGCACAACATCGCTGTTCTCTCCGCAAAGGTGGGGCCCAGAATCCAGCTTGCCTGAGCTCGCAAGCAGGCATCGACCTGAAGGTTTCGGCCTCCCAGTGGCGCTCTGTTCACACACCTTAGGCTAGGAGAGGAAGGACGGGAGCACAGCACTGGGTGCCCCCCTCCCTGTAGAGTCTGGGGCGGGGCTCAGTGAGGAGGCCTGCGGTTGGTGGCTCCCCACCTCATAGCTGCAAGTCGGGGCGAAAGCTGGAGTGTCTCCTCCCAGCAGCCTCCTCGCCTCCCGGCAAACCTCCGAATCTCCCTGGAAACTCCTGGTTGCTGTGGCCCTTCCTCCCTTGACTGGCTTCCTCCCTCTTTCCCAAGGCCAGAGGTGTCCTCTCTTCCCCTCACCTTCCTCCCTCTTCCCAAAAAAAACGTTTAGGAAAATGGGGGTGGAGACCACCAGCCTGGAACTTCAAGTCCAACGGCAAAGTCCCTGACCCTCCCCCGAGGCTGGCGCCAGCATTATTCTAGGAGCGATTAAACTATTTTGCTACCCCCTGTGCCCCTCCCAGTTCGGGGGGCAGTTTTAGGGGAGGAGAGGGGGTAATGGTGGAATTCTTTCCTTCACTCTCCCTACCACTTCCTCCCCTCCCCCTCATCCCCTCTACACAGAACTAACTGGCAGGGAGAGAGGAAAAAAGGCTGGCATTGGTTCCCCATTGGATGTTTTAAATCTGTCTCAGGCCCAGGCCAGGGCCTTGGGGGGAGGGGCGGGGTGTCCTGCTCTTGGGCGAGAGGCCCAGGGCTGCTCCTGAGCTTTCTCCCCTCTTTCCTGGAGAGCGACTGTTCGGGAGGGTGAGAATGGTATAAATTTCAAAAACAACGAAATCTTCTTTTGCCCCCTCCGCAGCAGTCGCCTCCGGGCTTTATTGCAAGTTTACGGTAACGAGTTCATTTATTTAATTCGCGGTTGTAGCTCGGGGGTTTCTATTAGACAGGACGGGGTGGGGCTGGGGGGCACAGGGTCACCCCTGAAGGAAATCTAATTAGAGTGCAGCACTTAGAACCTTGAATACAAGTTTAATGAAGGGGAGGAGGGGAGCTGCAGGGAAGAGAAGTTTGCTCTGGGCTGGGGAAGGAAAGCTGGAGCTGCTCCCGAGAACTGGGGGGTCTGGATGAGGCTTTTTCCTGCTTCGGGGGCTTTCTACCTTCCGGCCCCGGAACTACTACTTGGAGTACGGATCGCGTGCAGGGAAGGCGGGGTGGATTATCGGCTGGCGGCTGCCTCGCGGGGTCCCCGAAGCTCTCGCCAGCCGGAGTAAAACCCAAAAGATGGAGCCTCAGGTTCGCACTCTGCGTTGCGGGTGCCGGAACCGAGATTCCAAAAGAGCTTCCGGAGGTGGTTTCTACGCATTGCGCCACTACTCCCTTACTCGGCTCTGGAGGCCTAATAACATCCACCTGCTTTGGAGTTAGAAATTATTTCTGGTCTAGAGTCCGCGTAGACGCGACCCTCCGATCCCGTTTGGTAGCTTGCTGAAAGACTCGCTGCGGAGGGCGGCGTTTGGCTCTGAGGGAGGGGAAAGGTCTGGAGGGCAGCTCAGAGTACAATTGCGCCTTGTTGGTGAAAAGGCACCCTGCTTATTTTCCGGAGTATATGTGTGTGCCTCTGCGTTTATTCGTCTGTGAGATCGTTGTCTGGATTCACCTATTGTGACATTGTGTTCACGTGTTTGTCCGAATGGTAAGCAAAACATTTCCTCCTGTAGCTTAACATAGCCCTTATTTAAGAGTAAATAGCTGCAGGCGAGTGTAGGTTTGTAGATTTTGTTGTGATTTAAACACAAATAAGTGAGAGATTTCAATGTGGTCGGCCGGGGATAGGTGGGAGACTAAACTTGTTTGGGAAGGGATTTCTAAAAGGGTTTAATACAAAACGAAATTAAGTATCCTTTGCACAGATTCCATACAAGTAAATCCGAAAAAAAAGTAGGGGGTCCACCGCGAATTGTTATGGCGAGGAAGATAAATATATTACTAACGAAAACATGGACAGAAGGCGGATGGCGCTGCGGCCTGGCTCCCGGAGCCCGACCGCCTTCTTCGATTCGAGATCGCTCGTACCGAACCTCCTTGCCTTCTTCCTGGGTCTCTCAGGGGCTGGACCAATACATCTGCCGATGCCCTGACCGAATGGCAGGCGACATCGCGTCCTGGAGCCGCCACACGCAGCCCAGTAAGTACCCAGGAGGCCCCAGGCTGCGGGAAGCCGGTAGCTCCGCGGGAGATGAAAGACTGCCCGCAAGTTCTCCTGGAGTGGTGAGCCTCTGCCGGGAGGGGGCGCCCTTGTCTTTTTAATGGTACTAACACACTAGTGGAATAAATCTCTAAGATTCCACATCTTTTGTTTGCTCTGAATTTATTGCGAGTGAAAAACAGAGAAGACCCTTAAGTTTCAGTTCCTAATAGCAGAGTGTGGGAGTTAGAGCACGGGGAGTCCAGAGGTCCCAGACCCCCAAAGGCCTCTACCAGGGCCATCCCCATTAGTGGCGGTGGCAGCCCCTCTTGTGGCCTTTTTCCTCTCTCCAAGGGGGCACCCCGCACCATGTCGCTCCCCCTCATCTATCTCGCCGCCTCCCCACAGGCCCATCTGCGCTGAACTCTGGCCAGTTCCGAAGTCGGCGAGGGAGGGGTTTACTTGCCGGATCGTTGGTCGTTGGTCGGGTTTGAGCATATACAGACAGAGGAGTAAGAACCTGAGATATTAAACGCTACCCACATGGGGCTTCCTTGAAGGAGGACGTGGAAGGCAGAAAGTGACCTCCTCTGAGCGGTGCATGTAACCGAGGACCTTAAGCTGGACCACGGAGCTTGGACGATTTTTTAAATCAGGAAATCGACCCCCTCTTCCTCCTCCTGGTCCTCTTCCCCCGAACCCCCAGTCCCCATGAACTCACACTCTTTGGCCTTTTCCCTCAGCCCCGTGCTCCTCTTTGGTAAACAGATTTGTAGGAGTCTAAGTCACATCCCACCCTCACCCCTTCCCGGGAGAGGAGCCAGGGCTAGGATCCCACCCGACCGCAGGCCATAAACACTCGAATCCCTTGGCTTCGGCGGCTGCCGCGGGGTTTCTTGGAGAGCTGGCTCCGGAAGGGAAAGGTCCTCGAGGTAGTGGCGGACGCGGCCCCCTACCGACTGCTTGCCACCGACCCACTGCTCGCCACCAACCCACTGCTCGCCACCGACCCACCAACCCGCTGCTCGGAACTTCGGTTCTGCGGGTTCTCCAGACTTCAGGCCTGTGGGCTCAATTGTGGAGAATGGCCTGCAGGCCCACTCACTCCCACCCTCCACCCCCCACCCCCAGCCTAAGATGCAGAAGGGCCCAGCACGAACCCGTTGGCTTTGCTGTGCGGCCAGGCGATGAGTCCCACAGGGCACTCAGCCCAGGTACAGGACATCAGAGAATGAACGCAGAGGCAGAGGTCCCCATGTCCCTCTCACAGTCCGGGCTCTGCGAAGAGCCCGTCTGTCTGCCGCTTCCAGAATTCCGCACTGTGGATCTGTCTACGTGGACCGGGAAAACAGGGTTGGCACCACTCTGCCACTGTTTGTGCCTGGGAAGGGCTGAGTAGGCAAGGCCACAAACATCTACTTCACTGGGCTCCCAAATGCCCAACAAACCATGACCTGCTTTGGTCAGAACCACCAGAAATACTAAAGGAAAACAGAGTTTGCGGGAGGAAATCCCAGGCACTTTCTCAAACCTTTTTCTCTGGAAGGAAGGACTGACTAGGGGTAGCCTCCTGGCTTCATTTTCACACGACGGCAAAATCATCGTGTTAAGAATGGGGGCTTCCAAGACCAGTGGGTACAACCTATAGGGTGGACAACGAGGGAGGAAGAGACAACTTCCACAATTGTCCACCTGCCCAGCTGTCAGCTGAGAAAAATGCTAAACGGACATCACAGCCACATAAGCGAATCTGCCCTTTCCCCTGTCCTCAGTCTTGCTGCTGTTACCAGGACGGGAGGTGTAATGGAAGGGGGTCTGAGAGAAAGCTTCCCTGCAAGGGGATCGCCTTCCAAGTTTATTCATAATCAGCTCAATTCATGAAAGCGGTTTCTAAAGTGCTCTACAGAGCTCTAGATAGAAAATATGAGGCTAACGATCATGGCAGCTAGTACTGGTTATCGTGATTATTGCCACTGTCAGGATGAATGATGATGACTGGGACAGATTCTCTGGGGACCCTGGTGGAGTGGGCTGTCACAAGGGGCTTCCCTCTACCTGCACATACTGGGTACCCAGGCCACTCCTGAGGAACAGTCCAGGAGCCAGTGGCCTGGGAAGGATGTTGTCTCTAGGGGCCTCTCAGCAGAGTCCGTGGCTCCAGCCTGGGCTTGGCAGGTTCCTGGTCTCCCCAGGACACCCCCACTTTCCCTCCTCCCACCCAGGCAAGGAGATCTCTTTAAGGAGTAGCGCTGTTCTTCACCTTGGCAAGAACCTTCTTCTCTTTGACCCGGCGGTTTTGAAACCAGATGGTAATCTGGCGCTCCGAGAGGCTAGTGGCTGCCGAGATCTTGCGCCTCTTGTCCTTGGTGATGAACTTGTTAGCCGCATACTCCCGCTCCAGCTCCCGCAACTGCCCCTTGCTGTATGGAATGCGTTTCTTGCGGCCGCGACGAAAGGCGCAGGCGTCAGGAAGGTGCTGCCCGCTGGAGTCTGCACGGCGGGAAAGAGAGGGAGGAAAAGGCACGGTCAGATCCCCACCCATGCAGACCCAGACCCTGCAAGCCCCAAGCTAAGTCATCCCACAGGTGCACACAGGTCACCCTACAGGCACACGTGCAATCCTGTTCCTCCAAAGCATACCGGGACACCACCCTGGCTTCCGGCTTGTTCTCTCACCACCGCTCAGCCGCCTTGGTTCCTGAAGGCCATCCTCACCCATCACTGCTCTCACACCCGTGAATCTGCAAACATACCCCCACACCACACACAGGCCTTTGCCCACCATCACATACGTCCACTCTTCATGCATTTCCAGACTCTTGACCACTCTTTTAGATTCTACGGGCAAATTCTGGAAACACGTTTCTGCTCCCATTCCCACTACATGCATATACACACGCGCGCGCACACACACACACACATCCACCCATCCCAATGCACATATCTATGTCATGACTGCAGGAAACCTAAATTTTTCTTTTTGGAATTGGAAAACTCATCTAAAAGAAAGTGAGGGGTTGTATTCTCTACAGTACATCCCATCTCCCACACCCACTCCCCACTCACCGAATTGAGAGTTATTTAGCCTTTGTGTAGAATTAGTCTGGAATTGTGCTGGGTAGGGACACCCTGATCCCCACTCAACAGCAAAGAGATCCAAACCTCTCAGACATGTTGAAAGGCTGGTCCCAGGGCCTCCTGGAGAAGGGAGGTGGCCCTCAGGCTTCAGATAGCACCCAGCTCAGGACCCTCACACAGACCTCCATCCAGGCCCTCCATCCAGCTGCCTGGACCCTCCTTCAGAGTCCTAATTACCAAGGGAGGAGGCACCAAGCTCATCCTCACCAGCCCAAGTCTCCCTCCTCCTCCTCCCAGGGAAATGCCAGTGGGACCCACAATCCCAGGCTCAGAGACAGGGGGACCCAGGGTAATAGAGGTTACCTGCAAATGCTGCCTTCCAGAAGGGACCTGGTGGGTTCTGTTCTCCCTGGCAACACATCTGACTGTTCCAGCCACCAGCGAGAGCCCAGGACTGGTAACTGTCCACGGGCAACAGGGAGTCATGTCGCGGTTCCCCGGGAGCACCCAGAGTCTGCACCACAGACACGTCCAGGTAACTGGCCATAGGCTGGTAGGTTCCCGGATATCCCGGATAGAAGGCAAACTCAGTAGGGCGGCTGGGGTACTCTTCCCCGGCCGTGGGAGTCTCCGCGGGGTAGGCAGCCAGGGTGGCTGCCTGGGCACAGGGTTTCAGTGAGCTCCGGGAAACTCGGCAGGAGTAGTACCCGCCTCCAAAGTAGCCATAAGGCACGGGAGCTGGGGACGTCCCCTGGGGCACCCCGGGGCATGGGTGGCATTGCTTTGGCGGCTCCGCCGAGCCTGGCAGATCCAAGGGGGCATAGTTGACAGCAGGCATCAGCGTAGGCGCCGCTGGGTGGCTGGTCAGAGGGGAGTGGGCGACCAGATTCCGCCCACCTCCCGCTCCCAGCAAGCCTTCGATATCCTTGGCTCCATCCAAGGTGGCATAATTGCCGGGCTCCATGGAGCCGAGGGTCGGCTCATGAGGTGCGGGGGCGGGGAATCTAGGGGGCACCCAGCTCGCTCTCCCCACCCAGGCCCGGGGAATCCAAAGCGTTTTAAATCGCTCCCAGCTCGCAAGGCGCCTGCATTCGCTCAGCACGGCCGTCTTGACGCAAGAGACGCAGGGGCCCGGGCACACGCGCTGATTGGCTGCGGCCTGGGGGAGAGAAGCTAATAAAATCCTAAAGGCAGAAACTGCGAAAATACTTTACCCCAGCTTATTTTTTCTCTCTCGCTCTTTCTCTCTCTCTCTTTCTCTCAGCTCTCTCCTCTCTCTCTCTTTTCCCTCTCCACTCTTCTCTGTCTCTCTGCACTTAAAAACAACACGAGAGAAAAGGAAGGAGGCGTCCTTTCGCTGCTTTCCAGTTTGCAGAGTCCCAGTTCCACGTCCGGGGGGAGGGGAGGCGTGGTGGGCGGAGGGAGAGGGGATGAGGAGCCGAGCCCCACCTCTTTCTCCTCGCCTCCCGCCCTGGCTCTCTGTCTCCTGCGCTTTGGCAGGTTTAACGAGAGAATAAAAAGCTCTCCCTATAAAGTGTCCATCTCCTGGGGGGGAAGGGGAGTCGGGGGTGGGGCTTGGAGGCCGCTCCCGACCTCAAAGGAGAACCCGGGAATGCGCCTGTGTAAGAGGAGGCTGGGAAATGGGGGTTAATGGGTATTTCTGGCAGCCCCTGGCTTTGGGTCCTGGGTACTAGCACTCTGGTTCATTCCCGG
The DNA here is from genome assembly GCF_003255815.1 of Theropithecus gelada. Lineage (NCBI taxonomy): Eukaryota > Metazoa > Chordata > Mammalia > Primates > Cercopithecidae > Theropithecus > Theropithecus gelada. The sequence goes on along the minus strand of NC_037684.1, from coordinate 25,017,129 downwards.
TATGCTTCCTGTCCCAGATGTCCTGGAATGAGCTGCTCCGGGCCCCAGGGAGGTGCCCTGGACGCCCCTTGCCCAGGGACTCACTACTGCCCAGAATGCTCTGGAGGCCCTGATTCGGGTGAGGCTGAGGGAAGAGGCGGGAGACACGAACTCAGACGTAGAAGACGCGCGATCTAGACGGAGCCCAGGACACTCCACGTCGGGACGTGAAGGGGAAATGGAGCCTCTAGAGTGGCCTGTGGAAGGGTCTGGATTTCCCTTTAAGTGTGGGGAAAGACGTACAGAGGAACGGAGACCCACAGGACTTGAGGGAGGGACTGGGAGAGGGAGAGATGAGACCCAGAACAGCAACACAAAGAGGGAAAGAGAGAAGTTGACAGAGGGGATGGGACACAATCTTGTAAAATCCTGAAGTGCCAGTCAGAAAAGAGAAAGAAAAGAGAGTCGCTTTCCCCCTTTTTTGGGATCTAAGGAAGTCTGAGGAAGCCAGGCCTGGCTGACTGCCAGAAACCAGCTGTCGGAGTTCTGGACCCCAAGAATACAGACCCCTGTGTGGAGATGCCAGTCTCCCTGCCCTGCAGCCCTCTCCCTATGGTCTGCAAGGAGCCTAGGAAACTGTCCTGATGCTGGCACACTCCCACCCAAGTTGAGTGCCCAGAAAGTCCAAGACCCCTATCTGCCTTCTCCAAGTTTTAAACTTCCTTAGAAGGAAAAGGGAATGGGAGGGGAAGCCCCAACCATTGGCAGAATTGCTTGAGGCCCCTCTGTTGGGGCCTATTGTGCAGTGCAATTCAGAAGAATCAAACGGTTTGTTTCATAAATCTGTCTTTAGAGGTTTTCCACTTCCTTTACTACCCCTCCCAAATCAAATTCTTCTGTCTGCTTTTTCTAGAACTCCCGTTTTTTCTGGAGAAGACAGGAATGTTTCCATTCTACACGAGGGTCTTGGCAATTATATGGAATGGATTACCCTAAACTCTGGGCGGACTCAATCATAGCCTCTCACCAACCTGACCTTGAACTTAAGCCACTTTGTGGGAAAGGGCCCACAGGCTGTAGTGCACATCACTCCTAATGAGCATTGCTGTAACTGAAGACACCAAGCACGAAATCTTCACTAGATTTTATTGCATTTGAAAACAATATGGAAGAAAAGGGAGACGTCGTCTCTTCAGTGCTTTCCAGTTTCTCACCAGAGTTTCTTGCTTGTCTAATTATGAACTGCAGAAATATCCAGATTTTTACCTAAACACTAAGAATTTTTCACCAATTTTTACTTGGTAGATGATAGATACATAGGGCATGTCCACAGTTTTAGCTTCCACTAGGCAAACACACACACAAGCACATTTATTCATCCTCGTACAGTAGAGGCATTAATAGATCCCTAAATTAAAAAAATAGTAATAGTCATAGTCATGCCCTATGACCCAGCAATTCCATTCCTGGGCATAAACCCAACAGAAATGAATGTTTATATCCATCGAAAGGCATGTACTAGTAGGTCCGCAGCAGCTTTATCCATAGTTGCTCAAACCCACCCAGGGCAGTGCACGCCTGTAATCCTAGCAACTAATCCTAGCAGAGGTGGGAGGATCGCTTGAGCCCTGGTGTTCAAGACTAGCCTGGGGCCAGGCATGGCGGCTCAGGTCTGTAATCCCAGCACTTTGGGAGGCCAAGGCAGGCGGATCATTTGACATCAGGAGTTTGAGACGAGGCTGGCTAACATGGTGAAACCCTGTCTCTACTAAAAATACCAAAAAAAAAAAAAGAGCCAAGTGTGGTGGTGGGCACCTGTAATCCCAGCTATTCAGGAGGCTGAGGCAGGAGAATCACTTGAATTTGGAAGGCAGTGAGCCAAGATCATGCCACTGCGCTCCAGCCTGGGTGACAAAGTGAGACTCTGTCTCAAAAAAAAAAAAAAAAAAAAATCCTGGGCAACAGGGGTAATAGGGATAATAGGGATACCCCTTCTCAAAATGAAACCAAAATATAGTAACTCAAAATTAGAAACAACCCAAATGTCTGTCAACAGTAGCATGAGTAAAGAAAGCATGGTATAATTAAACAATGAAGTACTACACAGCGTTTTGAAAAAGAATAAACCACTACTATACACAACATTGATCAATCACAGATATGTGGATGAAAGAAGCCAGACACAAAAGAGTAGCTTTTGTATGTTTCAATTTCTCATTTCTATGCAGTTCAAGGACAAGCAAAATTATGGTATAGTGATAGAAGTCAGCATAGAGATTGCCATGGGGAGAGGTCTCCTGACTGGAAAAGGACATAAAGAAGGCTTCTGGGGTGCTGGAAATACTCTCCATCTCAATCTGTATGCTAGTTACAAGACTTTGTTGATGTGAAAATTCGTCAAGCTGTACATTTGGGATTTCTGCACTTTATTGCATATCAGCTGTATCTCAAATACTAAGGAAAAATAATTAAAACCAAAAATTTTTTAAATTCATTTCAACACTTCCTGAAATTGTGCTTTTGGATATATAGCGTTCTTATCCATGTTCATTGAAATAAGTAGCTAAGTGCATGTAACTGCAGTGTTGTGGAATGCAGAGATGGTTAACTTAAACGTGGAGGGAGTGGGGAGAAGGTCACCAGCTATGCTGGAGACCCTCCTGTAAAGGGATACATTTCAGTACAAATAAATTCTATAGTGCTTGTTTTATTTGCTTTACAATTTATTTAGCATCTGCTAGATCCCAGGGAACAGTTCTGGATCTCATTTTTATTTTGTTTTATTTCATTTTGTGACAGAGTCTCACTCTGTCACCCAGGCTGGAGTGCAGTGGCATCATCTCAGCTCACTGCAACCTCCACCTCCTGGGTTCAAGTGAATCTTATGCCTCAGCCTCCTGAGTAGCTGGGATTACAGGTGACTGCCACTATGGCCCAGCTAATTTTTTATATTTTTAGTAGAGACGGGGTTTTGCTGTGTTAGCCAGACTGGTTTCCAACTCCTGGCCTCAAGTGATCCCCCTGCCTTGGCCTCCCAATGTGCCGGGATTACAGGCATGAGCCACCACACCCAGTCTTGGATCTCATATTTATTAACACTTGGGTATGTGCCCCTATTTCCTGTACATAGGTATGTGTGTGCATCTGCCCATGAGCTATCATGGACCTCAACTGGCATCAGTTAAAGTAAGATTAAGTCTCCTTATCTGTAAAATATGGATAATAATTCTTTCCTCACATAAATACTGTGGTGATATAATGAGATTTTGCACATAAAAGCCTTTCACAACCTGAATAAATATGAGCTCTATTTGTATGCCTCCATGTGTATCTGCTTCTAATGAATTACAAGCAACCTGCTTGTAATTGCCTTAAGAGTTGCCCTAAAGAGTGCCAGTCACTTCTCACCCCCTCAGCCCTGCATAAGCTTCATAGTTCTTGCATCGGGAAACTGAGGCTCAGAGCCTCCAAGTCCTCCCTGGGGCTCTACATGAGTTCAGCGAGGAAGTCCCTGCACAACCCAGGCGTCCTGATCTTCCAGACTGACTGGACTGAGCCTGCCCTTCCCCCAGCCCCACAGATGCCTTTGTGTCCTGCTGGGAGCCTCCTGGCAGACCCTCCGGGAGCCCGGAGCCTCCCCCAGCTTTCTTTACTGACCCAACCAAAAGCGCTGAAAGCCTCAGCGTGCTCCTTTACATACCGGCCAGACACCTCCAGGAAGGTCAAGGCCAAGTTGAAAGTTAAGAGTCTGTTTACCTCCGGGAGCCCATTCAGCTCGGCCCCACAGACCGCCTGTGACCTTTACAGCCCGGCCTTTGAGCGCAGCCGCCGCGTCCCCGGGGGTTCCGGCAACGGGGACTTGGCACCTCCGTGTCAGCTCCCGCCCCCGCCCGGGCTAGGGACCCGCCAACGAGGGGTGGGGGCGGGAGGCGCCCACCCGCCGCACTTGAGGGCATTTGCTAAACTATGTTTTATTTTTTGTAAAGTGAGTGCCCGCTGCCTGCGTTCTCCCAACTGGAGCAACCTCTGTGGCGGCGACGATGGCGGCTGTCAGGTTGGTGGTGATGAATAGAGAGGATTTCTCCGCAGCGCGACGCTCCGCTCTCCCGAAAGGTGGGCTCCGCGGTCCGCCGGCGGCGCGGGTCTGGCTGAACTGCTTGGGGTCGCCTGGCTCCTCTTGGTTTTATGAAAATGGCCTAATTGAGGTGTGCTCTTTTCTTTCCTTCCTCTTTTCATCTTTTCCTTCCGTCTGCATTTTATCTCCTCTGTCTTTAGTCTTGATAGCTTCTTTTCTTTTTATATTTGTGTTTTTCTCACCGCCTTTGCTTCCTTCCATTTCAGTTATCTTGCTTTTTGTGTGCTCTTTCTTGATTTCTTTCTTTTCTTTTCTTGTTATTGTTCACTCTGGTTCCGCCACCCACCCGTTGCTCTGTCTTCATTTTCCCTTTAGTACTTTTCTCCCTGTCTCTCATCTCACACTATTTTTCTCTTTGTTTGCTTTTTCTTCCTTATTTTTCCTTCTTCTCTTTTCTCACTTTTCCTTCCTCCTTCCTTTTGTTCTTTCTCCTATTTCTTTTTTCTTTCTCTCATCTCCGTTTTACTTCACTTCCTCACCCCACCATACACGTTTTTCCTTTGCAGCACTCTCACCCAGTTTTTCCATTGTTCTTCTCTGAAGTCTGGAAAGGGCTTGCGATGCTACAGCTCTCAGGGGCCGGAGCCTGCGCTTGGCAGGGGACGACTGCCTGGAGGACGACCTAGTGTGGCTGGTGGGTCCGTGGAGCCCTGCCCTGGGGCTCTGCCTGAGGCTAGAACAGCACCGGCTGGAGATGAAGGGTGACTTGGGCCTTTCTCCCTGAAATGAAGTCAAGCGTGGTCTCTCCTGGCCTTAGAGGAAAATCTTTTGGACAACTTGACAGCGGGATCCGAGAGCTAAGAGCTCAGAGGATGGAGGCATGGCTGCTCAGGAGGAGGCCACTGTCACCTCCTCCTTCCTTCCCCAACCCAGTCAGCCCTGCGACATCCTCAGGAATTAGAAGCCTCTCAGGACAAGCCTAAGTGCCTCTGAGGCCAGGGCTGAGGGAGCCAGCTATGAAACTAGAGCCCATCATGGCCTCAAAACCATGGGACAAATGGATCTGAGGAGGAATCAAAGGATGGACAGCTGAAGGGAGAGGCTTGCTCCAACCTCAGGGCGGCCACGGCAGCTGCTGCGCGCCCTGACACGGCCTAGAAACCAGAGGAGGGCGTAGCCAAGCCCAGAGAACTGTGAGTGGGGTCCAAAGAGGAGGGAGGGAGGAGAGAGGGAGGAGGGGGGTCAAATATGAGGGTCACTGAGCAGAGACCAAGAGTCTCCCTTTAGTCCGGCAGGTCTAGGTGAACAAGCCAGCTGTTTCTTGCCTATCACGCATCACATGTGCTGAATAGGGAGACTGGCTGGCCCCAGGGTCCCCAGCCCCCTTCTCCAACCCTGGGCTTTAATGGGGAGTTACCCAATTAGGAGAAACTCAGCCCAGATCAGACCCCAACCATTAGGAAGTCTGGTCCTACGTGGCCGCACTGCAGAGCAATCCAGAGTCTCATGTAAGGTTCTGTTCTAGCTCAGTGTGCTGGACCAAGTCAGTAGCCCTCTCTGTGCCTCAGTTTTCCTATCTGCACTGTGTAAGGAGGGAAGGACTGGATCAGCAGACCTTTGAATCCCTGCCAGTGTTCACCTTGAACAGAAGAGTGATGGCGGGCAGCAGAAGGGAAGGGAGCTTTACCGGAAGGAGAGGGGAGAAAACAGTAGAAGGAACAATAAAGAGTCCAGGAAGCTGCCACACATTTTTCCATGTGTGTCTAGTGCAGGCACGGTTATTAGTGCTTTGAGGGAGCCCAGCCACTGTGGAGGCAACTGTCATGTTCTGACTCAGTTGGGGCAGCCAGCCTCACAGTTTAAATTCTGCAGTGGCTCATTAAAGGGGACCAAATTGCCTGGGAGATCACCTCCTCTATACTTTTCCTATAAATCCCTCCAGTCACCCAGCACAGAGACACTTGGAAGTAAAGGAATAGGAATGGGATACTCAAATGGGGACCCACAGTTAGTGTCTTTAGGGGTTTCAGCAACTTCCAGGGTCATGAGAGACTGGGCTTTCTTTGTTCCAACCCCTGAGATCCTAGATAGGACTCAGAAATGAGGAATGTATCAAAAAACCTATGTGCAAATTGAAGAAAGCAATTTGAGTCACTTCCATCTCTCCCACCACCTCCACTTTGTTTTTCCTTTCAGGAAATGTGGGTGTTGATGATATGACTATTAGGAAAATGCTGGCCGCTCTCAGGACTGCTAGTATAGACTCTGCCAGAGATAAAGATTGAGTCTTCATTCCTTAAATCAAGAAGAATGTCAGCACCAGGGCCCTGGCCCCTCGAGTCCCAAACCCACCTATTTGGCCTGAAGTGGAGCTGTAGAGTTAAGGCCTAGGGGAAAGTACAGTTTGAAAGATTTGATTTCTTACTTTGATTCCCCCATTTACCTTAATGAAAGTCCTGGGATCCTTCCAAAAACCCAGAACGTGACCATCTTGTGACCTACCTCCCTCCTCACTGTCCCCCCAACCCCAATCCCTATAGCAAAAGCCTTTCCCTTCTCTTCCCACTAAGATCTCTGTTCCAAGAAACAAAGTTGGGAGAGGAAGAAGGCAGGCATTTCACACACACACACAGACGCACAAGGTGGAGCAAAAAAATCGTCCATAATTCATCCCTACCAAGTACTGTCCAGTTCATGGTGCTCATGGATTCCTGCTCTTGAGTGCCACAAAAGACTACCCCTCTTGGGACTCAATGAAGGCTTGAAAATAACACTGCTCCAAGAGTATCTGCCTTTCTGAATCTCAGCCCCAGCTTGAGATGAGCACTGGGCAGTTCCTAGTTACTGCCCTGAGGACTCTAACCTGGGGAAAGTCCATGTTAGCCAGGCCCTCAAGGTTCTGGGCCAGCCATTTACCCCAAATCCTGACACCTTCTGAGACTGGAGAAGTCTGGCTGATTGTCTGCAGCCTGTCTGCATTGACCCTACTAGTCCAGAGGTGATATCGGACCATACACATAGGACTCCTCATCAAAGTGGGATTTGGGATTGGAACAGAACTCTGGGCTTTTAATCTGCCTTGGCTGTGAGTCACTTGAGCTTAAACTGATCATTCTTCCCTTCTACTCCTTCAGAGGTTTTCTAAAAGTTCTGAGAGGGAAAGTAAAATGCTTTTCACTTTAAATTGTAAAATCATGCACTTAGGAAGGCCGAGGTGGGAGAATCACTTGAGCTCAGGATTTCGAGACCAGCCTGGGCAACATGGCAAAACCCCATCTCTACAAAAAATAGCCCAGTATGGTGGCACATGCCTGTAGTCCCAGCTACTTGGGAGGCTGAGGTGAGAGGATCACTTGAGCCTGGGAGGTTGAGGCTACAGTGAGCCAAGACTGTGCCACTGCTCTCCAGCCTTGGTGACAGACTGAGAACATGTCTCAAAAAAAAAAAAAAAAAAAGAGGAAAATTACTCACAGGTTTTTTTGTTTGTTTGTTTTCTATTTGGTCCCTGTAATGTCTATAGTTTTGTTCATAATTGGAAGGGACTCTAGCCACTACTGAAGAGACAGTGAAGATCTTTGCTCTCCCCTCATGTTGCTCATAGGTAGGGCTTGGATTTGAGAGGAGATTCCAATGTTGGAGGCTACTGTGTTGCAACTGACACCAGGGGAAGCTTAGAAGCTTAGAAAACTTCCTCCTGGCCAGGCACAGTGGCTCAAGCATGTAATCCCAGCACTTTGGGAGGCCAAAGCGGGTGGATAACCTGAGGTCAGGCGTTCAAGACCAGCCTGGCCAACTTGGTGAAACTCCATCTCTACTAAAAAATATAAAAAATTAGCTGGGCGTGGTGGTGGGTGCCTGTAATCTCAGCAACTCGGGAGGCTGAGGCATGAGAATCAATCGCTTGAACCCAGGAGGTGGAGGTTGCAGTTATCTGAGATGGTGCCACTGCACTCCAGCCCGGGTAACTAAGAGGGACTTCTTTGAAAAAGAGAGAGAGAGAGAGAAGAAATAAGAGAAAGAAAGAAAGAAAGAAAGAAAGAAAGAAAGAAAGAAAGAAGGAAAGAAGAGAGAGAAAGAAAGAAAGAAAGAGAGAGGAGAGAGAGGAAGGAATGAGCTTCCCCCTATGAAGTCCTTAATTAGGACTCTCAGCTTAGGGGACATGTAGAGCTCCCTGCCTTTCCCTTCTCTTAATGAGCAGAGAGCTCCGCATTCCCTGGCTCCCCAAACGGGTCGGTTGGTGTTTGGGGTCAGGAGACTCCTTAGAGATCATTCAGTGCTAACCAGGATTGTGCTTGGGTAGCTGGGGGCAGATGCCTAGGCAAGGTTGATGTCTTGCCCAGTTCAGAGAGAACTGACCTCAGGCAACCCATGGCCAGTTCTGTGGTACCAGGCAGCTCTGAGCTACTGAAGTGGGAGCAGAAGAAATAAGAATACAAAAGGCAGACAGCTATGGCCGCTGGATGCAGTTTCAGAGTTTCTGGTGATGCCCTGACTGTTCTCCATGCCTGGCCCAGGGGAGTCCAAAAAGTCAGGCAGGCTGGGACTTGCGTATGTAGAAGCTCACACATTCAGGATGGTGTTCTGGTTCCAGCTCAATGCCCACCAAGTCCTAAGAACCCAAAGCTTGGTCACAAGGGTAGTACCTCCCAGGTTGAAAAACTGCTGGTCTAGCTCTATGAGGCAAGGCCGGGGCTCCCAGTTTCTTAATTTTGAGATGAACCTGGAAACTTCCCGTGGAAATGGTGCTCAGCCCCAGAGACTTAGGTGGGGGAGCTGGAGAAGAACCGTGGGAAGCAAACCCTGGTCTCTCCAATCCCTCCACCCTCTCAATAACCTGTCAGGCCCAGGCCCAGCCCAGATCTCCGGCTGCCTTGGGTGGGGGATGCAGATAGGGATTGTGGGGGCAGGGGTGCTCTCTGCCCTTGAATTGGAATCCCCTACACCAGTCTACCGGTAGATTCTGCCTCCTTTGCCTGCTTGTCCTCCACCCCCATCTGCATGGTTTTTGTAGCCTGGGGAATCACCTGCCCCGGGAGTGCAGGCCAAGCTTTGGACACGGGAAGGCACAGACTGACGCCGACCAGCCTATCCTCCCCGGTCTTGCATGGCCCGAGATCGGTGCAGGTCAAGCGGGCAAGGTGGATCGCTCTCAGGTGGGAGAATTCATAGGAACTAAGGGGAACCCGCCAACTCTTCATCAAGACTAGAGGCCAGCCTAAAGAATTTTTCCCCTTTTTGTCCCAGAGACATTCTTTCCTTCCTTCCACGTGTGTAAACACCTGGTCGGGCAGATTTTTCAGTAATGGGACTGAGTCATCTCACCGGCCGGGGTTTACTCCCCAGCTCCTCGATGGTAAAGCGCTCTGCGGCCCGCGAGTGAGGTCTTTAATCGTCCAGCCAGCGCAGCTAGAGAGCTGGGGAGTCTTCTTGCAGTCCCTACCTTCTACTCACGCACCCAAAGATCTCCTCTCTGCTGGTAGGTGCACCTGCCCTCCGCCGATCCCCACCCTGAGCGGAGGTCGTACCTCAAGGCGAAAACCCGCTTAGTGCGTTGGCGGGTGGCGAGTTGCCGCCTGCTTGATCCGGGACTGAGAAGCTGCACTCCCTGACGCCACTATGGCCAGCACCTTGGGCCGTGCAGACCCCTACATCTCTAATCCTATAGCCCTCTAAGGCTCCTTGGGGCGGTCCCTTTGGAAAGTCTGCGAAGTGCCGGGTACTTAAAGTACCCTGTAGGTGCCTTTGATTTAATCCGCACAACAAAAGAACGGGGCAGGAGTGGGGGGAAACTGTTACTTCCGTTTTGTAGATAAGAGAACTGAGCGGGGCGCGGTGGTTCACGCCTGCAGTCCCAACACTTTGGGAGGCCAAGGCCAGCGGATCGCTTGAGCCCAGGAGTTCCAGACCAGCCTGGCTTGAACCCTGAACTTCTGGCTTGAATCCGAAGCTGGAGGGTACAGTGAGCCGTGATTACGCTGCTGCACTCCAGTCAGGGAGACAGAGCGAGAACCAGTCTCAAAAAAGAAAAAGAAAATAAGAAAGCTGAGGTTTAGGAGATTAATTTGTCCGACTTCTAGAGGCAAATCGACTCTTTATGGCACCAAATCCTGATTCCGATATTTTTACTTCTCTTCCCTCTCCAAACACAAATCGTTGACACATTTTATTTTATTTTATTTTATTTTATTTTATTTTGACACAGGGTCTCATTCCCTCGCCTAGCTTAGAGTGCATTGGTGCGATCACGACTCACTGCAGCCTCGACCTCCCGGGCTCGAGCAATCGTCCCACTTCAGTCCCCTGAGTAGCTGGGACCACAGGTACTTACCACCACGCCCAGCTAATTTTAAAATTTTTTATAGAGACGAGGTCTCGCCATGTTGCCCAGGCTGGTCTCAAACTCCTGAGCTCAAGCGACCCTTCCACCTCAGCCTCCCAAAGTGCTGGGATGACAGGCATGAGCCACTGCACCTGGCCATGACAAATTTTAAAATGGAAATAAATTTCATTAAATCTCATTAGTATCTCAAACTAATATTAAAAACAGACCTAAGATATTTGGAAAATTATTAAAGGGAAAAGGGAAAAATTGAGGGATTTGGAAAAATCAAAACATGAACTCTAAAGAAAAGAAACCCGGCCGGGAGTGGTGGCTCATGCCTATAATCTCAGCATTTTGGGAGGCCAAAGCGGTTGATCACTTGAGGTCAGGAGTTCAAGACCAGCTTGGCCAACATGGTGAAATCCTGTCTCTACTAAAAAAAAAAAAAATACAAAAATACAAAAATTAGCCGTGCGTGGTGGCATGTTCCTGTAGTCCCAGCCACTCGGAAGGCTGAGGGAGGAGAATCGCTTGAACCCAGGTGGCAGAGGTTGCAGTGAGCCAAGATCGAGCCACTGCACTCCAGCCTGAGTGACAGAGTGAGACTCTGTCTCGAAAAATAAAATAAAATAAAAATAAAAATAAAATAAAGAAAACCCTTTAATACACTGTCATCTTTTTTATCAGTGCCCCCCATGACTTCTAAAACTACAAAAGTAGAGACCAATTTCTGTCCTCTTCCTCCCACCCCATTCATGCCACCCAGTTTCACTTTGGAGGCTGAGTCCACGTGAGTAACAAAGGAGCTATACCTGGCAAATGTTCACCTAGAGTTGAATTGTGGGAGGCTCAACCTCCTCTAATGGCTCTGTTACCCACACTGACAGCAGAAAGGGAAGTATGGTTGGGTCAACCTGATGCCAAAACACCTTCCAAGCCTGTTCCTTCCATGGGGGAAAAAAATGGGTATTTGGTGGGCACTGAGGATTCTGAATTTGATTTTATGGGTGGCTCTCAAAGTCTCACCCTTTAAAATTGAGGGTAAACATTGGTGTATATATGTGGTTTTTAAGGACATGAGCCCACTGCTTTATTGATTTCTCTTTTCTTTTCTTTTCTTTTGTTTTCTTTTCTTTTCCTTTCCTTTCTGTTCTTTTCTTTTCCTTGAAGAGGGAGTCTCATTCTGTTGCCCAGGCTGGAGTGTGGTGGTATGATCTCGGCTCACTGCAACCTTCACCTCCCGGGTTCAAGTGATTCTCCTACCTCAGCCTCCTGAGTAGCTGGGATTACAGGCACACGCCACCATGCCTGGCTAATTTTTGTATTTTTAGTAGAGGCGGGGTTTCACCATGTTGGTCAGGCTGGTCTCGAACCCCTGACCTTGTGATCTGCCCGCCACAGCCTCCCAAAGTGCTGGGATTACAGGTGTGAGCCACCACGCCCAGCTTAGTGATTTGTTTTCTAATGGCAAATTTTACAGATACAGAAAAGTAAACAAAAAAAGTGTAATTCAACTGCTCATACCTATCACCCAGCTTCAACAATAATCAACTCATAGCCCATTGTATTGCGTTTCTTTCTGGAGGTTGTTTTTGTGTGTGTGTGTTTTGTTTTTGAGACGGAGTCTCACTCTGTGGCCCAGGCTGAAGCACAATGGCGCGATCTCAGCTCAATGCAACCCCCGCCCGCCTCCCGGGTTCACGCCATTAAGCCTCCTGAGTAGCTGGGACTACAGGCGCCTGCCACCACACCTGGCTAATTTTTTGCATTTTTAGACGGGGTTTCACTGTGTTAGCCAGGACGGTCTCAATCTCCTGACCTCGTGATCTGCCCACCTTGGCCTCCCAAAGTTAAGAGCACCGTGCCCAGCCTTCTTTCTGGAGTATTCTAAAGCAAATCCCAGACTTTTTTTTTTTTTCCTCCAGAATACTTCAGTTTGAATCTTTAACAGATTAAAAATTTTTTTTGTTTGTTTTTAGAGACGGATCTTGCTCTGTCACCCAGGCTGGAGTGCAGTGTCACTGAAGCCTTGAACTCCTGGGCTCAAGTGATCCCATGCCTAGGACTACAGGACTACATGCATGTGCTACCATGCCTGGGTACTTTTTTTTTTTTTTTTTTTTTGGTAGAGACAGGGGTTCCCAGGTTGGTCTCAAACTCCCTTGCTCAAGCGGTCTGCCGCTTTGGCTTCCCAAAGTGGTGGGATTATAGGCATAAGCCACTGTGCCCGGCCTATTTTTATTTTATTTTTTGTAGAGGCAAGGTCTTGCTTGTTGCCCAGCCTGGTCTCTAAACTCCTGGCCTCAAGGGATCCTCTGATCTTGGCCTCTCCAAGTGTTGGGATTATGGGCGTAAGCCACTGTTCTTTTTCTTTTTTTATGTATAACCTTTATGTGACTATCACACAAGACAAAATTAAGAATAATTCCTTAATACTGTCCCTGTTTGAATTTCCTCAGTTGTCTCAAAAATGTCTTTTTACAATTAGTTTAAGTCAGGATCTAAACAAAGTTCACACATTACATTTGCTTGATGTCTCTTAACTGTCTTATAACCTATAACAATTGCTCCAAATCCCTGTTTTTCATGCCATTACTTTATTTAAAAACCTGGACCAACCCAGTTCTCAGAAGGTATTGGACATCCTGAGAAAACATGACTGCTCTATGTTGAACCAAACAACTGATTCTTACAGGTTTCTTTCTTACTTGTCCTCTGGCTGCGGCAGCCAGGTATGGACAGGAGAGCTGCATCCTCCCCTCCGCACCCTGCCAAAGAAAGGAGAGCTGGAACAGGCAGCGCCCTCCCTGCCCACCCACTAGGTCACTTTCTGACTCCTGTTGGTCCCTTCATTGCTCTTGGAGTGAGAGACCTCACTCCTTCTCTCACTGGAGGCAGCCAAGAATGGGATTCTCTGGTGGGTCTTTAGATTATGAAAGTTTCAAACACTGGACACATAGCTCCAGATCTAAAGCCATGATTGCTGCTCTAGGGGCAGGACTGTTCATTTCCTGCCTTGGGGATGCACCCAGAGGCCTGAATGCTTCCAAGGGAACCAAAGAAAGAACGTGGTCTGTTTCAGAGGTGGAGTGGCCAGTCTAGCTCTGCCATCTCTCACTCCTTCCTACCCTTAGGGTACCACTGAGGTGGAAAGCCTGAACTGCTGTCTCTGCTCTGGCTTGTGCTCAAGCTGTGTGTCCCTGGACTGGCCATCTCCTCTCTGCAGCCCTCGGTCTTCTCATTTATAAAATGGAAGTGATCCTCTCTGCCCATCCTTCCTTACAGGGCTGCTTCGAGACAATCAATCACGATGAGGGAAATTGAGATTCTACAAAGAGTGTTATGCCTATATAACAAAGTATTGTTTTTCTCATAGTTGGTGGTATTTGAGGAGAAGATGAAGATTTTGGTTGGAAGGAGAACCAGCAGACAAACTTGTTCTCTTGTGTATAAAAAGAAGCCATAACACACCCCACATCCCTCAAGCTAGGAAGATACCTGGGCTGGATGTTCACCCACTGGAGAAGCTGTGACGTCCTAGCATGGGGAAGAGTAACAGGATGCCCACTCCTCTTCCCCAGGAACCACCAAGGAGTCTGGAGCCTGGCCTTATCTCAGCCCTGAGTCCCCCTCTCCCAGCGTGCACACCCCTAACTTTTTTTTTTTTTTTTTTTAAGATGGCGTCTTGCTCTGTCACCCAGGCTGGAGTGCAATGGCTCAATCTCAGCTCACTGCAACCTCCGCCTCCCAGGTTCAAGTGATTCTCCTGCCTTAGCCTCCCGAGTAGCTGTGATTACAGGCACATTCCATCACGCCTGGCTAATTTTTGTATTTTTAGTAGAGGTAGGGTTTCACCAAGTTGACCAGAGTGGTCTGGAACTCCTGATCTCAGGTGATCTGCCCGCCTCCACCTCCCAAAGTGCTGGGATTACAGGTGTGAGCCACCACGCCTGGCCTCCCCTCTTCCTTCTTTCTAGGGCTCCTAGCTTTGGTGCGCCAACTACTCAAAGCCCCAACTTCTCTCCAAGAGGAATTTCAAGAAACACTGACCAATCTGGTTCCAGAAGTTGAAGGGGCCCCAACCAGGCTGCAATAAACCTGCTTTACCCTTCTAAGCTGAAGTCTCTCTTGTCCAAAACTTTGTTCATTGGGACCGGGTGAGAGGGTGACTCCGTGAGTGCAGAATGCAGTGCAGACATTATCGAAGAGGCCTCCCATTTTTCATTTCCAAACTACACCTAGCTCATAAAAAGCCAGGGAATGTAATAAATTCTCCCCTGCAGGACATGGTTTTAATTAATTATTGGGTTATTCAAGGTGACTCATGTGTGAAACACAATTTGCACTCGTAAACTGAATCTCACATAATCCATTCTAAGTAACTGGCTGCGAGCTATCCTCTCCAGAGACTTACACGAAACTCAGATTTATCCTTTGAGGGTATTGGGGCAAAATGTAAGGGTGACTTCAGTTTAAAGAGAGCTCACTCGGCTGGCTAGGAGTGCTAAGAGACTGGGCCTTGTTTTCTCAACTGCTGATTTGATGAGGTTTACTTCTTAGAACATCTGCTATTTTTATGTGTAGAGTATACATATAACATATATGTATACATGTGTACACACATATACATTTATATATTTTAATCATTTGTTTTGCAATATCTGCAAAGGATATGTGAAGCCATCTCATTGCAGAATAGAAATTGATGCTGAGTTTTTCTATAGCTAACCTGGCAGCCGAAGCTCCTCCTACTGCCAGGGCCTCTGAAATTTGGTCTTTATCACCCATGATCCGTGTTCACCTCATATCTCAAGGTCTCTCCTGTGCAGTGTGGAATTGCTCTTGCCTGGGATTTATACTCCTTTCTGTGTAACTTTAAAAACTCCAGGCCCCACATCTACAAAACAGGCTTCTGTTCAGAATGGGTGTGAGCCTCTCCCATAGAACCATTAACACTGCAGAGCCTCTTGGTCTACAGCATTAGAGAGTCTACGTTTTTGAAACCTTTTTGGGATGGTAGGGTTGAGGGGCTGAGTCTGTTCATGTAAACAGAATCTGGAAATGGGGAGGGAGTGCATCTGGCTACTCTATGTAGCTCCACCTGTTTGCCAGGTGCCCTCTCCAGACCCGGGCAATGCAGAGGAGGGGGTTGGGTGGGGGAGGGAAAGGGATCCAAGGGAGACTGTGAGCCCCCTACCCAGATTTCAGCCAGAGAAGAAAGGGGAGACTCTGGCATTGCACCTGGGTTCCTGCCCCAGAAAAGAAGGTAAGATCTGATTTTTTTCGGGGACGGAAGGAAGGAGAAACTGAAGGAAGAATGGGATGGCTTATTTTCTCTCCGTTTTTGTCTGACCCCTGAGTTAGAAGCGGAAGGCTCTGCTAGGGACCCTGCACTCAGCCAGTTCTAAGTAGAGGAAGTCTCTTTCAGCTTTTCTTCTTCCTGGCTTTCTTTTTCCCTTTTGCCTCCTTTAATTCCCGTTCTTGACCTGGAAGCCAGACATTTTTTTTTTTCCCCTAAGTAAAAGAGAGGCTAGATTGCAAATACCCCCTCAGCTCCCTGCGGACCCTAGAACTCTGTCCTGACTGGTCTCTGAAGCTCCTCTGGGCCTTCCAAACAGTGGATAAAGTCTGTGTTTCAGCTAGAGTCTCAGTCTGGAATTTCTTTTTCATGCATGGGCAGGCCTAGGGACTCTAAACTTTTGAAAAAAATAAAATTTTCTTCCTCTCTCTGACCTACTTGAACTTTCAGTTCCAGGAGGAAAGAAATAAATGTGATGTAGTTTCAAAGTATGTGGGAATTTAATAAATGCAGGCTGTGGAGGGTCACTCTCCCCATGAAGACAGCTTTGTCTGCCCCACAAGGCATCTGAAACAGTGCCATCCGAAACCGTGCCCACAAACACCCACCTGCAAAAAGATACAGTGCCGGAACAACAGCAGCTGCGTCCTCACACGCAGATGAGCTGATCCAGCCTTTGAAGGAGCCAATTAACCAGAGATGGGTTAATTCCTTCGCCAGACCCGAGATATTGAATCCAGATAATCCCCACTCCGGAGAAATGGAAGCAGTCTGTGACAGACAGGCAGAGGGACAGAGGGACAGATGGGAGCTCACATAGGGAAAAGAAGAAGCATGAAAATTGGAGTTAAAGAAATCAGGGACTTTCAGGGCACGCAGATCAGAGCCGATGGGAAGTCCCAGAGAGCTGGATAGGACGGTAGTGGAGGCTGGGATTATCCAGAACTTGTTTTGACACAGGTAGACCTCGCTCAGCTCAGCACCCGCTAGGTTGGCTTTCTAGGATGACAAAATAACCAACCAGCCCTGCCAATTCTGGGAGAAATCAGCCAGTGCCATTGTTTGGCTTTTCTTTGACCAAACAATAGTTGATTGGCTGGAATTTTCACTTTCCCTGAGTTGTTAGCTCCTGCTGGGAGCTAGTCAAGGTCCCTGTGCTTAGCTAAGAGTAGACCCCAGAGCCTTCTCTCCCAGCCAAGAGCTGATCGACCTGTCAGTGGGGGAAAATCTCTCAATCACTCACCTCTACTGACTGAATATTGAGAGGAAAGTGTTTTGGTTTGTTGCTTGTAAACAAAACAATCTAGAGTGATCCAGAAGTTTTATCAGCTCTAATCTCTTTCATCAAGTTATAGGCCCAAAAACAGTACTAGAGACCCACCCACATTTTTAAAGCCCTAGAAAGCCTACAAGTGTGTGTGTGTGTGTGTGTGTGTGTGTGTGTGTGTGTATGTGTGTGTGTTTGGTAGCCTGTATTGGGAAGTTTTTATTTTTATTTTCATTTTCATCATTAGTCTTATTCTTGGTTATCTCTACTTGTTTGATGTGACAGAGTCACAGCTATATTCACAAGAAAGAAAGCTGAAGCATTTGGGCAAATACACAGATTCCAGTCTACTCCCCAACCCCCTACCCCTCCATTTAGCCCCATCAGTCAGAGGGCGGGGGAGGGGAATGGGAGTGGAATAGGGGATTGAGGAACAAGATTCGCTTGGCTGACAGTGGTCTTTCCTTCGTTTAGTAGTTTCTTTGGAGGGACTGATGAGGGAGAGCAGAATCCCCAGGAAGGGAGTGGAGGAGGTGGAATGCTGCCATCAGTGAAATGGAGAAAGAAGGAAAGAGGGGGTTGCTGGTTGGGGGTAAATCAGTCCCTTCATAATTCCACGATGTTTGCATCATTTTGGCTTCTCAGAGGCTGCGTTTTGAGGAGACACCAGAAGCCTGGGAAATTCGCTTGCTGGTTCTCAAGTCAGAGTCCCCCTTCCCGGGGCTCCTTCTGGGGACTCCGGGGCAGGGGGGGTCTCTCTGTCCATCCTGCAGCTTCTCTCCTGGCATAGATGCCCCGCACCCCCACCTTGGGCCATCCTTATCTCCCTGTTCTCCATCACGATTGATCCTCTGGGGTAGCCAAGGCTCCTGCTGACTACAAAAGCATCCCCAGGATTTCCTTCTTGACCCGGTTCAGGCATATCTCTTTATATTTCCATGCCTCGGTTTCCCTATATTTTCGCTGCGGAGGATTTAGAAGACAACTGAGGCTATTGTCCGGGGAGGAAAAGGGAGAATTCGGGCAAATCTGTAGGTAGGGGCCCAGACCCAAGACCCGTGTTTCTCCTGCGTGGGTCGGAGTCTGTCTCAGGTCGCTCCAGGAACATCGAGAGCCCGCACCGCCGAGAGCCCGCGCCGCCGTCCAGCGGGAAGCAGCAGACCCACAGGGGCCTCCAGCCGCCTCCCCGCTCCCGCCCCCTGTTTTTCCTGGGCCTCCAGCTCCATGGAGAGAGCGTGAGAGTTCTCGGCCTGCGAGCTTCCTCACCAAATCCCCGAGAACTGACGCAGGCACAGAGGGCCGGCTGTGTTTTGCGTAACGCACCGGAGACGGTCCAATCCAGCTAGATGGCCCGAAGCGGGGCCCAGCGGTTGAGAGTGTAGGTCTAGAGAAAGAGGGTCTCCCCATTTCCTTCCTCCGGCTGCTCGGTCACCCATCGCCTACCCGAGCAGAAGCGGGGCGCAGAGGGGCGCAGAGGGAGGTATTGCCCTCCAGGAGTATCTATTCCCATTGGGGTATGGTGAATGCCATCTCGGCCCACGCTCCACTCCCAGGGCCCCCTTGGTTCCTCCAAAGGCGTCCACCCAGAAGCAGCAGCCCCAGTGCTGCGCGTTGACTCCCGCCAGCCAAGTCCCGCCGAAACAGGATCTCCTAGAGCGGGCTCCACTGGGTCCCAGGGCGAAAAGGTCCGAAGATCTACACTGCCAGAAAGAACTGGAGAACTCGGGAAGCCCAGCAACGACAAATAGGTTTCAGTTTGGCTTAGTTTTTGGTGTGAATGGTGCAAATAATTTCTCCTCTTCACTCTCCAGTTGATCTCAGCTGCATAGAGCTGCTCTGCGAGCTGAAAGGAAATTAGTATCTATTCCTCCCCAACCCCTTCCAACAATTTTTTTTTAACCCGGGCTACCAGCTTAAGCAAGTGCTTAGATATCGTTCTTGTTGAATTAAGCTCTGAAAGCTTGCCTCAGAAAAAAGTTTTTATTTTAAAAAATGAATTACTAGGTCAGCAGTCTGATTTTCATTGGTTTTAATTATCTGAGAAAACTCTGCCTTTTAGTTGTGATAAAAAGTATGTAGACCAGACCTTAATAAGCAGAAATGTAATTAATTTAAAATTTTTTCACATTTTCAAAATTGTCCATAATAGTTTTATTACCTACATATATAAAAACAAGCACTACTAAAATAATTTCCCGATTTTGATCTATCTTTAAAAAATAGGGGCCAGTGTAGTGGCTCACATCTGTAATCCCAGCACTTTGGGAGGCTGAGACGGGAGGATCTCTTGAGCCCAGGAGTTCGAGACCAGCCTGGGCATTAGAGTGAGAACCCCCGTCTCTATTTTTTTAAATAAAATAGAGAAAAAGAAAAAATAGGTAATGTATGCTAAAGGAAAGCGTCATAAGTTACATTGGGGACATACATTAAAAAGCAAAATAAGTCTTCCTCTCACCTCTTATCCCAGATTCCCTTCTGAAAAGCAACTACTATTCCCATAGTATCCTTACAGAAATGTGTATAAATAAAAATTTTTAACACAAATGACAACATTCCATATATCGTGCCTTATATTTTGCCTTGTATTTTGAAAACTTAGTGCATCTTAATGATGATTTTGTACCTTTACTACGGTCTCTTCCTTTATAATGGTTCCATTTTGTATTCTGAATATATCTTAATTTATGTAACTAGATAACAATTGAGAAATATTTAGATTGTTTCCAATTTTGTTTGCTTCTTTTTTCGGGTGGTGCACACAATATACACTATTCTGTGTATATGGAAGTATAACTGTATGATATATTCTTAGAAATGGGTGATCTCAAAGGACTTGTGCATTTTTAAGTTTTGAAGTAGTTGAACATATTTTCCGAATTACAAGCAATTTGTATGTTCTTTTCCAGAAAACTTTGTTCATGTTTTCCCATTTTCTGTTGTTTTCCATTGTTCTCATAATTTGTTTTTATTGTATTTTGCGTTTCGTTGTTCTCATAATTTGTTTTTATGGTATTTTGCTAAAATGTGAGATTGTGTTTCGGTTTGGTTTTGTCAATAAAAGTTATGCTCTTGACTAATGCAAAGTCTATCCGTCTATACTTATTGGAATTTTCCCGACAATTTTTCCAGAGAGGGAGGACAAAATGGAGGGGATGCCTAATGTGGACTATCGTCCGCTTAGATTTTTTTCTCTCATGGAATTCCGACCTTATTGAAAAAGATGGGGAGAGGTTTGCTTTGTTTCTTTTTTTTTATGAGACGGAGTCTCGCGTTGTCGCCCAGGCTGGAGTGCAGTGGCGCAATCTCGGCTCACTGCAAGCTCCGCCTCCCGGGTTCACGCCATTCTCCTGCCTCAGCCTCCCGAGTAGCTGGGACTACAGGCGCCCGCCACTGCGCCCGGCTATGCTTTGTTTCTTAATCATTTCTTCGCCATCTCTGACTGTCTTTAAGGTTAGAAGACACGGAAAAGTTCCACGTTGGACCGGGATGGAAAAGACTGGATCACTGCAGAACCAAGATCTCAGTCCTGGCGTCCCCATCTCCGCCCCGGCAGCCTCTTTCGCTCTAAGCCTCAGCCTAGAGCAAACTCCCCTCCGCAGGTCATCAGCCTCCGACGCCGGAGCCTCACGGAAAACCACTAGAAGAAGGAAAGGAGGTTAGGGTCTAAGCTGTAGCCCCTCCAGTCAGCTGGCTTGTTGACATTACCCCTTCCTCTCAGGCAGAGGGGTGTCGGTCAGGCAGAGGGGTGTCGGTCAGGCAGAAGGGTGTCGATCGCCTTGGCCTCCAGCTCCCAGTGAACTGAGAGAAAGTAGCCGGTCCCCACTCTCAGCTCCTGGGACCTGGTGATCGCCATGAGCTTATGTATGTTCCCTGGAGGACAAGCGGCTGCTTAGGAGTGGGACAGTAAGGACTAGGCTGGGTCGGGAGGGCTGGCGGGGCAGGAGTTGGGGGCCAGGTAGGAAAGCCAGGGGTCGAAAGGATCGATCCTAGGGACCTCAGAGGCCACTCTGGCTCTTTCAAGAGGCACCGCATCTTTCTCCGGACCCCCGCGCTCAGCCAATCGCCCCAAAGTCTCCAGGTGGGGGCTCGGCATTCCCAGTCTTGGTCGCAAAAGCAGCCCTTTCAACCCCACCGAATTTCCCCTGGTGTGAAAAGCCGCCATCGCCAGCATTTTGCCGGGGTTTATGCCTCAACCCCGCATTCCAGTCACTTCCATGAATTATTTGGAAGACAGAATGGTTTGTGCCCGTGTATCCTACCTGGAGCACAGACAAGAAACGGACAAAAAATGAAGGCAGATTTTTAGAGGAAAGGCAGAGAGAAGTCGGCCTTACAGAGTTCCATGGCCCCGAGCCTGGTCTACCTAATCCAGGAGAGGAAATCACTCACACTTCCTGAGCATGCTCTGTGTGTTAGGAACTTGCCAGCAGCTTCCAAAGTGGAAGGGCCTTCAGTCAGCCTCAAACGCCTCACCGCAGCGTTTAAAGTTTGAAATAGAGATAGACTTTCCCCCAAGGGTTTGTTAATAAGTTTTACCCCCTCAGAATTATTGGACGCGGAATACAGGATTTGGTAAATTAAATTTTTAAGTTTTTATTTAAAAATCATTTTTGGCCTGGTACAGTGGTTCACGCCTGTAATCCTAGCACTTTGGGAGGCTGAGGCTGAAGGATCACTTGAAGCCAGGAGTTAGAGACCAGCCTGGCCAACAAAGTAAAAATTATTAGCTGGGGTGGTGGCACATGCCTGTAGTCCCAGCTACTTGGGAGGCTCAGGTGAGAGGATTGCTTAAACCCAGGAGGTGGAGGCTGCAGAGAGCTATGATCACACTTGTGAATAGCCACTACACTCCAGGCTGTATGACACAGGGAGACTGTCTCAAAAACAAACAAAAAAACAAAAAAATTATTCAGATAATGATTTATTCAGATAATGAATTATTATAATTATTTTGCCGAAAGTCCTCTGCCAGGTGTGGCCAGAGGGGCTTTCTTATCTGATTTCTGACCAAACAACATTTAACTTTTTGGTCCCATTATCAGGCTATTTCAGGTGAAAAAAAGGTTTGTCCAAACAATTGCGCGAGTTAGTGTAAACTGAACACTTGTGCTTAAGCTGTCTGCTCCTGTCTAGAAAGGGAGGTGGTCCTTCCAGGAAGGAAAAGCTCCCATCCCTACAACACACACATTTCCGCCCTCCCTTGCAGGTGCCAGTGCCCTCAGGTGTGCATGGATGCCATTCCCCATGCTTCCACTCTGCCTCTCTGTCCACAGCTTGTCTTCCAGAGTGTTGGGGAAAGAGCTGGGGAAGAATCTAAGGGTGGAGTTAGTGTTGCACGGTGGTGGCAGTGGGGGTGCCCGAAGCAAGCAGCTGCAGCAAGAAAGACCGGATTTATAATGGCAGCTCCCTCCACCCTGGACAGATAGTCTGCAAACCTGGGGCCTTAACTCACACAGGCTTTGTCCACACTGCATGATACCAGGGGGAAGCCAAAATCATCCTGATGCTTCACATCAACTGGTTGTTTCAGTGAAGATGCTGTCTCCTATCAGTCTGATCCCATTTGTGGGCAAGATCTTTAAAAGCAAAGGGAAATAAGAAGCTGAGAATATGTTTTAATATTAACAGTCTGAGTGGACAACTCAATTCTTCCCTCTTCCCCTCATATTCAGGGGAGGGGGGGAAGGATTTTAAGCTTCAATTTCTGAAAAAACATGTTGACCTTCTCCCCTCCCTGGTGGGTGCCACTGCACCTGACATCACTTTCCCCTTTCTTTCTCTTTAGTTTTACTGTTTCCTGGAACTCTTCTGAGGCAGTCACTGTCTAGGCAGGCAAGCGAGTCGAGTCGGAGTAGAGGGTGAGAGGACACTGTTAGACCACCTGGATGTGGCGCAGTAGAGGTTGAGAGGACACAGTTAGACCACCTGGGTGTCACAGAAAGTTTGCTGCAGTCAAGAAGCCTGAAGGAGGGATGGGGGCTGGGGTGGAGGAGTGTATGGTGAAAGACAACGGTGGTGTGGTGGAGTCCACTGCCTAGGAAAGCACAGACGCACCTCCAGGCCACCCCTCAGCCTGGGGTCGGGAAAAGGACAGGCTGAGAAGTCTAGAAAGGCAAAGAAGTTAACGATGTTTGGCCGTCTGAGGTCTTATCAGTGCGTCTGGGTCAGGTGGGGGCCGAGGCGACAAGCTCAGGCAGACGCCAGCGGGGGCTGGGACGGTGCAGATGAAGAGGGGCTGCTTGGGGGACAGCCCGCTCCACTGACCCAACCTGGGACAAGGTAGTGGCTGGATTAGGGACTGGGGTGCATGGAGCCCCCAGGTGAGAGGAAAGGGAGGAAGGGAGTGACTGGTGAAACATTAACCCCTCAGGGTTCTGAAGGGAAGGGGAACATCCTTAGAGGACACAGTGAGAAGACAAACGTCTCTTCATCCTGAGATTCCCTTGGAAATCCCCTGAACGCCTATCTCCTGGCTGGTGAAACAGAGCAAGTTGTCTCTGCCTCCAGCACCCGTCTCCAAGCCTGAAGGAGAGTCTCTCAGCCCGGTTTGGGGATAAACCGGAAACCTCTAGTCATTCGTCAGGGAATGCCCCAGCCTGGTTCACGCGAGTCTTAAAATGACTCGGAGGTGAAATGGAGCGCATTACCCTCTCTTCCGCCCCGACCCTCAATCTTTGGCAGCTAGGGGCAGTGATGGGGCGGGGTGGAAGAGCGCCCAGGGCCCCCTCCGGGTTCACCCACGGTTTCGGGCATCTGGGCCTGGCGAGCGCCTTTGGGAGGAAGGGCCTGGGCGCAGTAGGGATGCCTGGGAGGCTGGGGAGTGGCGGGGGCGCTTCTTGGCCCGGCAGGGTGGGGGTTCCAAGCGTGATCTCCTCGCCCTGGCAGAGCCGGAGACACCGGGTGGGGGCAGGCTCGGGGGCCTCCCTGCGGTGAATCAGGCTTGTGACCTCAGGCCGTCCAGGCCTCGCTCCTCAGGGTAAACATCCTCTGCGCTTTGGAAACTGGTGGGACTAGAAAAGAGGGGGCGGCAGGGAGAGGGAGGGGGCGGCAGGGAGAGGGAGGGGACGGCAGGGAGAGGGAGGGGGCGGCAGGGAGACGGACGGGGAAGGGAGGGATTCTGAGTGGAGGAGACGTTCTGAAATCCTCTCTCCTGCCAGAAAACCAGGGTGGCCTTCCGATCCGGCAGCTAGGCTGCCTGCTTGAGACCAAAGCAGGAGCATCAATCACATGGGGCGTGGTTTCTCTCGGGCTAAAGAACGGCTCACGCGGGCCTGGGGAATGCGACTATGGAAATGACGACGAAGCTGGAAGGGCTGGATGGCGGGGGAAGCTGGAGGGCACAGCTTCCAGAATCTCGTTTGTTAAGAATCACCTGAAGGACGTTTCTCTGAAGGGAGAGCGGGCATCTGTGAAGGGTTACGGGCACATACTGTCAACTTTCCCTAGCACAAGAGTGGAAATCATACTCCTTGGAGAGGGACTTTGTCACTGAACTTTAAGAAAATGGTTACAGGGCTGAGCTTGGTTACTTATGCCTGTAATCCTGACGTTTTGGTAGATGCAAGTGGGAGCATCGATTGAGGCCAGGAGTTCTAGCCTAGGCAATATAGCGAGACTCTCGTCAAAAAGAAGAGAAGAAAGAATCTCATGGCTGTCATTTTTAATGTTGATGGTGTGGAGGGAGGTTGTTTCGACTCCTATTTCCATTCTTGGGCCACTGGCAAGGCACAGCAGGACAGGGCAAAGCTATGAGGTTACATAGACCCAGCTTAGAACCCAGTCCTATTCCCCAGCAGCTTCAGGCCGGAGGAACGGTCTTCATCTCCCAGAGCACAGTCTCCTTATAGGTAAAATAACTGCAGAGTTGATGCCGGAATTAAATCAATGCAGTGGCGAGCCCAGCGCTGCAGAGCCCCGTGCTTAGTGACCAAAACAATGTCCTGCCTGCCTCATCTTCCTCTAGGATTTTTGCCAAGGCCAAACAGTGCGTGTCCCAGAGAAAAACCTTCGGACACTTGACCTCTGCCCCGTCTCAGCCCAGTGACCAGGATGACTGGGAATTGAATCAGAGGAAAATCACCTAAGCCCACTCTTCTCCACAGCAGGTGAGCAGAAGGAAGGAAGGAAAGAAGGAAGGGAGGAAGGGAAGAAGGGAGAGCTCAGTTCCCTTTCGTGGTTCACCTGGTGGTCCTCCACACCAGGAGACCTAAGGGCTCTGAGGAGGGCCAGGCGCGGTGGCAGCAACACTCCTCAGGGCCTGTTTCAGCACCCCACTTAGGTGGCACATGAAAAATTCAGGATGAATGCCCTGGCTGAAGCTCTTCCTGGGTTTGGGACATCAGAAGACCTTCCCGGGATGGGATCTTGTCTCTGGAGTAGCTATGACCTGGACATAGTAAACCCGTTTCCTACACTGTAAAATTGGAGTAACCACCATTCCCTGCCAGTCTTCCTCTGGAGCTCTGGAGTCCTAATGGGAACAGTGACGGAATGAAGGTGACCACGCTGGAACCCAAAGCGCTGTTCCCCTCCGTGGCTTCACACTGATCTCCACACTAGAATTCCGTTTCTGCAGTTCAAGTTCAAACTACTATGGTCGGGGAAGGGCTACAGAGGTCCCGCGTAGCCGTGGAGCCACCGGCCTCATCCAGTCTTGCTCGGGACACATACTGGGTTTACACTATCTTTCGGGTTCAGTTTCCTTATCTGTAAATGGGGCTGGTATCCCCCTCGGGAAGCGGTTTTGGGGATAATAAAGCTTGTAAAAGCGCTTTGCCCCAGTGCTTGGCACATCACACGCGCTACATTAACAATGTCGTGTACACGCAGGAACCGGAGGAATCCGATTCCACACTCATTCTGGAACCGAATTCACGTCTGAGGCTTTGGGGCTTCAGAGCTGGAGCCGCTTGGGCGAAGCGAGCAGAAGAGCGAGAAGGAACGGGCTGGTCCCGCCCTGCCCTGAGCATTTCTGCTGAGACCCCGGTCCTGCTTCTTCCAGCCTCCGGTGGATTTCTCTCTGCCCCAGCTGGGGCGAAGGCCCTTTGGCCCTGCGTTGCACGTGGCCGCGGTGCGGGTTCGGGCTCTGCGCTGGAGCCTGGGTGCCTGGGCCCCGCCTGCGAGACTCAGCGGCTGGGAGCACTTTTCTCGTCGACCCAGGATCTTTTTCCGCCAAGGAGAGCGGGGCTCAAGGACTCCAGACTGGGCTGTGGGGCGCAAGGTTTTCCTCTCTGTGCGTCCTACTCCAATTCCAAGCAAATTCGCTAAGAAGAACCTTCCCGAGCGCGCCTTCTCCAACAGGACCTCCAAGCCAGCCTCACGCACGCATTCCTCGCTCCCTCCTGCGGAATCCCCACCTGCCCTATAACTACCCACTTCAGGTATGGGGGAATGGAGGAGATTTCCAATCATGCCCTCCACCTACAGTTTCCACGGCCCCTTCTGTTGAATGGTATTTTCCTTTAGGGCCCCTAGAAGCAGAACAAAAGAAAAGGCTAAGAAAAAAAAAAAGAACCGGTGAATTGGCTCTGAGTCCAATAAACGATTCCTCTTTCCTTCTCCAGTCCTTTCCCTTTCAACAGAGCGATTGAGAAACGTTTCAATGATCAGCAAATCTGCTGGGAAATGGAGAACCAGAAGGGAATGTCCTATCCAACAGTTGGCTTTTCTTCTCTCAATAGAAGCCCAGTCTTTCCTTTAGATATGAATGTAGCTACTGTGCATTTCTCCATTAATAAATATAAGTTTCTCAACTAGGTGGTGAGGGATATGAATTTTCATAGGTACATTGGGCCCTAGAGACACCAAGGAGCTTCAGGTCATAAGGGGGTCTATTCAGACTATGTCCAAGGACAACCAAATTATGGCATCAGAAACAAGAGGTCTTGATTCAGATCTTTCATGTTTTAATAAGGGAGGGGGATGCTGCTGATAAAGCAAAATGATTGAAAATATTTGTAAACATATACTTCTCACTGGACCTCCATTCATGTTGGTGGGTGTGGTAGACAGAATCAAGTAAGTCAACAAGCTGTTTCCTGGTTTAGAAACAAAAAATACCCCCAGCCCCACCCCCACTCTGGAGTCTGCTTCTCAACTACGAAATGGAAAAAAAGAACTCAAGTCCCATTTAGACTGTGGGAGCTCAGCCCATGAAGGGACTGTGGGAATTGACATGGAGAGTTTGGGGTGGAGAGGTGGAAGGGTGGAGGAAATGAGATGCGCAGCAGACACTGAGTCAGAAGCCTGAGACTAAGGCCTGGCTCTGTGTCCTTGATATCCCCAAGCCTCAATGTTCACATCTATAAGATGAGGATAATATTGATCTCACAGAACTGCTGTGAAGAATCAACAACATAATATATGTGACAATACTTTTTCATTATCAGCCTTTCCTTGGCCTGGATCAAACTGAAAGGAGACTGTGGGCCAGGCGAGGTGGCTTGGATCAAGCCTGTAATCCTAGTGCTTTAGGAGGCTGAGGCAGGAATATCCCTTGAGCCCAGGAGTTTGAGACCAGCCTCAGCAACATAGTGAGACTCTATATCTTAATAAATAAATAAATAGCCAGGCATGGTGGTGCATGCCTGCAGTCCCAGCTCCTCAGCGGGGAGAGTTCGGAGGATCACTGAGCCCAGGAGGTCAATGCTGCAGTGAACCATGATCTAGACACTGCTCTCCAGCCTGGGTGACAAAGCAAGACACTGAAAAAAAAAAAGGAAAGGAAAGAGAGAAAGAGAATGAGGAAGAAAGGACGAAAGGAAAAGAGAAAAAAAAGAAAAGAAAGAGTCCATGGCAAAGAAGGCAAGGGTCCAGCTTGGGCCCCAGCTCAGGGATGGGTGTGAACATCCCCATGGCTACTTGATGCCCTGTCACGTGGGCTCAGCGGCTTAGTCTCACCCTCTGCCAGATCCAGGGGGAAGTGAGAATCCATTACAGTGGGCCTGTCTCAGCTCCTGTTTGCTTTGGCTGCAGTGTGATGGTGTCTTGCTGACTTTGCCAACAGGATTTAGGTGTTTGCTCTCCCGCCTGGCATGGCTGCTAAGGCAGCTGGCATTCTGCTACTACTTATCATGCTGGCTGAGACTTCCTGCTGCTGCTGTTTCCCCTTTCTCAGACGGATGGGGTCCTATTTTGTTATCATTGTCACAAGACTCCTATGCTTGAGAAAGCAGGGTGGTGAAAAGAGGCCACAGACTTTCCCTTTCAAATGGCTCCCCAAGAAGTACATACTCAAGGACTAAGATGAATCAGGAAGTATGCCAGGAAAAGAAATGAGACAGCCAGCCAGAAAAAAAAAACAGGCACAAACCCTAGATCTTTAAAGCACTTGCTTTGGTTTCCACACTTCTTTCCTCTTGCTTTCTGGGGACAATAGTAGATAGTGGGGAGTAAAGGAGAAGGGAGCCCCTTGCTGAAGGTCACCCCAGACCAGCCAGAGCCCACGGTTGGAGAGTCTTGGAGGAAGCATGATTATCATGTACCTGATGGGAAGAGCATGTGTTCAGAATAATCACGTCCCCTCCCATACCCAAGGCAACTCCCAGAGCCTCCAGCCACCTCCCCAGCACACAGTGGGCATTCAGGAGACATGAAATACCCTCCACATGACACACTACCTGCTTGGCTCTAGGCTGCTAGTGAATAACTTAGTCATGGCTGGAGAATGCAAAATAATTGAAAGCAATGCTTAGTAAATTGCAGTTTCAAGGTCTTCATTGCCTTCCTAACAATTTGCAAAACTCTTTTTATTGCTTTTTTAGATTCCTCGAGTTGAAATACCACTGCATGCTGTAATTAAGCTAAGTGACATGCCAGCTGTAAAGGCAAGGGTTGTGAATGATTCATTCAGTTCATGTAATCATCCAGGATGAGTGCAGGGAGGGAGCCTGCAACAGCTGCCAGTCTGCCTTGCTTACACTCTCTGCCAGGATGGAAGGAAAGTTGGAATCTAAAATCACTTTTTTTTAAACAGGGTCGCCCTCTGTCACCCAGGCTGGAGTATAGTGGCACGATCATAGCTCACTGTAGCCTCGACCTCATGAGCTCAAGCAATCCTCCCACCTCAGTCTCCCGAGTAGCTGGGACTACAGGTGTGCCTCGCCATGCCTGGCAAATTTTGTTGCTGCTGTTGTTGTTTAGTAGAGACGGGGTTGCTATGTTGCCTAGGCTGGTCTCAGACTCCTAGGCTCAAGTGATCCTCCCACCTCAGCCTCCCAAAGTGCTGGAATTACAGGTGTGAGCCACACACCCAGCCTGAAGGCACCCTTTTAAGGCTAGTAAGAGTTACCCATGCTGTCTAAGGCAGCCTAATCCAGTGTGGGGTAAGCCAGACAAGGGGTTCCCAAACCTGGCTAAGCATCAGAACTCCCTGGCAGACCTTTTCATTTTTTTTAATTTTATTTATTTAATTTATTTATTTAGAGACAGAGTTTCGCTCTTGCCCAGGCTAGAGTACAATGGCATGATCTTGGCTCACCACAACCTCCGCCTCCCAGATTCAAGTGATTCTCCTGCATCAGCCTCCTGAATAGCTGGGATTACAGGTGCCTGCCACCACGCCCGGCTAATTTTGTATTTTTAGTAGAGACGGGGTTTCTCCATGTTGGTCAGGCTGGTCTCAAACTCCCGACCTCAGGTGATCTGCCTGCCTCGACCTCCCAAAGTGCTGGGATTATAGGTGTGAGCCACCACACTCGGCCAGGCAGAGTTTTTTAAATCCAAGTTGACCTCACCCTTGCTCCGAAGTGACTAATAAAGTCTAGGGAGAACCACAGGTCCTTACAACTGCCCAGATATCCCTGAGCCTGGAGATGAGAGAACTTGCCCCATCCAAGATGGCTATTTTTAACAACTTGGTTTTCAGGAACGTCACTTTTGCACTTGGAAACTTTTCCTTCAGTGTTGCTTTCGTAAATCTGTCTGGGGACAGGAGTTCATCCAACTGCTTTATGAGCAGATACCTTGATCTCTATCCTCCCAAAGCTCCTTCTCCTAATGTTCCCAATTTCTTTCAGGGGACTCAGTTTCTCTGAAACCGTCTTTATTTTTCCTTTATCCTCTGCCACACAGTCAGCTGCTAAGTCCCAGCTCTATGATATTTTTCTCACTTACCTCTTTTTTTTTCTTCCAGCTTATCGAGTTATATCTGCCTCCTTTTCTTTCCCCCAGCCAGCCATCCTGATAGAGGCTGCAAGGGCTTGAATCCTGGACCACTGTATGAGACTCCCAAGCCCTCTCCCACCTTTGGGTCCCTCCCCTTGCCAAGCCATTCTACCATTTACTACCAGATTCATCTTCCTAACGCTGAATAAAATCTCCCACTCAAAAACCTTCAGCAGTTTCTCACTGCCTGCTGAATAAGGTAAACACTACCCAGGATAACAGTTTAGATCCTCTGCAATATTTATTCATTCAGCAAATATTTACTGAATTCCTATTATGTCCTAGGTACTAAACTAAAAGTAGAGAATATAAAGATGTAGAGACATGGTACATTCCAGTGGACAGACAGTTGCACAAATTCATTATCATGAGGAGTGCAATAATGGTAATACAAACAAAGGGTCCGGGGTTTCCAATATGATCTCTTAATCTATCTTTCCACCTTCATCTCCCAGTTTCCTTTCTGATCCAGCCAAAATGGACTAGACCTTACTTTTTTGTTTGTTTTGTTTTTTTGTTTGTTTGTTTTGAGACGGAGTTTTGCTCTTGTTGCCCTGGCTAGAGTGCAGTGGCGTGATCTCAGATCACTGCAACCTCCATTTCCTGGGTTCAAGCAATTCTCCTGCCTCAGCCTCCCAAGTAACTGGGATTACAGGCACCCGCCACCACACTTGGCTAATTTTTGTATTTTTAGTAGAGACAAGGTTTTGCCATGTTGGCCAAGCTGGTCTCAAACTCCTGACCTCAGGTGATTCACACTCCTCGGCCTCCCAAAGTGCTGGGATTACAAGCGTGAGCCACCATGCCCAGCCTAGACGTTACCTCTTGATCATGTGCAAGGTTTTTAGTTTCTTCCAGGCCTCTATACCTCAGTCCATATCTTACTTCCACC
Organism: Theropithecus gelada; assembly: GCF_003255815.1. NCBI lineage: Eukaryota > Metazoa > Chordata > Mammalia > Primates > Cercopithecidae > Theropithecus > Theropithecus gelada. The sequence continues at coordinate 24,986,131 of NC_037684.1, read as the reverse complement.
TTTTAAAATTCTATTTATCAGCCAGGTACGGTGGCTCACGCCTGTAATCCCAGCACTTTGGGAGGTTGAGGCAGGCGGATCACGAGGTCAAGAAATCAAGACCATCCTGGCCAACATGGTGAAACCCCGTCTCTACTAAAAATACAAAAATTAGCCGGGTGTGGTGGTGCATGCCTGTAATCCCAGTTACTCGGGAGGCTGAGGCAGGAGAATAACTTGAACCCGGGAGGGGGAGGCTGCAGTGAGCTGAAATCACACCACTGCACTCCAGCCTGGTGACAGAGCGAGACTCCATCTCAAAAAATAAAATAAAGTCCTCTTTATCTTTTTCTGCCACCTCAAATATCGCCTCCTCCAATGAAGTGGACTTAGTCCTCCCAACTAGGTGTGAGGGTGTTTCCTTCTCATCTACTGACACTCTTTTTTAGTGGCACTTAACTCAGGCTAGTTATCTGCGCACCCACCTTCCTCCACTGCACACTCTTCGGGAGCAGGAACTGCCACAGCATTTTTCTGTCTGGCAGAAGCACTCAGTAGACAGTTGCTCTGCACAGCCCTATGAGTGAACAGGCAGGAAGTGGGTGGGGCTGGGAAGGCAGCCTGACATTGCGCCTTCTCATTGGATAACCTGAGCTGTTAAAGCCTCTAGACAAGGTGTGCTACACAATTTGGCAGGCCTACTGCAAAATGAAAACGCAGAGTTCCGTGTTCAAAAATGATTCAGAATTTCAAGATGGTGGCAATAAGGCATTAAGCCAAACACAGGGCTTTTCTAAGTGCAGGACCCTGTGCGACTGCACAGATTGCATGCCCTGTCTCTAGGAGCAAAGGTGCTGGCACCACAGTGTCCCATAGAAAGCCAAATAATTCTGGCATCATCTTATTAAGAGACTTCCTTTTTATCAGCTCAGGAACCTTGACTGGCTGGAACTGGTGACCAGGGAGAAAAGGGGAGAGATGTAGAGATTCCAGGAAGCCCCTTTTCAGCAAGTCTTACATCTTTTGCTTGGGCCAGGCTATGATCTCTGACAACCTGATGAGAACAATGGGAAAAGTGGCCTCACATCAGTCTGTTTTGAGCCTTCTGAATGGCGTCAGGAATGGGCTTGTGGAGGCTGGGATGGCAATTAAGTTTTTACTTGTCTGCTGGGATAACCAGGCCTTGGCTTCTTTTGCCATCCTGGTGGGCCTTGACTACTTACTAAAAAGAACACTATCCCGGAATCCTTGAAATCCAGGCCCACATGGGGATGACGTGTACACATGTGTGTTTCAGAGCTGGACACAAATGACTTGAGTCTAACGTCTCCATTCAATATCTTGGATAATTAAGGTCATTTGCCTGAAGGGTACTGTGGGTTTCAAGCATCCCAGGTTTCCCTGACATTCTTGAGGCCAGAAATTCATTCTATTGGAAATCCTTAAGGCAAAGCCGGGTCAACACTGTGAAGCAAGTGCTTGTCTTCAGCAGTTACTTCTTCCACCTCTGCCCCACACACCCCAAAGGTCTCACCAGGGAACGGACTCAGGAAGAGCGAATGAAGCAAAATGGATCACATTCCTGGAAAGGGCAGAGAGTGAGCTGGCAGATAAGGAAAGATGTTATGCCTGGGGTCTGGCCAGGCCCTGTTGGGCACAGTTGGAGGAGTCAGAGTGCCCCAGAGAGGGCAACAGCAGGCCCTGGGCTCCTAGTAAAGAGGGCAGGGCTTACTGTAGACCACTTGTCCCAAGAAAGTCTTCAAAGGTTCCTGACATATTTTCAATGTATTCGGAGCTTTTTTTTTTTTTTAAACGGAGTCTCGCTCTGTCGCCCAGGCTGGAGTACAGTGGCGCGATCTCGGCTCACTGCAACCTCTGCCTTCTGGGTTCAAGCAATTCTCCTGCCTCAGCTTCCTGAGTAGCTAGGACTACAGGTGCCTGCCACCACACCTGGCTAATTTTTATATTTTTAGTAGAGATGGGGTTTCGCCATGTTTGCCAAGCTGGTCTTGAACTCCCGACCTCAGGTGATCTGCCTGCCTCAACCTCCCAAAGTGCTGGGATTACAGGCATGAGCCACCGTGCCTGGCCTGGAGCTTTCTTAGTGAGGGGTACTCAGGATAACTGTCTCCCCACAACCTTCCCTTCCCATTCTCCCTCCAGATCAGGCTCCTCTTCCTGGCAGTAAGCATGGCAATTTCTTTTATTAATGGATGCCTGAAGGGAAAGTGTAACATTTCTGCAGGTTGATAGAAGAAGCATCTTCAGGCTGGGTACTCACGCCTCACCTCTGTTTTCGCTGGTGAGATTAAGTTGGGCTGCTGAGGGAGGTCGCCAGAAGATGCTCAGGCACTGAGGTGGCAAGTCTTTGGGCTGGAGGGGATGGGCGGAGGTCGGGCCTTGACCTTGTGAAGTTGCAGCTGCCTTAGTTCTCTCACTCAGGGCTCAGAGTTATGCACTATGCCCATCCCTGACCTCATCTTTTATCCTGGAGATGAAGACCAACTGGCATAGTTCTGTTGGTGGACTGAGGGCTTTTGACTCCTGGAAATCATGAGTCCTCTGAAACACTACACCCCAAGTTGCTTTATCTGGGGGGAATATTCTGGATGATGGTGCCATGTGAGGAACCCAGAGAAGTGCCACTGGTAGGGCAACTGGGGTGTATCCTGGGGCAGCACCAATCCAACCCCAGAAATCATGGTCCTGTAGCACTGTAAGCTAACTGGGAGGGCACAAAGGCAGGGCTGTTGGCCCCAGTGCTGCTAATAGGAGCTAATGGAAGACAAGGATATCTAGATGAGGAAACAAAACTTCAGTTGATTCTGTGAACATTGGAGACACTGTCGGAAGAGACAAACCGTTTCCTGCAAGTTGAGAGGTAGGAAGAGAAAAGTGGCAGAGATCCAGTCTGATTCTGGAAAAAAAAATACATATATATATTTTTTTAGATTTTCCTTTAAAATTGCCTCCAGAATATTAAAGTCAATTAACTCATCATCACCATTCATATCTAGTGGATCAAGAGATGCTTAGGTGACTCATATCCGTAATCACCAGAAACTCATTCTACCTACACAACATTCATCTTCCTGCAGCCTTCTTGCCTGAAACATTGGATATGGATCATTTAAGAGCAGCCAAGATGGCTGGCTGGAGAGAATCTTATAGTGGTTAAGAAGCTGTATGCCCTTGGACAAGTTACTTAACCTCTCTCAGCCTTGGTTTCCCCATTTGGAAAAAGACAACAACAATGCCTTGAGGACCGAGACAATATATGAAAAGCTTTTAGTACAGCAATGGAAAGTGTGTCTTGGGCCAGTTCATGCTGGGCTCATCACCATCAGCACAGTATCATCCTCATCAGCAACAGCATCACCATCACTGCAGGTACCATTGATTCAGTAAGATGCCAGGCATCCCACTTTACCAAGCCATGAGTCACTCTTAAAATCTTACAAAATGAGGCCAGGCACAGTGGCTCATGCCTGTAATCCCAGTTCTTTGGGAAGCTGAGGCAGATGGATCACTTGAGGTCAAGAATTTGAGACCAGCCTGGCCAACATGGAGAAACTCCATCTCTACTAAAGCTACATCCAAAAATTAGCCAGGAATGGTGGCACACCTGCAGTCTCAGCTACTCAGGCGGCTGAGGCAGGAAAATCACTTGAACCTGGGAGGTGAAAGTTGCAGAGAGCCAAGATCACACCACTGTATTCCAGCCTGAGTGACAGAGCAAGACTCTGTCTCAAAAAACAAACAAACACACAAAAAAACAAAAAAAAAACAACAGCAGCAGCAACAACAACAACAACAGAAAGAAAAAGTTAGCCAGCGGAAGCAGGAGAATCACTTGAACCTGGGAAGCAGAGGTTGCAGTAAGCTGAGATCGAGATCGCACCACTGAACTCCAGCCTGGGCAACAGAGGGAGACTCCATCTCAAAAAAAAAAAAAAAGAAAGAAAGAAAATCCTACCAAATAGGTTGTTTATCCCGTAGAATTCAACTGTTATACAGATCTGCACCCTGGACTCAGTGACCAACCCCCTGTGAAAGTGGATCCAGAGGAAGAAGAATGAGATTCTAGCCACTAAAGCAGAAAAATGGAGGAGTTTGTCAGGGCTCCATTCCTCACATGGGTCAGGATGGGTGCCAAGTTCGTGACCAGGTGGTATAGAGGAAGAAATATAGAGCTGTTTGTCCAGTCCATCACTTGTGTGAGGTTGAGCAAGTCATTTAAATCCTCAACCTTGAATTTCTTCACTTGCAAACTGGGCATAAGGTAATAACGTCTGCCTTGCCAACCTCACATTGTCAATGTGAGGATTCCATGAGATATGGTCTGTAAACCTGATGTGTGGAAGGTGTTATTACTATTACGCTTTCCAAAGAAACCCCTGATCCTCAGCTGGGGCCTCTGCTTGCTCTTCCTTCTTTCCTTCAACCATTATTTCTTGTGCAGAAGACCTCTTTTCACACCACATTCTGCTCCATCTGTAAATCAATGCATTAATATCATGCACTCCAATGGACATTCTGCTATATATAATTAGTCTTTTGTGAGTTTGCTTTTTTATGTGTAAGTCCTTTATGGTCTGACTAGTTTGGAGAGAAGTTTTAGAAGGCATTATTTGGCCCGAAAGCAGGGGGCCAGCTCTGAGATCTGGTGACCCCATATGTTATTCTAGGAGGCTCTGCTTGGTCTTTGTCATATCTGCTACCTGCAGAAATGCCTCCACTGAAGAGCCACTTATTGTCACATCAGCTCTAACTAAAGACTAATATGAAAAGTATAATTTAACAGACAGATAATATGGCTTCAAGAGCTTGGGACTTGAGAATCAGAAGCATCTGACTCAAATCCTTGCTGTGCCAATTAAAAACGGGGAGACCTGCTGAATGTTAAGCCTTATGCTCTTTGAGTATCAGTTGTTTTTTGATTTTGTTTTTGTTTTTTGGGGTTTTTTTTTCCTTTCTAAAGTTCACGGCTAAGTGCAATGGCTCACACCTGTAATCCCAGAGTTTTGGGAAGCCGAAGCAAGAGGATTGTTTGAGGCCAGGAGTTCAAGACCAGTCTAGGCAACATGGGAGACCCTGTGCCACACAAATAATTTTTAAATTAGCTGGACATCACGATGTGCACCAGTAGTCCTAGCTACATGGGAGGCTGAGGCAGGAGGATGGCTTGAGCCCTGGAGTTTGAGATTATGGTGATCCATGATCCTATCACTGCACTCCAGCCTGCACAACAGAACAAGACTGTCTCCAAAGAAAATAAAAATAAAGTGTGCAATTGTGATTGAAATTCAATTGGATAAAATATTTATCTAGAAGAGTGCTGGCGCTTTTATAGTCAGCTAGCAAAAAAGGGCAACTATCACCATCTATCACCCTGATTTTTTCTTTTTTTAGAGACGGGGTCTCGCTATGTTGCCTAGGCCGGAGTGCAGTGGATATTCAGCAGCGTGATCCCACTACTGATGAGCATGAAAGTTTTGACCTGCTCCATTTCCGTCTTGGTTTATCCTTCCTTAGGCAACCTGGTGGTCCCCAGCTCCTGGGAGGTCACCATACTGATGCCAAACTTAGTGCGGATACCCAATCAGGATAGCGCATTACAGCCCGGAACTCCTGGACTCAAGCAATCCTTCCGCCTCAGCCTCCCGAGTAGCTGGGACCACAGGCACTTGCCACCATGCCCAGCACCATGACTCATACTAACACATGACAGTGCCCTCAGCCATTGTTTATTATGGCAGTAAAGACCTATGAGACTCCACATGATAAAATGCTGTTTCAGGGAAAGAAATCTTCCCTAAAGAACTACTCAACTTATTTTTACTCACCTATGAGAAAATATTGAAACCATCTCCGCCTACAAAATACCAGAGCTCCTTAGGGAATCTCAGCTCACGTTGCTAAAAAGTGACATGAAGAATCAGCATCTGATGTCAGAGGCATTCACCAAGGTTCGCTGTTTCTCACCTCACTACAACTCCAAGTAGGTGAGGGCCAGTGTATACAGGGATGTACCTGGAGCTTGCGCGTGGGGAGAGAAACCAACAGAACCAGTCCCAATCTTTGAGGAGCCCCCAATCTTGAGGGGGAGGAATAAAGTTCCTGTCCTCAGGGAGACCCCCATCTGATGGCAGAGACATAGTCCCTGCCGCTAGGGACTCTCTAGTATAATTGGACAGACAAAAAGGACCAAAACAGGATGCTATGTCTGGCCTTTTCTGCTAAGAGGTTCAGAGCCAAATTCAACGGTCAATGCAGGAAGCACCTTATCACATCCTCTTCATATAATGATCTCTTCCCTTTCTTTGTGTGGCTTCTGATCATTATTATTTCATTTAACAGTCCTATTGAATACAAGTTCTCATGGTAATCTGTACATCATCCTCTCTTTTTTATTTTATTTATTTATTTATTTTTATTTTTATTTTTTTTTTAGATGGAGTCTCGCTCTGTCACCCAGGCTGAAGTGCAGTGGCCCGATCTCAGCTCACTGCAAGCTCCGCCTCCCGGGTTTACGCCATTCTCCTGCCTCAGCCTCCTGAGTAGCTGGGACTACAGGCGCCCGCCACCTCGCCCGGCTAGTTTTTTTTGTATTTTTTAGTAGAGATGGGGTTTCACCATGTTAGCCAGGACTGTCTCGATCTCCTGACCTCGTGATCCGCCCGTCTCGGCCTCCCAAAATGCTGGGATTACAGGCTTGAGCCACCGCGCCCGGCCCCTCTCTTTTTTAAATAGTAGAAACAGGGTGGGTGTGGTGGCTCGTATCTGTAATCCCAGCACTTTGGGAGGCCGAGGTGGGTGAATCGCTTGAGGCCAGGAGTTTGAGACCAACCTGTCCAACATGGCAAAACCCCATATCTACTAGAAATACAGAAATTGGCTGGGCATGGAGGCACATGCCTGTAGCCCCAGCTACTCAAGAGGCTGAGGCACAAGAATTGAAGATAGTAGTCGTGGGTTGGAGCTCCTCAAGGATCAGAGAGTTTTGCTCCAATAACAGGCCCACAGGTCAGGGCTGGCTGTAACAGGCTCCTCTGCCTAGGCCTGGGTCCACATGTAAGACAAGTACTTATTACCCATATGTTTTTGTTGTTGTTGTTGTTGTTTTGTTTTGTTTTTTGGAGATGGAGTCTCGCTGTGTCGCCCAGGTTGGAGCACAGTGGCGCAGTCTCAGCTTACTGCAACTGTAGCTGGGACTACAGGCATGTGCCATCATGCCCGGCTACTTTTTGGGGGTTTTTTTTGTTTTTGTTTTTGTCTTTTTGAGACGGAGTCTCACTCTGTCACCCAGGCTGGAGTGCAGTGGCGCAATCTTGGTTCACTGCAAGCTCCGCCTCCTGGGTTCATGCCATTCTCCTGCCTCAACCTCCCGAGTAGCTGGGACTACAGGCACCCGCTACCATGCCCGGCTAATTTTTGTATTTTTAGTAGAGGCGGGATTTCACCATCTTGGCCAGGCTGGTCTTGAACTCCTGACCTTGTGACCCACCCGCCTCGGCCTCCCAAAGTGCCGGGATTACAGGCGTGAGCCACCACACCCAGCTTACTTTTTGTTTTTTTAGTAGAGATGGGGTTTCACCATATTGGCTAGGCTGGTCTCGAACTCCTGACCTAGTGATGTGCCCGCCTCAGCCTCCCAAAGTGCTGGGATTATAGGCACGAGCCACCACGCCTGACCTATTACCCATATTTAAAAGACTTGTTCAAAAGACAAATTCCCAGGGCCCCTTCCCAGCCCTCTTATGCCAGAATTCCCAGGGGGTTTGCCCTGAGAAACTATAGGCTTAAACAAGGGCCCTCATATGATTCCTATCATCAGGGAAATGGGGAAACATCAGGCCCAGCTCTTCTCTGAGCATGGTGACAGGACTATCAGAATCACCTAGAGGAGCTTCATAAAACGCAGATTCCTGGGCTCTCCACCCAGGAGCTACTGAATCAGAATTTCTGGGAGGAGGCCCTGGAATATGCATTTTTACAGGCACCCAAGGTGATCTGTATGGCTTGGATGTTTCCTTGCAGGCCCTCCTGCAGTGTGAGCTACTGGTCACAAGGGGCCAGGTCAGAGTGTCTGCTCACAGTAAAGCTTTGGGTGGCAGGGTGGAGGGAGATGATTCAAATCTCTAGCCTCCTTCTTTAGACAGTCAAGCAGCACAGATCCCTTAATTCCACAGCTCTATGTTGTAGGGTTCTCCCAAGTTCTTACATATGACCTTCCCTCAGAAGCACTGAAGTTTAGACGGAGGGCATCCTACCATCTCCTGGGGCCTTTTGCACGGTGGAACCAAAGCTTCTCAAAGGCCTTTGGTTCCACATCTCAGTCTCTGCTGCCCTGTTGCTCTGTGCCCTCAGCACACTCCATTACAGGGCCAGCCTTTGGGGCAAGTGATCTAGGCCTAGACCAGGCAGCATAGCTTGAAGGGTGTGAAAATCAACCCAACATGGTTGACATGCTTCTACTTCTGGGATCTCCATATATGACTACCTCAATTTTAGCCATAAGTGGAAGACAAGGCAAAATGCCTAGTAGGGGCAGATCAGTTCTATTAGAAATATATTAATACATAGCAAGGGGGTCACTTTTTTTTTTTTTTTTTTTTGGAGACAGAGCATTGCTCTGTCACCCAGGCTGGAGTGCAGTGGTGCAATCCCTGCTCACTGCAACCTTGAGCTCTGTGTTCAATGAATCCTTCTGCCTTGGCTTCCCAAGCAGCTGGGACCACAGGCATGCTCCACCACACCCAGCTAATTTTTAAATTATTATTATTACTATTATTTGAGACGGAGTCACTCTGTCACCCAGGCTGGAGTGCAGTGGTGCGATCTCAGCTCACTGCAACCTCTCCCTCCTAACCCTTCCCTCCCTCTCCCTCCCTCAGGAGGCAAGCCTCAACCTCCTGAGTGGCTGGGACTACAGGCGTGTGATACCACGCCCAGCTAATTTTTTGTATTTTTGTAGAGACAGGGTTCCACTGTGTTAGCCAGAATGGTCTCAATTTCCTGACCGCATGATCCGCCCACCTCCGCCTCCCAAAGTCTGGGATTACAGGCGTAAGCCACCGCACCCAGCCTAATTTTTAAATTTTTTGTAGAGACAGGGTCTTGCTATGTTGCCCAGGCTGGTCTTGAACCCCTTGCATCAAGGGGTCTTCTCGCCTCAGCCTCTCAAGTAGCTGGGACCACAGGCATGTGCCACCACACCCAGCTAATTTTTAAATTTTTTGTAGAGATTCGGTCTCTCTTATGTTGCCCAGGCTGGTCTCAAACTCATTGGCTCAAGGGATCCTCCTGCCTTGGCCTCCCAAAGTACTGGGATTATAGGCATGAGCCATTGCGGCCAGCCAGGGTCACATTTTGACTAAGTCTTCATTGTCTACTTACCTGTATGTCTTTATCAATCCATCCATCCTCCTACCTATCCAACATTCCAGAAAACCACAGAGCATCTGCCAACGCACCAAATGCATTAAGGGAATATGTGTGGGCCTACCTAGCTCCTCTAACATCCTTTTTGGCCAGAGATCAGGCAATGGCTGTATGCTTCTTGATCCTGCATACACGGGTCCCTCATAGCATTTGTGTGGCTTCTGCAAGGCCTTGGATCCAGTCGGGCTGGAGTGGTAATCACCAGCAGGTCCCTCAGAGTAACATTATAGCTCTGAGGACCCTGCAAGAGGAGGGAGGGCATATCCAGCTGCCTCTTCTCGCCAGAGCTGTCACTGCAGGAGTGGCACTCCCCAGGCAGGGAGGCGTTTTCTGGAAAGGCAAAGTCATAAGCATCAGTGATTTGTGCTGCTGGATTCAGCACAAATTCCTGGCGAAGACCACCTCCCAGTAGGGTTCCATGGCCTATAACTGGCTGAAGCTCTTTGAGCCAGAATGAGCCATTGCTCCTTTTCTCCAAATAGTTTTCCTTCCCCATTTTTTCATACTTAACATCAATAACTGGTGCAGCCTCAGCTGAATGAGCCTCATGTGAATGAGAACTAGGAAATGTTGAAGAAGGGACTTGGACAGCATTCTGTTTTTATCTTCTTTGTCTTCCCAATCAGACTAGAGGCCTCCTAATGGTACGGACTGTGTCTCCACCATCAGACTGGGGTTTTCCTGAGGACAAGGGCTGTCCCCCCTCCAAAGACTGGGAGCTCCCCACAGATTAGGACTGGTTCTATCGGTCTGTCTCCCCTTTAAGCTCCTGGCACATCCCTGAACACACTGGCACTCACGTGACAGGCTGTTCATTCCCAGCTTGGGGTCGTAGTGAGCTGGGAAGAAGGAGAGCTTTCTCCTCAGTTGAAGCTTGGTCAGTAGCTCGGATAGCAAATGTGGCTTCTTCATGTCACTCTTCAGCAAACTCCAGTTTGTGTTTGGACTCCCCCAGAAGCTCTTGGATTTTGTGGGCAGAAGAGGTTTTAACATTTCCTTCTGGATTAACTGTGGAGGGGTCTGCTGCTTCTTGCATTTAAAGGATACCACCCTATCCATCTCTGGGCCACTGTACTCAGAGCTGGTGGTCACGGCCAGGGTTGGTGGAGACTTTGGGGAGATTGAGACTTGGATGGTGGATTCTGGGGCGGTTTCTACTGAGGTTAAGTGCTGGAAGAAAAGACAGTTCAAAATGAGTCTGCAGAAAGCTAAGGGTTCCTTCCTATGCTATTCTTTTTTTATTTTTATTTTTTGACACAAGGTCTTGCTATGCTGCCCAGGCTGGTCTCGAATTGGGCTCAAGTGATCCTCCCGCCTCAGCCTCCCGAGTAGCCGGGACTACATGTGAGTGCCACCATGCCCAGCTCCCATGCTATTCTTGATTAAAATAAACAGATTAAGAGCTGATTCATTAGCAGCAAGAAAGATTAGGTTAGAATAGTCTCCTCACCATGAATTGGTTAAACAGTAGGGCAGAAGACGGTAGAAGACTCTACAGCCTCCTCTAAAAGTCTCTAAACATGAGAGAGATTATAAACAACAAAGATTGGCCATCAGAACAATAGGTATTATTATTGTTATTGTTATTGTTATTATTTGAGACAGGGTCTCGCCCTGTCACCCTGGCTGGAGCGCAGTGGTGCAATCTTAGCTCACTCTAACCTCCACCTCCTGGGCTCAAGCAATCCTCCCACCTCTGTCTCCCAAGTAGTTGGGACCAGGCATGCACCATCACGTCCAGCTTTTGTATTTTTTGTAGAGATGGGGTTTTGCCATGTTGCTCAGGCTGGTCTCAAACTCCTGGGTTCAAGTGATCAGCCCACCTCAGCCTCCCAAAGTGCTGGGATTACAGGGATGAACCTGTAATCTCCTGCCTCCTGGAGGCAGGAGAATCACTTGAACTTGGGAAGTGGAGGTTGCAGTGAGCCAAGATCGCACCATTGCACTCCAGCCTGGGTGACAAGAGTGAAACTCTGTTTCAAAACCAAACAAAAAAAAAATCAAATAAACCACTCCTGGCCTAGGTATTATTTTACAGCCATCAAACTGGCAAAAAATAGAAAGTTAGGTAATGCCAGTGTTGTGTAGAGGAAGAGGAACCTCCTGCTGCTGAGAATTTAGGCTGCTATAGGCATTCTGAACCACCTAGAAATATTTGGCAAAGTAAAATTACAAATATTCTGTGACCTAGCAAATCTTCTGCTAGGTATATATAGTTAATAAGTTATTAGACAGCTCTTGAAAAATACATACACTGTGGCCGGTCATGGTGGCTCACATCTGTAATCCCAGCACTTTGGGAGGCTGAGGCAGGCAGATTGCTTGAGTTTAGGAGTTTGAGACCAGCCTGGCAGACATGGCAAAATCCTGTCTCTACCAAAAATTAGCTGGGCATGGTGGTGTGCACCTGTGGTCCCAGCTACTTGGGAGGCTGAGGTGAGAGAACTGCTTGAGCCTGGGAGATGGAGGTTACAGTGAACCAAGATGGTGCCACTGCACTGCAACCTGAATGACAGAATGAGACTCTGTCTCAAAAAAGAAAAAAACAGCCTGGGTGCCGTGGCTCATCCCTGTAATCCCAGCACTTTGGGAGGCTGAGGTGGGCGGATCACCTCAGGAGTTCGAGACCAGCCTGGCCAACATGGTGAAACCCCATCTCTACTAAAAATACAAAAACTAGCCAGGCGTGGTGGCGGGAGCCCGTAATCCCAGGTACTTGGGAGGCTGAGGCAGGAGAATCACTTGAACCTGGGAGGCGGAGGTTGCAGTGAGCCAAGATCGCGCCACTGCACTCCAGCCTGAGGGAAAAGAGCAAGATTTCATCTCAGGAAAAAAAAAAAAGAAAAAAGAAAAAAACATACACCAGTGTTTACAGCAGCATTATTTACAATAGCTAAAAAGTAGAAAACTCAAATGTTCACAATGGATGAAGGGATAAACAAAATGGTATAAACCCTAAATATATATAATGGAATATTATTCAGTCTTCAAAAGGAAGGAAATTCTGACACATGCTGTAACATGACTGAACCTTGAAAACCTTATGCTAAGTGAAATAAGCCAGACGCAAAAGTACAAATACTATATGTTCCACTTATATGAGGTCCCTAGAGTAGTCAAATTCCTAGAGACAGAAAGGAGAACAGGGGTTTCCAGGGGCCGAGGGGAGGGGAGAATGAAGAGTCATGTTTAATGGGTACAGATTTTCTGTTTAGGGTGATGGAAAAATTCTGGAAGTAGATAGCGATGATCACTGCACAAATGTGTGTCTGTCCTTAATGACACTGAATTATACACTTAAAAATAATTAAAATGGTAAGTTTTATGTGATATATATTTTATCATAATAAAAAAACATATAGATGGATGTTCACTGCAGCATTATTTATAGTGATGGAGAAGCAAAGGCAACCTGTATGTCCCTACCTTGGAGAACTGATAGGGTGAAACGGGCAGTTGAAACCTAGTCTTAAGGCCAGGCAAGGTGGCTCACACCTGTAATCCCAGCCCTTTGGGAGGTTGAGGTGGGTGGATCAGCTGAGATCAGGAATTCGAGACCAGCCTGGCCAACATGGTGAAACGCCATCTCTACTAAAAATACAAAAATTAGCCAGGTGTGCTGGCAGATGCCTGTAATGCCAGCTACTCAGGAGGCTGAGGCAGGAAAATCACTTGAACTTGGGAGGTGGAGGTTGCAGTGAGCTGAGATCACACCATTGCACTCCAGCCTGGGTGACAAGGGTAAAACTCTGTCTCAAAAACAAACAAAAAAAAACAACCAACCAACCAAACAAACAAAAGCTAGTGTTGGGGAACAAAAGAAACTGCACTTGATGAGATCTGCGGCTTTGCAGCTTTTTGTCCAAGGACACCCACAATCCACATGGCATGGGCAGCAGAAAGCCACAGCCTTACTGGCTAGAGGTAAAGTTTGAGGCAGTCAGAGAAGCCAGAGATGCAGAGTGTAAATTGTGAAAATGTGAAATCCTTTTATGTGCAGTTTGGCGTGACTGATAAACTACACATGCTGGGGGGTGTGGAATGGGGAGGAAAGGATCTCAGGGGACCCAATAAAAAAAAAGCACTAGAGGCTGAAATAACTAATAAGATTTCGATTGCTGCTGACCACAGTAGATTTAGAATGTGAAGTTAATGGATTGTTCAAATAAAAATCACTCTTTAGGCTGGGCAAGGTAGTTCATGCCTGTAATCCCAAGTATTCGGGAGGCAGAGGTGGAAGGATCACTTGAGGCCAAGAGTTTGAGACCAGCCTGAGCAACACAGCAAGATCCTCATCTCTAAAATAATTGTTTAAAAATTAGCCAAGCGTGGTGGTGCACACCTGTAGTCCTAGCTACTTGGGAGGCTGAGGCAAGAGGATCACTTGAGCCTGAGAGTTTGAGGTCATAGTGAGCTATGATCACACCACTTCACTCCAGCTTGGGTGACAGAGCAAGATGACCTTGACTAAAATATATATATTTATCTAGATAGATAGATAGATAGATAGATAGATAGATAGATAGATAATGCTCTTTAGAAGAACAAACAGAATCCAGAGATTCTACAATGAATCACTGCATCATGCATAATTCATGATGTCCAGCATCCAAACTTAAAACCACTAGATATAGCCAGGTGTGGTGGCTCACACCTGTAATCCCAGAACTCTGGGAGGACAAGGCAGGAGGATCACTTGAGGTCAGGTGTTTGAGACCAGCCTAGCCAACATGGTGAAACCCCGTCTCTACCAGAAATACAAAAATTAGCCAGGCATGGTGATAGGCACTTGCAATTCCACCTACTCGGGAGGCTGAGGCAGAAGAATCACTTGAACTCGGGTGGCAGAGGTTGTGGTGAGCTGACATTGCACCACTGCACTCCAGCAGCCCAGGTAACAAAGCGAGATTCTATCTGAAAACAAAACAAAACAAAAACCCCCACTAGATATACAAAAAAAAAAAAACAAACAAAAAAAAAACCAGAAAAATATAATCCACATTCAAGAGAAAAAAGTAGTCTACTCTAAGACCAGCTGGCTGCAGTGGCTCACACCTATAATCCCAGCACTTTGGGAAGCCAAGGCGGGTGGATTGCTTGAGGCCAGGAGTTCTAGACCAGCCTGGGCAACATAGCAAGACCCTATTGCTTCAAAAATTAAAATAGTAAATAAATAAAAATAAAGAAATAAAATACTATGAGATGACCCAAATGTTGGTTCATTAGCAGACAAGAACTTTAGCAGGCATTATAAATATGGCCAAAGAATTAAAAGAATATGGCCGGGTGCGGTGGCTCACGCCTGTAATCCCAACACTTTGGGAGGCCGAGGTGGCTGGATCATGAGGTCAAGAGATCGAGACCATCCTGGCCGACATCCTGGTGAAACCCTGTCTCCACTAAAAATACAAAAATTAGCTGGGTGTGGTGGTACGTGCCTGTAGTCCCAGCTACTCAGGAGGCTGAGGCAGAAGAATCACTTGAACCTGGGAGGCAGAGGTTGCAGTGAGCCAACACTGCACCACTGCACTCCAGCCTGGCGGCAGAGTGAGACTCCGTCTCAAAAAAAAAAAATTAAAAGAATGTATGCATACAAAATTCAAAAGCTGGGAATCTAAGCAGAAAAACACAAACTATAAAAAAGAACACTAGCCTGGGCAACATGTACAAAAACTACAAAGATTAGCCAAGCATGGTGACATGCACCTGTGTCCCACCTACTTGGGAGGCTGAAGCCAGAGGATTGCTTGAGCCCAGAAAGTTGAGGCTGCAGTAAGCTGTAATTGTGTCACTGCACTCCAACCTGGGTGATAGAGTGAGACCCTGTCTCAAAAAAATAAATAAATAAAAAGAACTGAGTAGTATTTCTATAGGGCTTAAAGGTATAATAATTGAAATTAAAAATTCACTGAATGGGCTTAATGGCAGACAAAAGAGTCAGCGAGTTTGACTATAGAGCAATAGAAATTATTCAGTGTGAAAACAAAAGAGAAACAAGATTTTAAAAAGTAAGTAGAACCTAAGAAGTCTGTGAGACAATATTCTGTAACTTAACATACATGTTATTGAAGAGTCCAGAAGAGAAGAGAAACAAGACAGCAAAAGATTTTGAATAATGGCAATAAATTTCTCAAATTTGGTGAAAGCCATCAACTTACAAAAACAAGATCAAGAACCCTAAGTAAGATAAATACAAATAAAACCATACTCTGGTTTCTCTTTAGATTGTATAAATCTTTCACCTTTTACAAATAAAACCACACCCAGACACATTACAAGCTCATGCCTATAATCCCAGCACTTTCAGAAGCTAAGGCAGGTGGATCATTTGAGGTCGGGAGTACGAGACCAGCCTGGCCAACATGGTAAAACCCAGTCTCTACTAAAAATACAAAAATTAGCTGGGCGTAGTGGTGCACGCCTGTATCCCAGCTACTCAGGAAGCTGAGGTGGGAGGATAGCTTGAGCCCAGGAAGATTGAGGTTGCAGTGAGCCGTGATTGTGCCATTACACTCCAGCATGGGCAATAGAGTGAGAGCCTGTCTAACGATAAAAATAAATAAATGATTATATTAGGAAAAAAGTCTTAATCAATAATCTAAGCTTTCTCATTAAAAAACTAGAAAAGTAGACAGGTGTGGTGGCTCACATCTGCAATCCCTGCACTTTGGGAGGCCAAAGCGGGTGGATCACCTGGGGTTAGGAGTTGAAGACCAACCTGACCAACATGGAGAAAGCCATCTCTACTAAAAATACAAAATTAGCTGGGCGTGGTGGTGCATGCCTATAATCCCAAGTTACTCGGGAGGCTGAAGCAGGAGAATCGCTTGAACTTGGGAAGCGGAGGTTGCAGTGAGACGAGATCGCACCATTGCACTCCAGCCTGGGCAACAAGAACAAAACTCTATCTCAAAAAAAAAAAAAACTAGAAAAGTAAAATAAATCCAAGGCAAGCAGAAGGAAAGTATTAATAAATAGCAGAAATCAATAAAATCAAAAATAGAAAAATAGACAAAACTCAGTGAAACCAAAATCCAGTTTGTTTGTTTGTTTGTTTGTTTGTTTGTTTGTTTGTTTGTTTTGGAGACGGAGTCTCGCTCTGTCGCCCAGGGTAGAGTGCAGGGCACCATCTCGGCTCACTGAAACCTCCACCTCCTGGATGCAAGTAATTATCCTGCCTCCGCCTCCTGAGTAGCTGGGAATACAGGCGCACACCGCCACACCCAGCTGCTTTTTTGTATTTTAGTAGAGATGGGGTTTCACTGTGTTGCCCAGGCTGTTCTCGAACTCCTGAATTCAGGCAATCCACCCGCCTCGGCCTCCCAAAGTGCTAGGATTACAGGTGTGAGCTACCACGCCTGGCCCAAAATCCAGGGGTTTTTGTTTGTTTGTTTGTTTGTTTTTTGAGACGGAGTCTCGCTCTGTCGCCCAGGCTGGAGTGCTGTGGCGCAATCTCCACTCACTGCAAGCTCCACCTCCCGGGTTCACACCATTCTCCTACCTCAGCCTCCCGTGTAGCTGGGACTACAGGTGCCCGCCACCGCGCTCGGCTAATTTTTGTATTTTTAGTAGAGACGGCGTTTCACTGTGCTGGTCAGGATGGTCTCGATCTCCTGACCTCGTGATCCGCCCGTCTTGGCCTCCCAAAGTGCTAGGATTACAGGCGTGAGCCACCGCGCCCGGCCCCAGGTTTTTTTTTTAAAGGTCAATAAAATTGATAACTCCAGCAACATTTATAAAGAAAAAAAGAGAGAAAGAATAAGGAAATTACTAATATCAGAAATGAAAAAGAGGGTATCACTAGACTCTACAGGCATTAAAATGAAAATAGGGACTACTATAAATAACTCTTCATGTATAAAGCCCCCTTAGATGAAATGAACCAATACCTCAAAAACCACAAACTGCCAAAATTCTCTTAAAATAAAATAAGTGATTTGGATAGTCTTATATCTACTTTTTTAAATTGAATTTTTAGTTTAAAATACTCTAAAAAAGAAATGTCCAGGCCCAGATAGTTTCTCTGGAGAATTCTATCCAGATATTTAGATAAGAAATAATGACAAATCACCAGGCACCATGGCTCATGCCTATAATCCCAGCACTTTGGAAAGCTGAGGCGGGTGGATCACTTGAGATCAGGAGTTCGAGACAAGCCTGGCCAACATGGTGAAACCCTGTCTCTACTAAAAATACAAAAACTAGGTGGGCATAGTGGCAGATGCCTATAATCCCAGCTACTCAGGAGGCTGGGGCAGGAGAATTGATTGAACCCAGGAGACTGAGCAAAGATCGTGCCACTGCACGCTAGCCTGGGTGACAGAGTGAGACTCCATCTTTTTTTTTTTTTTTTTTGAGACAGAGTCTGGCTCTGTCGCCCAGGCTGGAGTGCAATGGCGCCATCTCGGCTCACTGCAAGCTCCGCCTCCGGGGTTCACGCCATTCTCCCGCCTCAGCCTCCCGAGTAGCTGGGACTACAGGCACCCGCCACCACGCCCGGCTAATTTTTCATATTTTTAGTAGAGACAGGGTTTCACCTTGATAGCCAGGATGGTCTCGATCTCCTGACCTCGTGATCTGCCCATCTCGGCCTCCCAAAGTGCTGGGATTACAGGCATGAGCCACCGCGTCCGGCTGAGACTCCATCTTAAAAAAAATAAAAAAGAATTAACGACAAATCTATATAATCTCTTGCAGAAACCCAAAGAGAAAGGAATACTTCCTACTTCCCAACTCACTTTATGGGGTCAGAATTACACCGATATCAAAGATATACAAAGAAAACAGAAGGAAAAAAAACACTATAGACCAGTATCTTTTATGAACTTAGACATAAAATTTCCCAACAAAATTTTAGCAAATTAAATTCAGCAATGTATTAAAAAAATATACCATGACCAAGTGAAGTTTATCTTGGGAATGCAAGGTAGGTTCAATATTGAAAAATCAAGCGGTGTAACCCACCATATTAGCAGTCTAAAGAAAAAAATCCATACGATTATATCATTTTATGCCAAAAAAGCACTTGACAGTGTTCAACATTCATCTATTATTATTATTATTATTTTTTTTTTTTTTTTTTTTTTT
>NC_037684.1:24917245-24967278 GCF_003255815.1 Theropithecus gelada | reverse complement strand
AGACAGGGTTTCACCTTGTTAGCCAGGATGGTCTCGATCTCCTGACCTCGTGATCCACCCATCTCAGCCTCTCAAAGTGCTGAGATTACAGGCTTGAGCCACCGCGCCCGGCTATTATTATTATTACTATTTGAGACAGAGTTTTGCTTTTGTTGCCCAGGCTGGAGTAATGGCACGATCTTGGCTCACTGCAATCTCTGCCTCCCAGGTTCAAGCAATTCTCCTGACCCAGCCTCCTGATTAGCTGAGATTACAGGCATGCGCCACCACATCCGGTTAATTTTGTATTTTTAGTAGAGACGGGGTTTCTCCATGTTGGTCAGGCTAGTCTCGACCTCCCCACCTCAGGTGATCTGCCCGCCTTGGCCTCCCAACGTGTTGGGATTACAGGCGTGAGACACTGCACCCAGCCTCATCCATCCATTATTTTTAAAAACTCTCAGCAAACTAAGAACAGAAGTGACCTTTTTCAATCTGATAAAGGGCATCTAGAAACACCTGACAACAAACATCATACTTAATAGTAAAAGATGGAATGTTTCCCCACTAACATTGGAAACAAGACAAAGATGTTTGCTGTCTACACCGC
Source organism: Theropithecus gelada (assembly GCF_003255815.1). Classification (NCBI taxonomy): domain Eukaryota; kingdom Metazoa; phylum Chordata; class Mammalia; order Primates; family Cercopithecidae; genus Theropithecus; species Theropithecus gelada. Next base: position 24,966,689 of record NC_037684.1, on the reverse strand, counting down.
TATTCAACATTGTACCAGAAGTCCTAGCCAGTGCAATAAAGCACGAAAAATAAAGAGCCTAATGATTGGAAAGAAGTAAAACTGTTTTTATTTGAAAATGACATATGATGAAAATCCTAAAGAATCAACAAAAAAACTAGAATTCATAAGAAATTTAAGTCTCAAAATTCAGGATAGTATACATTAATCATTATTTCTATATGCTAAGAACAAACAACTGGAAATTAAAATCTAAATAAATCATTCCATTTACAATATTGTCAAAAAACAAATAGGAATAAATTTAACAAAAGATGTGCAGAATGTCTACATTAAAAACTATAAAACTTTGTTGAGGAAATGAGAGAATATCTAAATAAATGGAAAGATAAATCATGTTGGAAGATTGAAAGATTCACTATTTTGTTTTGTTTTATTTTGATTTCTTGCTGCATAATACCAAAGATTCACTATTGTTAAAGAAATTGTTTCTCCTCAAAATTTTCTGCAGATTCAGCACAATGCCAATCAAAATCCCAGCATGCTTCTTTGCAAAAATTGATAATTTAAGTGGAAATGCAAAGGACCTAGAAGACCCAAAACAGTCTTGAAAAAGAACAGCAAAAGTGGAGGACTTATATTATCTGATTCCAAGATTTTCTATATAGGGTTCAGTAATCAAGACAATGTGGTATTGGCATAAGGACAGACACACACATACACACACACACATACACACACCCCTAAAAAATCAAAGGAACAGATTAGAGTACAAAAATAGATCTACATTTACATAGTCAATCACTTTTCAGTCAAGTTACCAAAGCAATTCAATGATAAAGGAAAGTCTTTACAATAAATAGTTTTGGTACTACTGAACATATATATGGCAAAACAAATCTTGGATCTCGTCATCTAACATACTTAAAAATTAATTTGATGTGAATCATGAACCTGAAACACAAAGCTAAAGTTATAAAACTCCTAGAAAAAACATAGGAGTGGCCGGGTGCAGTGGTTCAGGCCTGTAATCCCAGCACTTTGGGAGGCTGAGGCGGGAGGATCACCTGAGGTCAGGAGTTCGAGACCAGCCTGACCAATATGGTGAAACCTCATCTCTACTAAAAATACAAAAATTAACCAGGCATGGTGGTGGGCGCCTGTAGTCCCAGCTACTCAGGAGGCTGAGACAGGAGAATTGCTTGAACCTGGGAGGCAGAGGTTGCAGTGAGCCATGACTGTGCCACCACACACCAGCCTGGGAACAGAGTGAGACTGTCTCAAAAAAGAAAAAACATAGGAGAATATATTTGTGACCTGAGGTACATAAAAATCTCTTAGATAGGATATAGAAAGCAATAGTCATGCTGGGCGTGGTGGCTCACGCCTTGAATCCCAATACTTTGGGAGGCCCAGGTGGACAGGTCACTTGAGGTCAGGGGTTCAAGACCAGCCTGATCAACATGACGAAACTATGTCTCTACTAAAAATACAAAAAGTAGCCAGGTGTGGTGGTGTGTACCTGTAGTCCCAGCTGCTCGGGAGGCTGAGGCAGGAAAATCACTTGAACCCGGGAGGCAGAGGTTGCAGTGAGCCAAGATCATGCCACTGCACTCCAGCCTGGGCTACAGAGCGAGACTCCATCTCAAAAAAAAAAAAAAAAAAAGACAAGAAAGAAAGAAAGAAAGAGGGAGGGAGGAAGGAAGAAAGGAAGGAAGACATATACAAGAAAAATTGATAAACTTTATCAAAATTAAAATTTTTCACTAATCAAAAAACACTATTAGGAAAAAAATAGGCAAATTTCCAGAATATATAAATTAAGTAATTCCCATAATGGAATATCAAAAGACAAACAATCCTACCCAAAAAGGGGGCCAGGCACAGTGGCTCGTGCCTGTAATCCCAGCACATTGGGAGGCTGAGGTGGGAGGATTGCTTGAGCCCAGGAATTTGAAACCAGCCTGGGCAACAAAGCAAGACTCGGTCTCTTAAAAAAAAAAAATTGCCAGACGTAGTGGCTCACACCTGTAATCCCAGCACTTTGGGAGGCTGAGGCGGGCTGATCACAAAGTCAGGAGTTTGAGACCAGCCTGACCAACATAGTGAAACCCCGTCTCAAGTAAAAATACAAAAATTAGCTGGGGGTGGTGGTGCTCATCTGTAATCCTGGCTACTCAGGAGGCTGAGGCAGGAGAATCTCTTGACCCCGGGAGCTGGAGGTTGCAGTGAGCTGAGACCACACCATTGCACTCCAGCCTGGGTAACAGAGTGAGACTCCATCTCAACAACAACAACAGCAAAAAGATTAGCCAGGAACAGTGGTGAGGGCCTGTAGTCTCAGCTACTCAGGAGGCTGAGGTGAAAGGGAGGATCCCTTCAGCTCAGGAATTTGAGGTTGCAGTGAGCTATGATGGTGCCACTGCATTCCAACCTGGGTGACAGAGTGAGGTTCTGTCTCAGAGGCCGGGGAAAAAAGAGAGGGGCTGAAAACTTGAACATACTTGACAAAGAAAGATAAATAACCTGTAAACATCAGGGAAATACAAAGTAAAACTACAATGAGATATCAAAACATAGCCATTAGAGTGGTTCAAATTTAAAAGCTGAGGCATGAGAATTGCGTGAACCCTGGAGGCTGAGGTTGCAGTGAGCCAAGACTGTGCCACTGCACTCTAGCCTGGGCAACAGAGCGAGACTCTATCTCAAAAAAAAAAAAAAAAAAAAAAGGACAGATAACACCAAAACGTTAACAAAGATATGGAGCTATGGAGCAACTGGAACTCTCATAAATTGCTAGTTAAAATGTACAATAATACAGTCACTTTGGAGTTTCTTATAAAGTTACATATAGATTTACCTTTTGATCCAAAGATCTTTCTCCTAGGTAGTTATACAAGGAAATGAAAACATTTGTCCACAAAAAGCTGTTTACAAAAATGTTCACAGGAGCTTTAATGACCATAAAATAAACAACCAAACAAACAAAAAAACTGGGAACAACCCAAAAGTCTGTCAATAGGTGAATGGATAAACAAACTGTAGTATGTCTGTACAGTGAAATACAACTTAGCAAACTACTGATTAGCTCAACAACATGGATTTATCTCAGGGATATGGTACTGAGCCAAAGAAGCCATACACGAAAGAATATATACTATATTATTCCATGTATGTAAAATTCTAGAACAGGCAAAACTAAGGTAAAGAAGTCAGAGTCAGGGTAACAGATGCCTTGAGGAGGGATGAGGGGAGGGAGATTGCTTGGGAAGAAACAGGAGGAAACTTTCTGGAGATATCAAAATGTTCTGTATCATGATATATCATGATAGCATGTAGGTTATAGGGTATATTTATTTGCCAAAATTGTACAGTTAAGATTTGAGTAAATTTAATCTCAGGAAAAAAACAGGGCTCAGAAAAAAAAAAAAAAAGGACATAGAATGAGATGTATAATCAAATTATATTTAAATACATTTTGTTTATTTATTTTGAGATGGAGTTTGGTTCTTGTCGCCCAGGCTGGCGTGCAATGGTGCAATCTCAGCTCACTGCAATCTCTCCCTCCTGGGTCCAAGCGATTCTCCTGCCTCAGCGAACTCCTGACCTCAAATGATCTGCCCACCTCAGCCTCCCTAAATGCTGGCATTACAGATGTGAGCCACTGCACCCAGACTCTATTTTTAAAAATCCATTCTTTAAATGGGAAAACCGAGGCTTAGAGAATTTAAAGTGACTAAAAGGAAGTTCTGTATCTACTAAAAGGAGACTCCAGGATCCAATCGAAGGCAGCCAGATCTCCAAAGCATAAACTCTATTTCAAATTGTGGTTAAAATAAATAAATAAATAACATAAAATCTACCATCTTAGTCATTTTAAAGTGTTCTATGTGTAGTAGTGTTACCTATATGCACATTTGTTGTGCAAGAGATCTCTAGAACTTCTGCACCTTGTGAAACTTAACTTCTGTATTTATTAGACAATTCCCCTTTCTCTCCCTCCGCCCAGTTCCTGGCAACCATGATTCCACTTTGTAAGAGTGGCTACTCTAGATACTTCACAGAAGTGGAATCATAACAGTATTTATCTTTCTGTGACTAGCTTCTTTCACTTAGTATAAACATCCTCAAGGTTAAGTCCTGTTGCAGCATTTGACAGGATTACTCTCTTTTTTAAGGCTGAATAATATTTCATTATATGTACATATCACATTTTCTTTATTCATTTATCTGCGGTTGATGGACATTTTAGGTTGCTTCTACCTCTTGGCTATTATGAAAAATGCTGCAATGAACATGGGTGTGCAAATATCTTTTTGAGATCCTGTTTTCAATTATTTTGGATATATACACAGGAGTGGGATGGTTAGTGGGATGGTAATTCTATTTTTAATTTTTTTTTTTTTTTAGACAAGAGTCTCACTATATTGCCCAGGCTGGAGTGCAGTGGCATGATCTTGGCTCACTGTAAAACCACCTCCCGGGTTCAAGCAATTCTCCTGCCTCAGCCTCCTGAGGAGCTGGCATTACATGTGTGTGCCACCACACCTGGCTAATTTTTGTATTTTTAGTAGAGATGGGGTTTCACGATGTTGGCTAGGCTGGTCTTGAACTCTTGGCCTTAAGTGATCTGCCTGCCTCAGCCTCCCAAAGTGCTGGGATTACAGGCATGAGCCACCGCACCTGGCCCTATTTTTAATTTTTTGAGGAAGCTCTGCATTGTTTTCTCAGAGGCTGCAGCATTTTACACTCCCATCAAGAGTGCAGAAAGATTCCAATTTCTCCACATCCTCACCAAGGCTTATTTTCTGGTTTGTTGTTGTTGTTGTTGTTGTTGTTTTTGAGGCACAGTCTCGTTCTGTTGCCCAGGCTGGAATACAGTGGTGCGATCTTGGCTCACTGTAAGCTCCACCTCCTGGGTTCACGGCATTCTCCTGCCTTAGCCTCCCAAGTAGCTGGGACTACAGGCGCCTGCCACCATGCCCAGCTAATTTTTTGTATTTTTAGTAGAGATAGGGTTTCACCGTGTTAGCCAGGATGGTCTCGATCTCCTGACCTCGTGATTCACCCATCTCAGCCTCCAAAGTGCTGGGATTACAGGCGTGAGGCACTGCGCCCGGCCCCTCTGTTTTTCATTTTTTTTTAAAGTAATGACTATCCTAACAGCTATGAGGTGATATTTCATGGTTTTGATGTGCATTTCCCTGATGACTAGTGATGTTGAGCATCTTTTCATGCTATTGGCCATTTGTTTATCTTCTTTAGAAAAATGTTTGTTCAAGTCCTTTGTCTATTTTTAAATTGTATTTTTGTTGCTGTTGAGATGTAGGAATTCTTCATATATGCTGGATATTAAGCCTGCTATGGTGTGAATGTTGATATTCCCCCAAAATTCATGTTGAAGTCCTAACCCCCAAGGGGATGGTAGTAAGAGGTGGGGCCTTTGGGAGATGACTAGGTGATAAGGGCAGAACCCTCATGAATGGATTTGGTACCCTTATAAAACAGGCCTCAGAGAGTTAGCTAGCTCCTTCCAGCATGTGAGGACACAGCAAGAAGCTGCCATCTATGAGAGATAGGCCCTCACCAGACATCAAACTTGCCAGCACCTTGATCTTGGACTTCCCAGCCTCCAGAACTGTAAGAAATAAATTTCTGTTGTTTATAAGTTACCCAGTCTAAGGCATTTTGTTATAGTAGCCTGAACAGACTAAGGCAAATCCCTTATCAGACACATGGTTTGTAAATATATATACTTTTTTCTTTCTTTCTTTCTTTCTTTCTTTTTTGTTTGTTTTGTTTGTTTGTTTGTTTGTTTGTTTTTGAGACAAAGTCTCACTCTATCACCCAGGCTCGATCTCGGCTCACTGCAACCTCTGCCTCCCAGGTTCAAGCAATTCTCCTGCCTCAGCCCCCCAAGTAGCTAGGATTACAGGCACGCACCACCATGGCTGGCTAGGTTTTGTATTTTTATAGAAATGGGGTTTCACCATGTTGACCAGGCTGGTCTTGAACTCCTGACCTCAGGTGATCCTCCCGCCTCAGCCTCCCAAAGTGCTGGGATTACAGGCATGAGTCACTGCACCTGGCCCCGGTTTGCAAATATTTTCTCCCATTGCCCAAGTTGCCTTTTCACTCTGTTGGTTGTTGCCTTTACTGTGCAAAAGTTTTCAGTTTGACATGGTCCCATTTGCCTATTTTTGCTTCTGTTCACTGTGCTTTTGGTGTCATATGCCCAAGAAATTATGAAGTTGCAAAGCTTACTCTCTTAAAGGTGCTTTTCAAATCACGGGGTTGTAAACCTATGAAATCATGAATTAATCTGGTAGGTTGTAACTGATATGTTTGTTTGTTTTTGTTTTTGTTCTGTTTTGTTTTGTTTTTTTGAGAAAGAGCCTCACTCTGTTGCCCAGGCTGGAGTGCAATGGCATGATCTTGGCTCACCGCAACCTCCGCCTCCCGGGTTCAAGTGATTCTTCCACCTCAGCCTCCCAAGTAGATGGGATTGTAGGCACCTGCCATCATGCCCGGCTAATTTTTGTATTTTTGTAGAGACCGGGTTTTACCATGTTGCCAAAGCTGGTCTTGAACTCCTGACCTCAGGTGATCCACCCACCTCGGCCTCCTAAAGTGCTGAGATTACAGGAGTGAGTCACTGTGCCCAGCCTTAACTGGTACTTTTTCAAAGAATAGAAAAGACAGAATAGCACGGGATATAAAATGTTAATTGAGGTATCATATGTAGTATGCCTAAGCACTGTTTTAGAAACTTTTTTCCAGGTGTGTGCGTGGGAGGTGGGGCAGGGTGATGGATTGTGAAATAAAGTGGATTTCTTACTGTGGGCTATGGCTAAAATTTTGAAAAACATTGCCCTACTCTCTACTGCACTTGGTCCAAATGAAGGCCCAACAATGCTGAAGATTTTCCAGTAATTACAGCAGAGTCAGCCCTTGGTGGGCTTCAGCGGGAGGAACACAAAGAGATCTGTGCTAGGGCACTTAGTACCATATTCATGTGGCAACTTCGTTTCTGCAAAAATAGAAAGTCAGCTGTCACCTTAAGTGAATATTTTTTATTTGATCTTTTTTTTTTTTTGAGATAGAGTCTCACTCTGTTGCCCGGGCTGGAGTGCAGTGGCATGATCTGGGCTCACTGCAACCTCTGCCTCCCGGGCAAGCAATTCTCTTGTCTCAGCCTCCCAAGTAGCTGAAATGACAGGCATACACCACCACACCTAGCTAATTTTTGTATTTTAGTAGAGACGGGGTTTCACCATGTTGGCCAAGCTGGTCTCAAACTCCTGACCTCCAGTGATCCACCTGCTTCGGCCTCCCAAAGTGCTGGGATAACAGGCATGAGCCACTGCGCCCAGCTTTTATTTGAATTTCATTGGTGCTATTTGTTTTGGTTTGGTTCTATGGTTGCCTAAGTGCTTTAAGTATAAATATTTTATATCTGGTTTTATGCTTGTATATATTCATAAAAATAATTTAAGTCTACCATGGGGGTCTGAGAGAGTTTTCTTTCCTTCAAAACAAGGTGTCTGTATATCAACAGAGTTTGAGAAATACTGTTAAGGCTGTGCTGAGTTCAAAGGTGTACTACCAAAACCTTATTTGGAGAGAGGGTCTTCACAGGTATGATTAGTCAAGATGAGATCACACTGGATTAGGGTAGGCCCTAAATCCAGTGACTGGTGTCCTTATAAGAAGGCCATGTAAAGATACACAGAGGAAGGCCAGGCGTGGTGGCTCACGTCTGTAATCTCAACACTTTGGGAGGCTTGAGCTCATGAGTTCAAGACCAGCATGGGCAACATGGTGAAATCTTCTCGACAAAAAATACAAAAATTAGCCGGGCGTGGTGGTGTGTGCCTGTAGTCCCAGCTACTTGGGAGGCTGAGGTGGGAGGATGGCTTGAGCGTGGGAGGCAGAGGTTGCAGTGAACAGAGATTACACCACTGTACTCCAGCCTGGGTAACAGAGCCAGACCTTGTCTCAAAAAAAAAAAAAAAGAAAGAAAGAAAGAAAAAAGAAAAGATACACAGAGGAGAAGCACAGAGAAGAAAGTCACGTGACACCAGAGGTAGAGATTGGAGTTATGCTGCCACAAACCAAGGACTGCCAAGCACTCAGCATCCACCAGACAGAATCCAGCAAGAAGCAAGGAAGGAAGGAAGGATCTTCCCCCTAGAGCCCTGAGATGGAGCATGGTCCTGCCAACACCTTGGTTTCAGACTTCCAGCCTCAAGGACTGTGAGAGAATAAACGGTGTTGCCTCCACCAAGTTGGAGGTAATTTGCCACAGCAGCTCCAGGAACTACTCCAGGGGATAACCTGCTTCCCAAGAGGGGACTCACAAAAGCGCCTTCCTAAATGCCGGTCCTCCCAGCAGCTATGCCATTCCATAGTGTGGGCTTCTCAAGGGGAGACACCAAGGCCCAGGGAGGCTCAGTGGCCTACTCAAAGGATCACAGCAAGTTGGGGGTAGAAAAAGGACCAGTAAGCAAGACTCCCACCACTCCCTCCCAGAGCTCGGCTCACTACTTACCACAGTGCCAGCGAAAACGTTCACTGCACAGGCAGACTTGGCCTCCTTTATGCTGAAGTTGGGTTTACTGGGCTCCAACTCGGAGCTGCTGAGACTGATATTCCTCAGGTCTGGTACAGAACTGGAGGGCCTCGCAGACGTCGGCTTGGCAGAAACAGGGCCGGCCTCCTTCATGGGGGCTTCCTCGTTGAGGCTGCTGTCTGCTTCATTTTTCCTTTCATCTCTGACACTCGAGAGCAAGTCAGGTGCATAGGACACTAATGTCAATGGCTGGATGTACTGGGGAGGAGGAAACCACAACACACAGCCCATGGGAACCCAGCTCTATCCACTTCCAGATTCATCTGCACCCAGGGGTAGGTGCAAAGGAGATGAGGAGAAGGAAAGCAGTGGATAGCAAAATTTCTCTAACATGGGGCTCTCGACCTGGAATTCTGGGACCCTTACAGGACTCGTGGATAGCTTCACAGGGTCTGAGCCACTTGAAATTGCGTTTAAAAACTGTGCATTTTGTACTTTCTGGCAAGAGATTCCATAGCTTTTATCAAATTCTTAAAGGGTCTGTGACCCTAACAAAGTTAAATAATATGAAACAAAAATCTCTACTCTAATCCAGGTGAGTCTTTGAGACAAAGGAGATGGATTGAAAACTCAGCTGAATCTTCCCACTGAGCTAGAAGAGAGTGCTAAGCAGAGAAGGCGAAGACAGACCACAGGCCAACTGGACAGCTGACCCACAGCCAGGACTGGTCCACGCTTTGCACAGAGGATAGACCCAGCCATGATCAGCATCCCATGTAATGTTCTGAGAGTCTTGCTCCCAGAAGCTCTTCCCAGTAGCCTGCTCTCTCCACTGTGCCCTGGCCTACTAGAGGGGAGCATTCCAACCCAAGCTGCAGTTGAGGACCAGGAGTATATGCACTCCTGAAGCCCTAAATAAGGTTCCCTAAATAAGGCTCGTGCTCAGCCTCCCAGCATGGCCTGGCTGCTCTTACTCCTACTGGAGGAGGCAAGCGGGACAGACCGGTGAGAGTCCTCTGTTGCCTGGATGGAGGGATTCTCTAAAAGATGCCAGCTCCTGTGTGCCTTCAGGGGTCCCCGCACCACCCCGTCGTTGCCAAGCCCTCTGTGCAGCCCTTCAGTGTGTCTGGGCTCTGAGCAGTGGTCTCCTCAGCACCCCCTACAGATCAGGCCCAGGTGGGGAAGGGTGCTGGCTACGTGTGTTCCCCATGATCCGGGTTTACCTGTTTGGAGGCTTGGGTGGCAGCCTTGTCTTTCTGCTGCTGTTTCTGTTGCCAGCCCCTCACGCCCTTCTTTCTCACTTGCTCGCCTGCCGATTCCCCCTGCATCTCTACCTTCTTCTTCATTTGGAAGGGCTTTTTCTCCCGTTTTAGTCTCAGCTCCTGGATCAGCTGCCTGCCCATGAAGAACAAGTGAATGTGATGGGGGTTAGGGATGGGCTGCGCAGGCAAGCATTCTCCTTGAGGGATGGACATGACTGGGCGAAGAGGTAGCGAGTTCCACGTTCCCTCCTCCAACACATCCAGTCTGCACAAGTGATTGAAGGTTAAGGAGCAGGGTGTGGAGGAAAGCATCATTCTGCCAAGCATACCATCCCCCGTGTGGGAACAGCATCCAAGGAGAGATGCGCAGTAAGGGGGCTATTCCCTAGTCCACCACACCCCTATCTGTTCCCCACTTCCCAGCAGGCCAGTTCCCATCCATGGCAGGTGCCAGCAAGAGGGTCTGGGTAGGAGGCTAAAGCCAAAGGCTCTCATATTGGGCCATTTCATGTGCTGGGCCTCTGTAGCCAATGGATGCTGAGAGTGGACAAAAGGTGACATAATATAGCAGAAATCACTCAGTCTCATGAGTCAGGACACAGGGGAGTTCTGGTCCCTCTTCCGTCATCATCTTTATATGTGATCACTCCTCTGCTCTGCCCTTTCTTTCCATAAAATGAGCTGGTAGGAGAGGACTGCACTCAGTGGATGACTCCCTCCAGCTCCTGGAGTTTACGCCTGTGTGAATCCATGAGGCAGCTTTGAGGGGGTGGCTATCCTCGGGAGTCAGTTTCTAGAAAGAGTTACCTCTCTCCACTTCACACAGGGAATCTTCCAATTCCTTGTCCTTGTGAGACCAGGGCAGAGGTTCATCTGGCAACTTTCTGTTTTTGCTTTTCTTTGCGACAAGGTCTGACTCTGACACCCAGGCTGGAGTGCAGGGGTGCAGTCACAACTTACTGCAGCCCCCACCCCTCCGCCCTGAGCTCAGGTGACTCTCCTACCTCAGCCTCCTGAGTAGCTGGGAGTATAGGCACAGGCAACCATGCCTGGCTAATTTTCCTTTTTGTTTTTTTGTAGAGATGGGGTTTCGCCGTGTTGTCCAGGCTGGTCTTGAACTCCTGGGTTCATGCCATCCACCTGCTTTGGCCTCCTAAAGTGCTAGGACTACAGGCATGAGCCACGGTGCCTGGTTGCTCTGGCAACTTTCATGGTTGGGGACTCTCCCTGCCACTCCAGGCCAGTCAGCCAATAGATCACAAACAATCCCCAGAACCCCCCACCAACCTCATCCCGGATGCCTTCCTACCGGGCATACTCCTCCCGAGCCCTGGAAGCAACAGTATTTTGGAAGAGGGAGTTGTTGTCCTGGAAAAACTTCTCATACTTCTCCGAATTCAGACTGGGATAAATCAGTCGGAACCCTCCACAGTTTTCCTTCTCATATGTTTCAGTTTTCTTTAACTGCATGGCCCGGAAACCCTTGACTTCCTCAATCCTGTTGGGAAGCAGAACGTGGGGCTGCTGTCAAGTTTTCTTGGGACAAAGCCTGGAAGGGACATGTCCAAGCTGGAGGTCGTCTAGGGCCCGATGGAGGCCTTGCACATAATGGTGGTCAATCAGGGTTTGCTAAATAAATGCATGACTGTTTCCCTGAAAGGAGATTCTAGCCCTCCTGGGACAGCCAACGTCATATGCACTAACAGCTGGTTAGCACAGTCTTTTTGACAACTCACCAAATTCTGTCCTGCTCCAAATAAAACCCATTTTCCACTCGGCTTTGTTCTGACTAGGCAGACTGTCACCACCTTCCCATTCACAGTCCTGATTATCCTTCTCTACAGAATAGCCGCTGTACTTTTACTGAATTTGAGGGCTTCCTGGATGACCTTGATGACCATTTATGAGCTGCAATGATCTCATTCTTTCTCACAGCTCCCTGGGGAAGTGGGGGTCAGGTAGGGAGAAATGATAAGCCCCCTTTTACAGCAGGGAAACCCAGAGCCACAGAAATATCCAAGGAAAAATAATGAGGAGACTGATTCAGAGAAGGCCCTTAACCTGACAGCTGCTCCTCAACAGGACACTGCCTCCTTCTCGGGGAGTTTAGAGATGGCAGGACATGGCAAAAGGCATCCTGGAATCCCAGGCAGCAGACCCACTGGGCTCTGGGTCCAGAGCTGTCATTTACCAGCACGGTGACCTTGTACAAGTCAGTTCCCTTTCTGGAGTCTTGGTTTCCTTGGCTTCCAGAACAAGGCCACATGGCACTCCACCCTACCTAGCTGCCCACTCCTTACAGGGAAGACAGTGCAAGTGCCTGAGAAACATGGTGCTTTCCAAACATAAATGCTATTTACGGCATCAGTTCCAGAAACTCAACCCCAAAAGATTAGACTGGCTCTGCCCATGAGGAGTGCAGGGGGCTGTAGTGGGGTCTGAAAAGCAACAAAGGATCCCCTTGACTAGGCTCAGAGTCTCCTGACACTACAATCTCTCTACAGAATGGAAGCCCCAGTTACAAGGCAAGTGCTGCCCAGCAGGAAGCAGGGGACGTTAGCTCCTGGCAACATGGGAACATGGAGAAGGACAGACACATCTTTCTTTATAGTAAAAATAAAGGAATGGTCTTATTTTTATACTGGCAATTCCTAAAGCTTCACATAATATTAATTAATTTCTATCCATTATATATAGCTATATATCTGTAACTTAATCTCCTATTTCTAGGAACAAAGGAATATTCCAAGTAAAACTATTCAAACTGCTACATTCTGCCAGTATAAGCTCATTTTCCAAATGGGATTATCATTTGTTAAAATGACCCCCTCCAACTCCAGGCAAGATTATAATAGCCTTCGATATGTATTATAGTGCCAAGTGCTTTGCTAAGCCTTTTATATGCATTATCTCATTTCATTCACCCAACAACCTTATGTATCATAGCCCCATTTCATAGAAAGATCACTGAGGCTCAGAGAAGTGACAGAAAGGCCACATAACTAGTAGGCTGTCGAGTCATAATTTGGACCAAGACAGACCGTTATTTTATTTATTTATGTATTTATTTACTTACTTGAGACGGAGTTTCACTCTGTCACCCAGGCTGGAGTGCAGTGGTGTGATCTCGGCTCACTGCAACCTCCGTCTCCCTGGTTCAAGCAATTCTCCTGCCTCAGCCTCCTGAGTAGCTGGGATTACAGGCGTGTGCCACCACGGCCAGCTAATTTTTTTGTATTTTTAGTAGAGACGGAGTTTCACCAGGCCAGGCTGGTCTTGAACTCCTGACCTCAGGTGATCCTCCCGCCTCAGCCTCCCAAAGTGCTGGGATTACAGGCGTGAACCACTGCACCCGGCCCGGGACAGACCATTCTTACTGGGAGCAGGGGAGTCAGAGAGAGAGAGAGCCCCCCAAGGCTGGGGAGTGCTACTGTACCTCATCTCCCGAGAACAACACTGCTGCAGGAACTGCCCCCGTTGTCTCTCCTCCTCCAAGACTTTCTTCTTGTCACAGCTTTCCAGGTTGATCAGGACCAAAGTGTCATACAGCAGACCATCTTTCACCTCTTTATCCAACCGAGAGTCGGTGGAGAAGCTTGGAGAGTGGTTGACCTGTGAGGGCAAGATGGGCAACTGGTGACAAAGCCATCCAAAGTGAAAGCAGAGAGTGACGCCGAGATGCCACCTCCAGGGTGCTACCAAAGCCCACCTCAGGGCCTGACTACCAAGATGAGAGGAAGGGAGGGGAGAGCATCTGGACTGGAGCCGTGGTGAAAAAAGGAGGAAGCATAACTCCCTGTAGTTAAACCAGCTTTTATCTCAGGCCTTTCTTCTTTGGGAGCATCAGGGCTACCCTCTCTTTGGTGTGTGTGTTCCACTCCATCCGGGGTGCATGTGTTCCCTCATGTGCACTGGGCATCCAGAGAGCAGAATGGAAGGGGTACTGCCCAAAGGGACAGGCTCGGACACAGGAGGTAGAGAGGAGTGGCATTCAGGAGCCTGGCCAGGGTGGAGGGGAGACAGGTGGGAGGAGGGAAGGACTTATTCCTGCACACTGAAAAGTCTGTATTGTTTGGAGGCACCATGTGACATTTGCAGATTTCTAGAAGTTTCTGAAGGGCTTGCTCCTGGTGGCTCATTCTGCTCTTTGGGTAAGGGCTGCAAACAGGCACATCCCTCTTCCTCCCGCCATACCTGGAAACAAGGACTGGGAATGGAAGCAGGGCAAAGCTGCAGGAATCTGACCTGTAGTCTCGGGTTCTCCACCCCAAAGTCTGACCTGTGTCACTGAACCTGGCACTAGCACCCTTTGCTCCTCACGACGCTCCCTGAAGGGCCATGTGAGAGGGCTCCTGGGGACAATTCTTTCAGGAAGAGAGGCAGCTGCCAGGAAAGCTTCTCCTCCTCCTCTCACCACCCATGGGTCTGGGGGAGGCAGGAAACTCACTACATGGCCCCCTACCCATTTCAGTGGCAGTAAGCCCCAGGACACTCTCTGCTGGTGTGTGTGAACTGAGTAGTCCAGGCCCCTAAGAGTGGGGCACAGTCGCTCCTGTCTGATACTGAACGTTGCCAACCCAGCTTTGACAAAGAACGCCCCTTTCTGGGAGACAACTCTGTTACAAAAGGTCAAGCTGTCTTTAGAATCACTCTGTGCCTGAGATCAGCACTTCCTTGTCTGAGAGGACCTCAAGAAGGCAAAGGAATTATCTAATTCCCAGCTGTCTACCCCCCTCTGGTGGCCACTTCTCAGCTAAGAGAGAAGCCGCATGCAGCAGGCACCATAGGAGGAAGTGGCCTGGGAAGTTGAAACAATTCAGGTAAGCCAGGAGGACAGGACGGAATCCTTGAAGCGAGCTGGCCCCAATAACAAGAGTCCGTTTTCGCCCCTCGCCCAAACTTCCCTACCTCCAGCAGCCAGGGTTTGAGTCTGCGGTCCAACAAAATGTCGAAGCCCAGGACCTCAAAGCAGGCGCTGCTGAGTGTGTGGCTGGGAAAGCAGGTGTGGTAGTTATGCCTGACGATGGGGTGCGCCGAGATGAGGGTCTTGATGATGACGTCCTCAATATCCCTCCATATCTGCTCCACATTGTAGCTGTGGTCCTCCATGTATGCATTGAAGGTGGAGAGTTTCCTGGAAGGGAACCACAGGCCAGGAGGCAGTGTAGCTGACCTCTGGTCACCTGAGGCCATGGCATGCCGGAAACCAGAAACTCCTGGTGGAGACAAGGCTCCAGAGCCAGCAGGGACGAACACCCAGGAGCCAGGGTGACACCTGGGCTGTGTCAGAGCCAGAGGAGGTCCCAGGAATCCCAGGACTACCCCCTCCAAGTCTCCAGAGCCCTGGGGTGGATGCGGATGCAGTCACATAAGACATGGTCGGGACACTCTCACTGTGACCCACAAAACATCTATCAGCAGGGGAAGGGATGAGTCAAGAAAACCCCCGACACCATGGTTTTACTTTGGCAGCAATGATTTCTCAGCCTCTGGGGTTTATTAGAAGCATGTGGGCAGCCTTTTAAGAACGCTGATGCCTGGGTCCCACCTCAGCCATCTGAGGGGATTCTGGGGATATTAATGACACAGAAGTCTTGTTTTAGGGCTGCCCACAAGGAAAAGGCACCCCAGGGCATGTCCACAGATAAGGTTACCAACTGTGCCAGGCAAACTGGACTGTCCCAGTTTTAGAACTGCAAGTCCTGAATTCTAGGAAACCCCTCAGTCATGGGCAAACAGAGACAGCTGGGGGTCGCCTGATCACAGAGGAACTCAGAGATGTCTACCTCATGTGGAACAGTTCATGAAGAAATACCTGAGTGGGTGCTCAGCCAGCTCTGAGCTGGGCATTACCGAGAGAGGACGGATCTCACAAATCCAAGAGGCAGTGGTGGGGATGGACATTTGCCCCCTCACATGCACATACATGTGCACAGAGAGCCAAAGTGGAAGTGGCAATGTGGAAGGAGGAGGTGCAGGGGAGTGAACAGCAGAAATAATGAAAAAGACAAGAGACACGGCTCATCCAGGCCGTTTCAAAAGCTCACTAGACCCCAGCCCAAGGGGTCAAGGAGGAGGAAGCAGGGTCGGCCAGACAATGTGCATTTGATAAGGGCCTTTGGTGCATGCAAAGCCTCATGCAAGGAGGGGACACTAGAAACTGTCACCTCTGTCATGGGAAGCCTCAGGACCATTCAGGGAGTCAACACACATGTGAAACAACCAAGGATGCATTTATATAAAGACAGATAAGCCAAGGCTACTTAATATAGAGGCCACCTCCTCCACCTGCCATTGTCAGAAAACAGTATTGCACATAAATGGATTTTCCAGATCGCTTTAAGCCAATTTTTTTCAAGCGGAAAAAATGTATTTAATTTGCCTAATTGGGAAATAAATTTTCCTGAAATGGATTATATAATTCCCCGACAACATATAACATAACCTTTTCTTGATGACTCAGGACTCATCACAATGAATATACTTTATTGTATAATTTCATAATGCCCAGTGGCGAGTCAATTCAATTTAATACCAGCCATGTGCTGAGCACACTGAAAGATGAAGATGGCTTGGTGTCTGCCAGAGAATCCTGCCAGGTTTTCAGGTTTCCTGTCTTCTCCTTCACTGTGACCGCAGCACTACTCCTGAGTTTGTGCCCCAGTGGGGTATTGACAGGGATGGCAGTTGACCTCAACTGCCAACTTTGGGACAGATGAGACAGTCAGTATGAGAAGCAGATTGTCTCAAAAAATGGAGAGGAGGAAGAGGAAAGGAGAAACAAAACAGGAGGGAAAGGAGGAGATAAGAACTCTGCCCAGCACTATAGGAAGAACCCCAAAGGCCAGGGCACCATTGTAACCCTCAAGGAGCAAAGTACAACTAGGGACAAAAGACAAATGTGCCCTGGTAAAGAACAGCTATGGGCAATGGCTGATATTGACCGTGAGGGTTGTAAAAATACAAAAAAAAAAAAAAAATTAGCCAGGCGTGGTGGCAGGAGCCTGTAATCCCAGCTACTGGGAGGCTGAGGCAAGAGAATCGCTTGAATCTAGGAGTCAAAGGTTGCAGTGAGCCGGGATCGCACCACTGCACTCCAGTCTGGGTGACAAGAGCAAGACTCCGTCTCAAGAAAAAAAAAAAAAACGACAGTGTCCTGCCCATGGAGTGGATGGCACGGGCAGCATGGCTTAGTGGGTAAGGGCACCAACTCGGGGGTTAGACAGCCCTGGTTTCAATCCCAGCTTCCTAGCTGTGCCACCCAGGGTAAGTTACTTAACTTTTTCACACCTCAGTTTCCTAATATGCAGAATAGGGACGATAATAATGCCGACTTCATAGTGTTGTTTTGAGGAGGATTAAGTGGTTTCAAGTATGTAAATTATCACTAGGAAAAGAAATGTCCAAGCTCTCCAGCCCTGGAGATGAGAAGGTAGAGATGAGGAAGTTGGGCAGGGAGACCAGTTTGGAGTGCTGGGGTGGAGGCAAGGAGAGAGAACACACCCACACTGGGAAATGCTGAGTTGAAGACGTCCAGGTGGAAATGAGGAGAGATGGACCTGGAGCCCAAGGGAGACAGGCTGAGCCCAGCAAGGGCAGGCGGAGGCCACGGGGGCAGGCGGCTGCTCCAGGAGAGAGTGGATGGAGAAGCACCGTGGGGTGAGAGGGAGATGAACAGAGGAAGAAGGAAATGGAAGAGGCAGAACAACACTTGAAGCCTTTGCAACCTCACCTTAGTTCTGCTACCCCAAGACACTCCTCCATCACAGCCGAGGGCCCAGAGCCTGCTGTTGGGGTGCCAGTTCTCATTGGAGGAGGGAAATGAGAACCTTCCCATTCTGTGCCCTTAGGCTAATGAAAAATGACAGTAACCACGCACACTGTCTATGTTGCCATCACAAGTCATTTGAACCTCACAGAGACCCTGTGAGGTGTCAGGGCATGGCAGGGAGTCTCATCACATTCATCCTCCACACCAAGAAGTGCAGGCTCAGAGAGATGAAGTAACTCGTCCAAGCTTAGTTGGCAAGTGTCAGAGCCGGGACTACAAGCTAGATCTCCCAGAGTGCCGACATTCAGAACGCAGCAATGCAAGAGGCCCAGCTGGTGCCCATAGCCCAGGTGGGGAGGAGAGGAGGAAGTGGCAGAGCTTCAAGCAGCACAGGTGGCTGACATCTTCCGGAAAAGGGGGAGACTGCCTCCCACCAGTCTTCCACATCCCCTTTAAGCAGCCTTAACTTAGTGATTTTCCGTGTGCTTTTTGGAATGCTGCCACTGGGGGGGTCATGAAATGTCACACGCCTCTCTGATGGTCTGAAGCCAAACTGATAGCCTGTTCAGTGGTCCTTTGAGCTTGGTGCGTTAGAAAAGAGAATGAGCTCTGGGGTCTAACAGACCTCACTTCTCCACCCAGTCTAGCAGTCACAGCTGTGGGACCTGGGGTAACTCACGCAACCTCTGAGACTCAGTTTCCTCATCTGTAAGATGGAGATGGCACCTAACTCACAGTTCTCCACCTACAGAGAGCAGATAGCAATGCCTTTGCCATAGTGTTGCTGTGAAAAATTCAAAAACAGGCCAGGCGTGGTGGCTCACGCCTGTAATCCCAGCACTTTGGGAGGCCGAGGCGGGTGGATCACGAGGTCAAGAGCTCAAGACAATCCTGGCCAACATGTTGAAACCCCGTCTCCACTAAAAATACAAAACTTAGCTGGGTGTGGTGGCACATGCCTATAGTCTCAGCTACTTGGGAGGCTGAGGCAGGAGAATCGCTTGAACCCGGGAGGTGGAGGTTGCAGTGAGCCAAGATCACGCCACTGCATTCCAGCCTGGGTGACAGACCGAGACTCCGTCTAAAAAAAAAGAAAAGAAAAATTCAGCAATAAAAAATGCACAGAAAGCACCAAACACAGACCCCAACACACATGAAGCCTCAGAAATACTTGCTCCTTTTCCCTTTCCCCCTTCACCTGGTCAAGTTCACATTCTTCAGTCTCCCATTTTCTTAAAACTCAAATGAGACCTGATTAGACAATAACAGGAATGGAAAAGCCTGTCATGAAGATACTGTCGTGAACCGCTCTCAATTTCCCCCCTTCTGAGGAATCTTCAAGCCAGCTAGCCTCATGTCAGGGTACTGTGACACATCATTTGGGAATCTCTAATGGAGCAACACCCAGGGGAACACGGGCCAAGCAATGACTGCTTGGCAAGTCCTTCTCACGTGACAGATCAGTAAATATCTGTTGCTTTGGAAATATCAGAAGGGCCAACTGTAATAAGGGTATGTTTTGGTGTGTGTATATATTCTGCTGGGGAAACAGCTCATGTTTATCTCTCCTCCTCCCAGCCTCCCAGGGTTTACGATGGGGCCTTCTTTTAATGATTAACAGCCAAGAGGGCAGAGACGAAGGAATTTGTTCTGGGTTGCGAAGCAAAGAAGTACTTTCTCAGACCATGTGACCCAAGATGGAAACACTGATGGGGACTGACAGGGTTTGGGTGGAATCCCAGAAAGCAGTTCTGAGGTTGGTAGGGAAAGGAAAGAAAAATGAAGCCTCTTCCTTACCTCTTACTGCCAGAGTGAGCGTCTCGACTGAAATTTGAACTGTGCTTATTAATGGAATAATTAGTCAGGTGCATGCAGATATCATCCTGGGGAAAGAGACACACATCTGTGGGGTCAGCTCGGAAGGGCAGGCCCCCTGCTTCCTCTCTGTGCCCTCCCATGGCCCCTGGAGCTTGAAGGGATGGAAAGAAAAGGAAGTTTTAGGGCTTATTTAGTGTGGCAAAATAGAGGAAGTAAGAAGGGGTGTCCTGCAGCCTCAAGCCTAAGAAACTCCAATTCTGCTGGGCGCGGTGGCTCATGCTTGTAATCCCAGCACTTTGGGAGACTGAGGTGGGCAGATCACGAGGTCAGGAGTTCAAGACCAGCCTGATTAACACGGTGAAACCCCATCTCTACTAAAAATACAATAATTAGCCGGGCCTGGTGGCGCACGCCTGTAATCCCAGCTACTCAGAGGCTGAGGCAGAAGAATGGCATGAACCCGGGAGGCAGAGCTTGCAGTGAGCCAAGATTGCGCCACTGCACTCTAGCCTAGGCGACAGAATGAAACTCCATCTCAAAAAGAAAAGAAAAGAAAAGAAAAGAAAAGAAAAGAAAAGAAAAGAAAAGAAAAGAAAAGAAAAGAAAAGAAAAGAAAAGAAAAGAAAACTCCAATTATTTATGAGATTGGGTTGTGCCCAGCCTGAGAAAAACTTCAGGAGTCCTGGGGGTCCAGGAAAGGCGGGGATGGCAGGGTTGCTCACCCATGGCCTTTTCTCCTTGAGTACTCCTGAACTGTGGTTCTGGCTTTGGAGTCAGGCAGACCTGGCCACAAGCCCCAGACTCACCTCTTCCTATCTATGTGACCTTGGACAAGTCCCTTATGCTCTGGGTTTTAATTTCGTCATTCGTAAAATGGGGATAATCACCCCTCTCTCTGAGGGTTCCTGGGAGGGCTAAATGAAACCTGGCACATAGCAAGCGCTCAACAAATGACCCTCACAATGTCTTGAGAACGTGGATTTAACTAGGATTTTTTTTTTTTTTAATCATGCTATGGGGATAGGGTGAGGTAGTGTGTCCCCTTAGCTCACCAGGTTGTCTGTGCAAGGGCGGGAGTAAGAGGTCGTCGCAAAGCGGGCCAGTCCTTCATTGTACACAAAAATCCTGAGAGGGTCACAGGATGTCACCAGTACATAAATCCGTAGGTCAAACTTAAACCCATCAATGATAAAGGGCTGGAAGGAGAGAACAGAAGTCAGACATGCATTAGGGGAGAAATTTACACTTGAAAATCACTAGCTCCTGCCTTGTTTCCATGGAGTTGGCTCCAACATTGCCTAGTGTTGTGGAGGGAAGGCTTGTCCAGGGTCAGAGAGAAGAACAAGGAGACTTGGGCTCTGGGTCCCAACATGTGACCCTGTGGAGGTCACTAAACCACACTGTGCCTTGGTTTCCTGATCTGTCAAGTGACACAAGTAACCACCTCTAAGAGGTATCTTGGCAATTAAACAGAGAAACATTAAACAGTCCTCTGAGGCCGGGCTATAATCCTAGCACTTTGGGAGGCTGAGGCAGATGGATCATCTGAGGTCAGGAGTTCGAGACCAGCCTGGCCAACATGGTGAAACCCCGTCTCTACTAAGAATACAAAAATTCACCAGGCGTGTTGGTGGGCACCTATAATCCCAGCTACTCAGGAGGCTGAGGCAGAAGAATCGCTTGAACCCCAGGGGTCAGAGATTGCAGCGAACCAAGATCATGCCACTTCACTCCAGCCTGGGCAAAAGAGCGAAACTCCATCTCAAAAAAAAAAAAAAAGTCCTCTGATGGGCCAGGTGCAGTGGTTTATGTCTATAATCCCAATACTTTGGGAGGCCGAGGAGGGAGGATTGCTTGAGCTCAGGAGTTCAAGAACAGGCTGGGCAACAAAGTGAGACCTTGACTCTACTAAAATTCAAAAAAAATTAGCCAAGTGTGGTGGTGTAAGCCTGTAGTCTTAGCTACTCAGAAGGCTGGGGTGGAAGGATTGCTCCAGCCTAGGAGGTCGAGGCTGCAGTGAGCCCTGATCACACCACTGCACTCTAGCCTGGGTGACAGAGTGAGACCCTGTCTCAAAATAAATAAATAAATAAATAAAAATTCTTTGATAAGTCAGGCACGGTGGCTTACACTGGGAATCCCAGCACTTTGTGAGGCCGAGGCAGGAGGATCTCTTGAGCCTAGGAGTTTAAGACCAGCTTCAGCAACATAGAGACCCTATCTCGACAAATAGATTTTTTTAAATAAAAAATTAGTCTGGGCACAGTGGTTCACACCTGTAATCCCAGCACTTTGGGAGGCCAAGTCAGGCAGATCACTTGAGGTCAGGAGTTTGAGACCAGCTTGGTCAACATGGTGAAACCCCGTCTCAACTAAAAATACAAAAATTAGCTGGCTGTGCTGGTGGGTGTCAGCTACTTGGGAGGCTAAGGCAGGAGAATCACTTGAACCTGAGAGGCAGAGATTGCAATGAGCCGAGACTGCACCACTGCACTCCAGCCTAGCAGCGGAGTGAGGCTCTGTCTCAAAAAAATAACAATTACAAATTAACCAGATGTGGTGGCGTGTGCCTGTAATCCTAGCTCTACTGGGAAGGCTGAGGTGGGAGGATTGCATGAACTCAGGAGTTTGAGGTTACAATGAGCTATGATTGTGCCACTGCACTCCAGTCAGAGTGACAGAGCAATACCCTATCTCTAAAGAAATAAAAATAAAATATAGTCTTTTGATGCATGGACATATTGTCACCATTCAGGGCTACATATTGTTGCAGTTCTTTTTCTTTTCTTTTCTGTTTTTTTGTTTTGTTTTGTTTTGTTTTTTGAGACAGGGTCTCCAGCATCTCACCCTGTTGCCCAGGCTGGAGTGCAGTGGCACAATCTTGGCTCACTGCAACCTCTGCTTCCTGGGCTCAAGCGATTCTCCAGCCTTAGCCTCTGGAGTAGCTGGAACTACAGGCATGTGCCACCACACCTGGCTAATTTTTGTTGAGAAAGGGTTTCGTCATGTTTCTCAGGCTGGTCTGAAACTCCTAAGCTCAAAGCAATCCACCTACCTTGGCATCCCAAAATGCTGGGATTACAGGCGTGAGCCACTTTGCGCAGCCAACACACAGTGGCAGTTCTACAAGAGTCCTCCCTGCAACGTCATCTCCTGGCCATTTCTTCCCAGAGAGATCAGTGTGTCCCACTCTGTCCACACTCCTAGAGGGCTCCCTCCCCACAGTGGGCTGTGACCGACGACCTCCAGTCAAAGAGAAAAGCTGATTGCTCTCTAGTGCCATGCCCCTTTCCCACATGAGGGCTGTCCCAAACCGAAGGTGCTCCCCTAGCCCTAATGTGTTAGAGGAAAAGGGCCAGCCTGGTAGGGCCAGACCAATTGACAAGGGTAAAAGGATAAGAGACACTCTGGCCCAGGCACGTGCCAGCACCCCTGGTCAGAACATTTGGTCTGACAAAGTGCAAGGCAGAAGCCAGGTCAGCTCCACCTCCGTCTTCACCCTCCATTCCCTCATTTCACATTCTGTCCAGTGGAGCTAAAGCCTGCGGTTGCTGTGGGTGATAAATAAATAATCACAATGAGGAAGTACCTTTGAAATATAGAGCTGACAGATCATATCCTCCCCTGGTTTTATTTCTTTCACTGTCCGGGTGATGAATATACCTTTCCCTTGGCAGCCCGAATCCGGCTTACAAATGTATGTCTTATTTTTTCTTGACCTGCTGTAGGTCTGCAAATCTCCCCAGCTACCAGAGCAGGGAGGGAACAAGATACATCTTTAGCTGGGGAACAATGAAAAGGAAGGCTAACTGTTTATGAAGAAAAGAAAGAAAAGCTATCTAATGTGACAAAGCCCTGGCATTGACAGATGCCCAGAGGTCCAGCAATGGGAGGCAGTAGAGCACACACAGCAGGGAGTGTGGGCTTCAGAGGGAATTCAGGCCTGGGTTGAAGCCCAAGCAACACCACTTACCAGCGGTGCAACCCTTTGCAAGGACTTGACCTCTCTAAACCTCAACTTCATCATCTGTACAGTAAAGATAATAACGACACCCATCTGCTGTGGTGCTTAGCTGCATGACATAATGCGGGCACAGTGCTGCATGCCCCATCAAGGTGACCATGGCACAGGTAGTTTGGTCTTCTGGGCTTGCAGGTAGGAGCTTTGGAGTTCTGGACCTGGCTCAAGCCCTGACAAGTGATGTGACTTTGGATCCATCAGTCTCTCACCCCGCGCTGGGCTTCAGTGTCTCATCTGTGACGCCTCCATTTTAGTCAGAGTATGGGAGAGCAAATCACATATTTGAACATATTTTGAGGAAAGTATATTCAGAAGAAAGAAAGAAACTAAATGAGTGGATGCTCTCTCTCAGTCTCGCTATACTTCTGTGTTTTAACTCAAAGGAACCTTGTAACCATTGGAAAAAATCACCTAACTGCAATGTTCCTCAGTAACCATGAAATCTGGAGCTCCTGTTGACCTAATGGCAAATACATTTCCTTCTAATTTGCTGCTAAGCCCTGAAACTTGTTCCAGACAAGCGAAGGAAAGTCTGAGAACCCTGGAGCTCTTGGTTTTGGAAAGCATTGGGTGGAGAGGGGAGGATGGGATTCTTCTGATGCCCTTGCCATGTGAGTATAATCTGATAGTGGCACTGTTCACTGTCTCAGCCCTGTCTCAGCCACCAGATTGCACCCCAGGTCATGTATGTCATCTCACATTTCTCCTGTTCCTCGGTGGTGTGGTCCAGAGCATTTTACATACCAGGAACTGATGTCGTTTCGAAATGGATATAAAGAGAGCAGAGAAGGGGAAGTGCTGACTGCTATCCATAGTATTGCATGGGACAGAGGTCAGGCATCCCTCCCTGCTCCTAACCTGGGTGCTAACCACTACCACACTCTCTCCAGAGGTGCTCATGGTCCTTAAAGATTCAGAAACTGCACAGTTACGTGGTTGGAATGAGTTCAAAATCAACAGCTTTCAGCGTCAGAACAAACTCTAACCCCAACTGCAGGTACAGGTTCCAGGGCACCCAGCCCCTAAATGTCATCTAATTTTACAGGCAGAGCCTTGTGTTTTCTCAACCTTGGACACACCCTTTATCCCTTCTCTTCCTGAACAGTAGCCAGAGAGATGGGAGATCATATGGTCAGGGAAAGTGGCAACCAGGGAATCAGGGGCAAGAGGAAACATAAATGGGGAGAGGACTGGAGAAGGAAGCACAGGGCAGGGGGCACTCACTCAGCAGGAAGACACCAGGTCCTAGGGAAAAAGTGGAAATCTTTAGGGAACATCTTTAACATGCGGTTCATATTCCTGGCCAGCAAGTCCTTCCGGCAGATTTCACTCATCCCGGGAAAGTGATTGATCTTCTGCAAGGGAAGCGGAATTCATGAGCAATCGAGGGACATGGGAGTACCACAAAATCTCCTTGGGACACAGGTGTAAAAATGGGGCCCCACTGGGTAAGATGCCGCACTTAAACCAAGGACCATCCATCACTAGCCCAAATACCTGGTAACTTTTCATTTCCATCACCCGCTCCAGTGATACTGAGTAATCTGTCCAATAGAGAGTCCAGTCATCGTTTTCCCCTCCCTCTCTAAGGCCGTACTGTTGGGCGGCCCTGCGCACTATTGAAGAAAGAAAGGCCTATTAGCCCGGGAAGTGGGGGAGGAGCATAGGGTGGGGAGGTTCCATTACTAGGTGCTCCCAGACCAAGTACTGAAGCGAGAGAACTCAGCTCCTTGATACTGGAAGCCATCTTGCCCTGTCTCCATTAATGCAAGAATGGAGAGTCAAACACTGCCACTGCATCACTTGAGCCCAGGAGTTCAAGACCAGCCTGGCCAACATGGCAAAACCCCGTCTCTACTAAAAATACAAAAAATTAGCTGGGTGTGGTGGGGCATGCCTGTAATCCCAGCTACTCAGGAGGCTGAGGGGGAGAATAACCTGAGCCCTGTAAATTGAGGCTGCAGTGAGCCATGATCATGCCACTGCACCAGTGAAGGTTTCATGTCACATGAAGTGCTCATGGCACTCTAGCCTGAGCAACAGGAGACCCTGTGAGAGAAAGAAAAGAAGGAAGGAAAAGAAAGAAAGAGAGAGAGAGAGAGAGAAAGAAAAAGAGAAAAGAAAGAAAAAAAGAAAGAAAGAAGAAAGAGAAAGAAAGAAAGAAAGAAAGAAAGAAAGAAAGAAAGAAAGAAAGAAAGAAAGAAAGAAAGAAAGAAAGAAAGAGAAGAAAGAGAGAGAAAGAGAATAAATAAAGGAACACGGAGAGTTGAAAACTACTGAAAAATCCAGCCTGTACTCAATGATCCCCATAGAAGGTTATCTGGGGTGAATGATTTGCCTGTTCTGGCTTCCCTTTGCCAGAAAGCAAGCTTTTGGCTTTCCTCCAAACACCAAGCTCTGAATGTTCAGGGAATATAAACTAATCCTTAACATTAGTCAGAGCCAAGCTTAATTAGTATATGGTATATTAAGCATACTTTTTTTTTAAAGTACACACTGGATTTCAAAACTATATCTGTGATGTCATATCCTTTCTGTCCCTGTTAGGATTAATAAGTAGGAGCTGACTCCAACACAAACTCAAATGCCTTCAAGGGCCTAGAATGGGAGAAGTGCCTGCAGTAACCGGGACAGTACAAGACTACCTTAAAGCATTCACATTTGAATTTAAAATACTGCAACAGTCTGGGCACAGTGGCTCATGCCTGTAATCCCAGCACTTTGGGACGCCAAGGCGGGCAGATCACCTGAGGTCAGGAGTTCGAGACGAGCCTGGTCAACATGGCAAAACCTTGTCTCTAATAAAGAGACAAAAATTATCTGGGCATGGTGGTGTGCACCTGTACTCCCAGCTACTTGAGAGGCTGAGGCAGGAGAATCACTTGAACCTGGGAGGCGAAGGTTGCAGTGAGCCAAGATCATGCCACTGCACTCCAGCCTAGGGGACAGAACGAGACTCCATCTCAAAAAAAATAAATAAATGGCCAGGTGCAGTGGCTCATGCCTGTAATCCCAGCACTCTGGGAGGCCGAGGCAAGTAGATCACCTGAGGTCGGGAGTTCGAGACCCACCTGACCAACATGGAGAAACCCCCATCTCTACTAAAACTACAAAATTAGCCGAGCAAGGTGGTGCATGCCTGTAATCCCAGCTACTCAGGGGGCTGAGGCAGGAGAATCGCTTGAACCCAGGAGGCAGAGGTGGCAGTGAGCTGAGATCATGCCATTACACTCCAGCCTGGGCAATAAGAGTGAAACTCAGTCTCAAAAAAAATAAAATAAAATGAATAAATAAATACAATACAGCAACAGCCGGGCACAGTGGCTCACACTCATAATCCCAACACTTTGGGAGGCTGAGGTAGGTGGATCACTTGAGGTCAGGAGTTTGAGACCAGCATGGCCAACATTGTGAAACCCCATCTCTACTAAAAATACAAAAAATTAGCCAGGCATGGTGGCACTTGCCTGTAATCCCAGCTACTTGGGAGGCTGAGGCAGGAGAATCACCTGAACCTGGGAGGTGGAGGTTGCAATGAGCTGAGATCACGCCACTGCGCTCCAGAGCAAGAGGCCATCTCAAAAAAAGAAAAAAAAAAAAAAGCAACAGCAACAGCAACACTGTGCTCTGAAGTACAAAATAGGTCTGTAGATCAGGTTCAGTTCACGAACTGCAAGTTTGTAACTTGTGCTCTAAAACAGAGCCACTGGCTGCAGCAACAGCTGTCTCTTACAATTAGATCCCCAAATCACTATATATAAGAATTACAGATAGTTGAAGTACACACCATTCTGGTGAAAACCCATGACTCTTGGAATAAGATTCCCAACTTCCTTAATTAAGTAGTTCATTGAGCTAGGAAAACTGAAGGACAGGATTTGGAGACACACCCTTCCATCCTCACAAATACACAAAAGTGACTCTTCCCAACCCTTTAGGAGAATCCGGTGGGTCCCCATTATAGATCCCCTGAATGTAGATGCTCACCACTCTCATACCGGCAGCTGGATAGATTGATCACCAATCATCTGGAAAAGAGAAAAAGGAAAGCAGCAAGACAGAAACACATTTGCCGGAACAAGTGACTGTGCCCAGAAACATCCTGTCCCAGGTGGAGCTCTCTGAAATCTAGCCTGCCATGCTAAGCCTGGTTTGACCACTCCTGTTGCTGAAGACACGAGTCCAAAGGGGTACAGCATGGTGGAAAACATGGCATCAGGGTACTATTACTCTACCCGGAAGGTAGAAATTCTGTGTTGCCATTACAGCTAATCTCGCTTGCAGCTTCTCACTAACATATTGCCTCAAGCCTTTTACTCCACTGGCTCATCAGGGACAGGAATTGAACATCTTTTTGGCCAAAATACTTGTCTCTTTCCTCTTCCCCCCATTAAGGGAAGCTATGAATAAGAAAGTGGACAAGCTTTTCCATTCATCAATCAGTCTGAATGGAGCAAGGCATGGTGAAATATTAAACAAGAACCGGAATGCACAAGCTGCAGTTGGATCCTGATAAGTCAGTATGGTGCTATCATATTGAAGGTGCACTAAATTTCCAGGACAAATAAGCGCCTTCTTAAAACAAGGAAATCTTCTCTTCCTGCTATTTTTTTAAAAGCATCCTAAACACAAATAGAATGAAAATTAGGACAAGGTGTGGTTTTTTAGATTACACACACGATCATTTGATTCTATAAAACAGATCATCAAAAGTAGATTCTTTTTATATGAACCAAAAGTGGTGAGATATTGACAGTCTCGGCACACAGCTTCTCCTTTACCTTCTCATCATCAGCCAAGACCCCCTTCCCTCCAGGTCCTTCCTGTTCTTACCAACATGGCTCCCCATTCCCCAGCTTTCAATCCTAACCTCTTTTTCTTCCTCTTCTTCTTGCCTTGCTGCTGGGCATTCTGAAGTCTGTTTTGTGCCCCTGGGTTCACTCTCACAAAAGCCAGCGCGATGGTTTCTTTTGGATCTTCTATGGAACTGTCCCCCTTCTCTTCGGAGTTTGCCCCTTCCTGGCTTTCCAAAGTCCGGCACCGTGGCATCTCCCTGGCCTGAGAGGAGGCTCTGGGAAAATACCAGGCCCCTAGAGAGAGGGCAGAGGGAGCCGCAGTTACAGGGATCCACCTGCAGGGGGACCCCCTCCCTCGCTCATGTGGGTGGTGACCCAGGGCTCTAATTCAAGGCAACAGGTTGCAGTTTATACAATGCCACCCGGCCTCCGTGGTTTGATGCAAACTCTGGGAGGGAGCTGATTCCACCTTTTGCCATTGGCTGTGACCTTGGAGACTCACTCAGCCAACCCTAGCCTTGGTTTTTCCCTCCTAGGATTTTCAGGAGAAGCCAGAGATGCTATGCATGGCACCACCTGGTAAACAATATTAAAGGGAGTGAGTGTCTGGAGAGAGTGAAGCCCCAAGCCTTCCTAGCTGAGAGAGTTAGTCCCAGAGGGTGCAGGTAGAGGCGCTTTGAGGAGGTCTGTTAACTGTTTCAGCACTGCAGTGAACCTCCCCCACAACAATATGCTGGCCTGAAAATAAATGCAACTGCCGCTCGTGGAGTACAGGACTAATGTGTAGCTGACTGAACAGTAAGATTCAAGCCCAGGGCCAGATGCAGACCTTCAGAGACACCAACCACAGAGAAGACTATGTCTCCCCCACCATCCATTCCAAAATAAAAACAAGATCAAATTATAAAATACATATAAGGAAGTCCAGCAAAGATCTCATCCTCCCTGGCCCCATGAGATTTCTTTCATGTTTGCTCAAAATGGCAAATATTGCTGGGCACAGTGGCTCACGCCTGTAATCCCAACACTCTGGGAGGCCGAGGCAGGCAGATCATTTGAGGTCAGGAGTTTGAGACCAGGCTGGCCAATATGGTGAAACCTGGTCTCTATTAAAAATACAAAAAAAAAAAAAAAAAAAAAAAGGCCAGGCGCAGTGGCTCACGCCTGTAATCCCAGCACTTTGGGAGGCCAAAGCAGGCGGATCACCTGAGGTCGGGAGATTGAGACCAGCCTTACCCACATAGAGAAACCCCGTCTCTACTAAAAATACAAAAATTAGCCGGGCATGGTGGTGCATGCCTGTAATCCCAGCTACTCAGGAGGATGAGGCAGGAGAATCGCTTGAACCTGGGAGGCGGAGGATGTTGTGAGCCAAGATCATTGCACTCCAGCCTGGGCAACAAGAGAGAAACTCCGTCTCAAAAAAAAAAAAACAAAACGAAAAATAAATTAGCTATACGTGGTGGCGAGTACCTGTAATCCCAGTTACTCAGGAGACTGAGGCAGGAAAATCGCTTGAACTGGAAGGCGGAGGTTGCAGTGAGCCGAGATCATGCCACTGCACGATTTTTTTTGACTCCGTCTCAAAAAATAATTAATTAATTAATTAATTAATTAATTAAAAAATAAAAAATAATTTCTCTTTTGTTGTTGTAGTTTTTTGTTTTTTGAGAGGGAGTTTTACTCTTGTTGTCCAGGCCGGAGTGCAATGGTGCGATCTTAGCTCACTACAACCTCTGCCTCCCAGGTTCAAATGATTCTCCTGCCTCAGCCTCCTGAGTAGCTGGGATTACAGGCATGCACCACCATGCCTGGCTAATTTTGTACTTTTAGCAGAGATGGGGGCTTCTCCATGTTGGTCAGGCTGGTCTCAAACTCCCAACCTCAGGTGATCCGCCTGCCTCGGCCTCCCAAAGTGCTGGGATTACAGGTGTGAGCCACCTCACCCTGCCAAAATAATAATTTCTAAGCATACTTATTCTAATATAATTGTAATCAATTTTGTATTTGCTTTTTGCCCACTTAGTAGATCATAAACAGCCTTTTCATTGTAGCAGAGTTTACATGTTTCTGGGTTTTTTGGTTTGTTTGTTTGTTTGTTTGTTTGTTTTGAGACAGAGTCTTGCTTTGTTTCCCAGGCTATAGTGGGTGCAATCTCGGCTCACTGCAACCTCTGCCTCCTGGGTTCAAGCAATTCTTGTACTTCAGTCCCCCAAAAAGCTGGGATTACAGGCATGCACGACCACACCCAGCTAACTTTTATATTTTTAGTAGAGACAGGGTTGCGCCAAGTTAGCCAAGCTGGTCTTGAACTCCGGACCTCAAGCAATCTGCCTGCCTCTGCCTCTCACAGTGTTGGGATTACAAGCATGAGCCACCACGCCTGACCATTTCTAGTTTTTAATGGCTGTATGTATTCCATTGAAAGAATGCACCTGAATGTAACCAATCATTGTCCTATTGTTGGAAATGTAAGTCGCTGCCAATTTTGATATTATATAAATAGCTCTAAAATGCACTCTTGCATGTGCAGAAGGCCTTTTACTTACTTAGGGTTATTTTCTTAATATCTTGATATTACAGGGTTAATGAATATGCAAATTACATCACTTCTCATATGTATATATATAAAATACCATGTTGCTTCCCAGAGGGATTGCAATAATTTGGACTACTACCGGCAATATGCAACAAGAGTAGGCTCACCAGAGCCCCATAATGTCTTGGGAATCACCTCCCCTCTATATACAAATTTGCTATTTCTGTTTTGGTTTTTTTTGCTTTGTTTTGTTTTGAGATGGTGTCTTGTTCTGTCACCCAGGCTGGAGCGCAGTGGTGCAACCTCAGCTCACTGCAACCTCCGTCTCCTGGGTTCAAGTGATTCTCCTGCCTCAGCCTCCTGAGTAGCTGGGATTACAGGCATCCGCTACCATGTCAGGCTAATTTTTTTGTATTTTTAGTACAGACAGGGTTTCACCATATTGGCCAGCCTGGTCTCAAACTCTTGACCTCAAATGATCTGCCCGCCTCAGCCTCCCAAAGTGCTCGGATTACAGGCGTGAGCCACCGCACCTGGCCCAAACTTGTTAATTCTTTTTTTTTTTTTCTTTTTTTTTTTTGAGACGGAGTCTTGCTCTGTCGCCCGGGCTGGAGTGCAATGGCCGGATCTCAGCTCACTGCAACCTCTGCCTCCCGGGTTTACGCCATTCTCCTGCCTCAGCCTCCTAAGTGACTAGGACTACAGGCGCCCGCCACCACGCCCGGCTAATTTTTTGTATTTTTCAGTAGAGACAGGGTTTCACCCTGTTAGCCAGGTTGGTCTCGATCTCCTGACCTCGTGATCCGCCCGTCTCGGCCTCCCAAAGTGCTGGGATTACAGGCTTGAGCCACCGCGCCCGGCCCCAAACTTGTTAATTCTAGACAACTTTTATACCCTATGGCCAATGTCTTTAATATCACTGCACCCTTCCACCTCTCTCTATTCCTTTCTTTTTTTTTTTTTGAGACGCAGTCTGGCTCTGTTGCCCAGGCTGGAGTGCAGCGGCCGAATCTCAGCTCACTGGAAGCTCCGCCTCCCGGGTTTACGCCATTCTCCTGCCTCAGCCTCCCGAGTAGCTGGGACTACAGGCGCCCGCCACCTCGCCCGGCTAGTTTTTTGTATTTTTTTTTTTTTAGTAGAGACGGGGTTTCACCGTGTTAGCCAAGATGGTCTCGATCTCCTGACCTAGTGATCCACCCGTCTCGGCCTCCCAAAGTGCCGGGATTACAGGCTTGAGCCACCGCGCCCGGCCTCTATTCCTTTCTAAAACCAAATTTGGTGGTGTGGAGCCCTTTAACTATGGAAGTTACCTATAAATAATATAATAATAAGCTTTTATGTGGGGATAGTTCTCTGGGCTTTTCAAAGAAGTTTCATATACATGCTTCCATTGAATGCTTACAATGAGAGGGAGGGCAGAATTGTTAAGTCAGCCAAGGATTGCCACTTGTTTCTTTCTCTTTCTGAAGAGGGCTGCCACTTACAGGCAAGACCCTTTGTGGTGACACCAGAGCAGGAGGAAGAGATGTGCTCAGGACAGATAAACCCTGGGTCTTGTGAGTCAATTGTTTCCAGTGAACAGGCACATTCTTGGCAAAGTTCAGGGGAACTAAGGTATATGAAATCTTGACCTTGGGCTGCTCCCTTCCTTGCAGGTAAACAGCCAGCTCCACTCCCCTAGCCCTCCACAACGGCTCCTATGTACCAAGCCCTCAAGGAGGAGTGGCTCTGTTTACCTAAAGGTTAATGTTAACTTGGGGAGAGAAAACTGACCCTGAATTTGACCTCTGGAGGTGCGAATTCTCTTTGCCCATTTTTGAGTCCTTGCCTGAGTGATAAGAACAAGTCGTGGCTCCTTTTATGTGTCTGTCTCAAAGAGTAGGCCAGGTGCAGTGGCTCATGCCTGTAATCCCAACATTTTGGGAGGCCAAGGTGAGAGGATTGCTTGAGCCCAGGAGTTCAAAACCAGCCTGGGCAACAAAGTGAGAACCCATCTCTATTAAAAAAAAAAAAAAAAAATAGCTGGGTACAGTGCCACATGCCTGTAGTCCCAGCTACTCAGGAGGCTGAGGTGGGAGGATTGCTTGAGCCTAGGAGTTTAAGGCAGCAGTGAGCCACAGTTGCACCACTGCACTCCAGCCTGGATGACAGAGACCTTGTCTCAAAAAAAGAAAAGAAAGGCCGGGCGCGGCGGCTCACACCTGCAATCCCAACACTTTGGGAGGACGAGGCGGGTGGATCAACTGAGGTCAGGAGTTCAAGACCCACCTGACCAACATGGAGAAACCCCGTCTCTACTAAAAATACAGAAAATTAACCAGGCATGGTGGTGCAGGCCTGTAATCCCAGCTCCTCAGGACGTTGAGGCAGGAGAATTGCTTGAACCTGGGAGGCAGAGGTTGTGGTGAGCTGAGATCGTGCCATTGTACTCCAGCCTGGACAACAAGAGCAAAACTCTGTCTCAAAATGAAAAAGGAAAAGAAAATTAAAAAAGGTCAAATTATATTTGCTCTTGCATGAGAGGGCCTCAAGCATGTAGAGTAAAAAACTGAGCCCATGCACTTTTAGATGAACTGGGTCACCATGGAATTATTGCCTGCATTCCCTTGTATTCTAGGCTGCCTCTGACATAAGAGCCATCTTGGATGGTACCCGAGACAGGTGCAAGATGGCAAACAGTACTTGCCATGTGACCATTTTTGCATTGTCTTTGGCCTCCTTGCTTTCATTTCCCCCAAGCTTCTCTCCCTGTTTAATCTCCAAGGCTGAATCCTGTCTCTCCGAAGATCCTGAAAGAGAGTATCTCCTTCAAAGTTTGCCTACTGGGGACATGCATGCTGAATCTAGCTTGCAGAAATGTCTACTTCTGGGGCACAGTAGCTCATGCCTATAATCCTAACACTTTAGAAGGCCGAGATAAGGGAATCACCTGAGCCCAGGAGATTGAGGCTGCAGTGAGCTGTGATCATGCCACTGAACTCCAGCTGGGTGATGGCGAGACCCTGTCTCAAAAAACAATCAAACAAAAAAACCTATGTGTATATATAGTATATGTGTATATATATATATAGAGAGAGAGTACATATATACACATATATAGTATGTATATATATATATAGTGTGTGTATATGTGTGTGTGTGTATATATATAGTTGCCAACTACTAGAAAATGCAGATTTCCGTTTCTTTTGGAGAAGTGGGTCTCTATTCCTTCACGTCAGCAATCAACCAGAGCTCAGTAATGCCTCCTGTAGACACTTTCCAGTCTGCCCCAATGTCCAACACTCCTTTTTGTCTCCCTGACACAGGAGCCAACTAACAGTTATCCTTGTGCTATTATTTTTCCTTTTTTTTTTTTTTTGAGACAGAGTTTCACTCCATCACCCAGGCTGGAGTGCAGTGGCGTCATCTTGGCTCACTGCAACCACTGCCTCCTGGGTTCAAGTGATTCTCTTGCCTCAGCCTCCTGAGTAGCTGGGATTACAAGTGCCTGCCACCATGCCTGGCTAATTTTTTTTTTTTTTTTTTTTTTTTTTGAGATGGAGTCTCACTCTGTCGCCCAGGCTGGAGTGCAGTGGCCGGATCTCAGCTCACTGCAAGCTCTACCTCCCGGGTTTATGCCATTCTCCTGCCTCAGCCTCCCGAGTAGCTGGGACTACAGGCGCCCGCCACCTCGCCTGGCTTGCCTGGCTAATTTCTGTATTTTTAGTAGAGAACGGAGTTTTATCATACTGGTCAGGCTAGTCTAGAACTCTTGACCTCAGGTGATCCACCCACCTTGGCCACCTGAAGTGCTGGGATTACAGGTGTGAGCCACTGCGCCCAGCCTATTTTTCTTATAGCAGCATTGAGACATCTCTTTTTTAGAGACATGGTCTTGCGACGTTGCCCAGGCTGGTCTCAAACGCCTGTGCTCAAGAGATCCTCCTGCCTCAGCCTTGGAAGTAGCTGGGATTACAGCCATGAGCCACTGTACCCAGCTCAAGAGAGGCGACATTTTCTTAAACCCAGCCCACTTATTTCATTTAAGCTACAGGCCTAACCCTATAGACACCTGAATTTATACCAGTTCTGCTCTAGTATCTCTGGCCTCCAAGCAGTTTCCAGTGAAAACAAAAGCTACTTCCACCAGGGCTGAGCAGAAAGCTTTTTTTTTTTTTTTTTTTTTTTTACACAGGAGAGTCTTGCTCTGTCACCCAGGCTGGAGTGCAGTGGCGTGATCCCGGCTCACTGCAACCTCCACCTCTCGGGTTCCAGTTATTCTCCTGCCTCAGCCTCCCAAATAGCTGGGATTACAGGCACCTGTCACCGTGCCGGCCTAATTATTTTTGCATTTTTAGTAGAGATGGGTTTTTGCAGCATGAGCCACCACGCCCAGCCAGAAAGCATTTTAATTCCCTGGTTTTCAGAACAAGAATTAAATCTGACCCAGGTGAAACTGGGACCCCTCTCAGACTTTTCAGATGTGGACTTTATTTGGTTCTACAGGACTTATCTTACCAGTCTTAGCAACCACTCCCTGCTCACCTGGTAGTTCCCACCTACTGCCCTGCTTACCAATTTTGTTGGTGCCAACACCAAAAGCAGTCTTACAGCCTTGAGGAATAAAAGGAGGAAAGGCAAAAGACATGGCCTAAGGAGTATACAAAGGAGTGAGAGGAGCTGCTGGTGGCATCCTGAAATATACATACATCATGGTGTAAGGGCCTCTGCTGTCAGCTATAGGTGACTAAGTCACTTATTAAGAGGCAGCTGCAGTGTAGTGGCTAAGAACTCAGATTTCAAAGTCTGTCTGTCTGGACTTAAATCCCAGCTCTGCCATGTCCTAGTTGTCTGACCTCAGGCAGCTTATTTAACCTCCTGCCTTAGTTTCCTCGTCTGTAAAGTGGCTTCTCCCAGTTATAGAGATTAAATGAGTTTACTCATTTGACTTAATGCAACACAAAGTTCTTAGAACAGTGCCTGGCACATAGTAGGTACTCACAAAGTGCTCTCTACCACTATCAGCTATGTAACCCTGGACTGTGAACTTCCTGGTGGAAGAGGCTGTGTCTCTGCATTCTCAGCTCCTAGCAGTGTCTAGAAAAGATACTGAAAATGAGATGTCCATATGTTCCTTGAATTAATGGGCTGGAAGAATGAATAAATGCATGAACTGATTAAGCTTCTCCAAGGTTCATTTTCCTTAGCTATATAATAGAAGTGTTGTTGTGAGCATTAGGTAAATAACATTTGTTATTTACATTGTTAAAGCATCAACCTTGGGTCCTTCTCATAGAGCTGGCACTTAAAATGCTTGTTTCATTCACTTGCAATAGACTACTGACAACCCACTTACCAAGTAGCAGGCATTACACTAAAGCATTTATACACATAATGTCTCATCCTCATAATATCCTATCATAGATACTCTTTCCTCTATTTACAGGTGAGAAGACTGACACAGAGAGGTTAAGGTAAGAGGCACAGCTGGGGTTGGGAGACATGTCCATCTGACCCCACAGCCTGTCTCTCCATGCTCCCCTCACTGCCTTTTCCTCTCTGCTGGCCATCCATAAACGGTGTGACCATAAAGTAAAGTAACTGATCTTTTAACTCCCAAAAGCAATCTTAGTTTAGTCCCTTAAGAATTAGTTAGGGACAGGCACGGTGGCCCATGCCTGTAATCTCAGCACTTTGGGAGGCCAAGGTGGGCAGAGCACTTGAGCCCAGGGGTTTGACACCAGCCTGGACAACAGGGTGAAACCCAATCTCTACCAGTCAATCAATCAATAAATAAGCCAGGTGTGGTGGTGTGTGCCTGTAGTCCCAGCTACTTAGGAGGCTGATGTGGGAGGATCACTTCAGCCCAGGAGGCTGAGGTTGCAGCGAGTACAGATCACACCACTGCACTCTAGCCTGGAAGACAGAACTAGACCTTAAAAAAGAAAAAGAAAAAAAAAAATCAGTTGGTTCCATATAATTTTCCTTAAAGCCAACTGCTTCTAAATTCCCATCTCCAACAAGGGCTTGGATCTCTCCAGATTTGCCATAACCTGGTAACAGCTGTATTGTTTCTACTTGTATTTATTTTCACTCTCTTTCCCTTCTTTTCACCAATGTCCACATTGTACCAGGACTCTTATTAAGGGTGTAATTAGAATATTTTCTAAACTTCTATGGAATTCCTGAATGTTAGAGCTGGAAGGAATCTTTTTTTTTTTTTTTTTTTTTTAGGCGGAGTCTCGCTCTGTGGCCCCGGCTGGAGTGCAGTGGCCGGATCTCAGCTCACTGCAAGCTCCGCCTCCCGGGTTCACGCCATTCTCCTGCCTCAGCCTCCCGAGTAGCTGGGACTACAGGCGCCCACCACCTCCCCCGGNTTTTTTGAGGCGGAGTCTCGCTCTGTGGCCCAGGCTGGAGTGCAGTGGCCCGATCTCGGCTCACTGCAAGCTCCGCCTCCCAGGTTCCCGCCATTCTCCTGCCTCAGCCTCCCGAGTAGCTGGGACTACAGGCGCCGCCACCACGCCCGGCTAATTTTTTTGTATTTTTAGTAGAGACGGGGTTTCATTGTGTTAGCCAGGATGGTCTCGATCTCCTGACCTCGTGATCCGCCCATCTCGGCCTCCCAAAGTGCTGGGATTACAGGCTTGAGCCACCGCGCCCGGCCAGAAGGAATCTTTTTAGAAGAGGTTTTGAACTCCCTGCCCTCTACCAGTCTGTGCTAGGGGAGGGGACTTGTACATAGCCAGAGAGCAAGTAATCAGAAGCACCCCCAGCTTCCTGGTCCCAAAGTCACCTTCCCATTATGCCGGGTTAGTGGACATGCAAAGTGGACTAAGTGCCTTAGAGAGTTTAATAAAGACTAAGGCCGGGTGCGGTGGCTCACACCTGTAATTCCAACACTTTGGGAGGCTGAGGTCCCTTGAGGTCAGGAGTTGGAGACCAAGCTGGCAAACATGGTGAAACCCTGTCTCTACTAACAATACAAAAATTAGCTGGGCATGGTGGCAGGCGCCTGTAATCCCAGCTATTCGGTAGGCTGAGGCAGGAGAATCACTTGAACCTGGGAGGCGGACGTTGCAGTGAGCCGAGATCGCATCACTGCACTCCAGCCTGGGCGACAGAGGGAGACACTGTCTCAAAAAAAAAAAAAGAGAAAAAAAGAAAAAAAAAAAAGACTAAGAGCTGTGCTACCAATGTAACAAACACAGTAAATAGCAAAATAGCATCTTCAGTTTTTCTTTCTTTTTCTTTTTTTCTTTTTTCTTTTTTGCGATGGGAGTCTCACTCTGTCACCCAGGCTGGAGTGCTGTGGCGCCATCTCTGCTCACTGCAAGCTCCGCCTCCCGGGTTCACGCCATTCTCCTGCCTCAGCCTCCTGAGTAGCTGGGACTACAGGCGCCTGCCACCGCGCCCGGCTAATTTCTTTTTGTATTTTTAGTAGAGACGGGGTTTCACTGTGTTAGCCAGGATGGTCTCGATCTCCTGACCTCGTGATTCGCCCGCCTCGGCCTCCCAAGATGCTTGGATTACAAGAGTGAGCCACCGCGCTCGGCCCATCTTCAGTTTTTCTTAATGACACAAGAAAGGGCATTGTGTCATTAAGGAAGGGTATCAGTTCACCTTTCCAAGTAGGATAGTTAAGACACTGAAAAAATTCTCATGTTTCCTTCCATTTTAGTACAGAGTTTGATCTTGAGATCTTCCAAACCAGAGGCTGACAACCAGATCCTGGTCAGACAGCATGAAAATGTCCTACATTGGCCACCAGGGGGAGGGAATAAGCAGTGGGAAGGGTTCACTGGGCCGGGTCCATTGACGGTTATTTGGAAAAAACTCAGAGGAGGGTCCCTGTCTCATTTCCACTTCTGAAGGACTATACTTGTTGACTACTCTCCTTTCCCCTGGAGGTGTTGCAGAGGGTGGAAAACGTTTAGTGCTTTCTTTTTTCTTCCTTTCTTTTTGAGACGGAGTCTTGCTCTGTCACCCAGGCTGGAATGCAGTGGCCGGATCTCAGCTCACTGCAAGCTCCGCCTCCCGGGTTCACGCCATTCTCCTGCCTCAGCCTCCCGAGTAGCTGGGACTACAGGCGCCCGCCACCTCGCCCGGCTAGTTTTTTTGTATTTTCTAGTAGAGACGGGGTTTCACCGTGTTAGCCAGGATGGTCTCGATCTCCTGACCTCATGATCCGCCCGTCTCGGCCTCCCAAAGTGCTGGGATTACAGGCTTGAGCCACCGCGCCCGGCCTCTTTTTTTTTTTTTTTTTTTTTTTTTTTTTTTGGGGGGGTTGTTAAAAAAACCCACCCCAGTCTCCTGCCCAGGCTGGAGTGCAATGGTGCGATCTCGGCTCACCGCAACTTCTGCCTCCCGGATTCAAGTGATTCTCCTGCCTCAGCCTCCCAAGTAGCTGGGACTACAGGCATGCGCCACCATGTCCAGCTAATTTTTGTGTTTTTAGTAGAGACAGGTTTTCACCATGTTGGTCAGGCTGGTCTCAAACTCCTGACCTCAGGTGATCGGCCCACCTCGGCCTCCCAAAGTGCTAGGATTACAAGCCTGAGCCACCGCACCCCGCGGTTTAGTGCTTTCTTTTGCAAAACTGAATGAACACAGGTATCCTATAAATGATACAAAACAATAATTTGGTGGTTGATTAAGAGAACCATTGGAGAACATATTTCAAGTTGTAGCCAAGTTTTTTCATCTCTGACCTTCACCACCTGGACTTTTTTTCTAGTCTATAGGAATATACAGAGCGCTGAAGGGTTCGCCTATTGTGTCTGTCTGTGAAGTCCCTCTCTTTCCCCAGATAATAGGTTTTCCTTCACATACCTCCTTTTCATCTTTTGGTCCTCATTTCCCTACTGGAAGCATCCCTCTGAAGGCCTCCAGTGGCTAGCTCTTGGAAAATGTCAAAGTGGATGGGGGAAGAAAAGACGTGGAGGTAAGACCTCTGGATCTTGCTTTCAGCTTTGCCCCTCCAATTCAGTATGTCATAAAAATCCGAGCAATTATTTCCTCTCCCATTCCCTATCTTCTCTATAATTACAGGACCACTAGGAGGATAAAAGCTTCACATCTAGAAAAGCGCTTTGGGCTTTGATTCAGACAGGATAAAATAAGATGTTTTTTGTGGTCTTTTGACTTTTCATTTTAGTCACCCTTTGAATTTCAGCCCAGGGCCTGAAAGGGTCCTAAGCAAAATACGGACTAACAAGGGAGGGATGGGGCACCCAGTTGCTCAAGGGCTTTGCCAATAAGAAGAGTTGAGAATGACAGGTCACATGTAGTGGGAACAATAAGAATCTTGCTGACTTATATGCTATCTTTTATTCTGCTAGAAACTGAGAAATTCTGCAAGATTGGAAGATGCAATATTCAGATCAGGCTCATGCCCAATAATTTTCTCCACAATATTCAGGGCATTGCTAGCAAAGACAGATGGATCTGGATCCAAATCCCAGCTCTACTAGTTTCTAGAACGCGTGACCATGGGTGAGTAACTTAGCCTCGCTGTACTTCAGCTTCTGTATAAGTAAAATAGCGATAATAATATTTATTTTAGGCCCGGCGCGGTGGCTCAAGCCTGTAATCCCAGCACTTTGGGAGGCTGAGACGGGCGGATCACGAGGTCAGGAGATCGAGACCATCCTGGCTAACACGGTGAAACCCCGTCTCTACTGAAAAAAAAATACAAAAAACTAGCCGGGCGAGGTGGCGGGCGCCTGTAGTCCCAGCTACTGGAAAGGCTGAGGCAGGAGAATGGCGTAAACCCAGGAGGCGGAGCTTGCAGTGAGCTGAGATCTGGCCACTGCACTCCAGCCCGGGCGACAGAGCGA
Source organism: Theropithecus gelada (assembly GCF_003255815.1). NCBI lineage: Eukaryota > Metazoa > Chordata > Mammalia > Primates > Cercopithecidae > Theropithecus > Theropithecus gelada. The sequence continues at coordinate 24,926,113 of NC_037684.1, read as the reverse complement.
GACTCCGTCAAAAAAAAAAAAAGAGAAAAAAAGGCCGGGCGCGGTGGCTCACGCCTGTAATCCCTGCACTTTGGGAGGCCGAGGCGGGCGGATCACGAGGTCAGGAGATCGAGACCATCCTGGCTAACAAGGTGAAACCCCGTCTCTACTAAAATACAAAAAAAATTAGCCGGGCGCGGTGGCGGGCGCCTGTAGTCCCAGCTACTCGGGAGGCTGAGGCAGGAGAATGGCGCGAACCCGGGAGGCGGAGCTTGCAGTGAGCCGAGATCACGCCACTGCACTCCAGCCTGGGGGACAGAGTGAAGACTCCGCCTCAAAAAAAAAAAAAAAAAATTCATTTTATGGAGTCGTTTTAAAGATTAAATGAGTTAATATTTCTAATATCCTTAAAGCAGTGCTTGGTTCAAAATAAAGGCTATATTGTAAAATGAAAATATAAGCCAGGCGTGGTGGCTCGTGCCTGTAATTCCAGCACTTTGGGAAGCCAAAGTGGGAGGATCACTTGAGCTCAGGAGTTCGAGACCAGGCTGGGCAATAAAGTGAGACCCCCCCCATCTCTTAAAACAAATAAACAAAAAAGAAAATACAGTAATAAGATTGGCATAAATATTAAATATTTTTTGGAGTGCCTCACACATACTGGTGCTTTTAAAAACATTAGCTCCCTTCCCACTTCATCCCCCATGTGATATTTTTCCTAGAGTTCAAATCATAAAGGAGAACCTTCTGCAAAACCAGAAGAGTACTCTTTCAGGAGGGGTGAGAAATAACAACTGGAAATGAAAGAACACTAGGCCGGAAGGGGGTAGGGGCATCAGCAGAGGACTATGCCAGCCATGAAAAATGGAAAGAGTCTTTCTGGATGGTTTCTCCAGACAAAGGAAGAACAGTGATGAAGAAAATGACCCAATGATGGGGATGAAGCGGGTGAAGAGAGTTGTGTGAGTCCCAGGGATCGCTGGTGTCTAAGGGACAGCTCCTTGGTGGACTGTGGCTTAGGAAATTGGGGGAGGGCAGGAAATGAACGTTAGTAAGAGGGACTGAAAAGGGGGGAGCCCCGGAGCCGAGGAACCGTGAGGGTGAGTGCCTGGCGCCGTGGAACGCCACTAGGGAGGGCAGCGGGTTACCCTGGGGACCTGGGTCCCATGTAGGTTTAAGGAGACGTGTCTAGCGAGGTTTTCAGGGGACAGGCACCAGGAGGCTGCGGTCTGGAGCCAGCACCGGGATTTGGGGCTCTCTTACCAGCGATTCCTACTCCCCCGTCTCGCCCCGCTGGGCTGCTAGTCCAGCTTGCAACCACACCTGCCGGCCCCCTCCTCGAAGGATGAAGGAGTAACGCTCCCATTGGCTGCCCGACAGCCCCAACCCCAACCCGCGCTCGCCCTAACTTTGGGTCTACCCGGCCCTCATATTTGCATACGGGGCCTTCTAGGCCTTCGATTGGCCCCTGCAGTAGCTGCCATGCCCCCTCCCTCCCGAATCCAATTAACCGCCCAGGCGGTAGGGGAGGGGCGCGCCGACGGTTGTCCCGGGAGACGCGCAGGACGCGCGCACAGCGCACGCGGGCGCCAGGGGCTGGACCGCCGGTCGCCCCCGCCGTCCTACCCGTGCCCAGCGAGCGGAGCCGCAGCCCCAGCCCACCCGCGCCAGTGCCGTCGGGCGTCTTGCGCGGGCGCGGCCGGAACGTCTGGCTCCAGAGGTCCTGCTGCGCTGGGCTGCGGTGAGGGAGGGGGGCACTTTGAATTTAGGCCTTCAGGAGAGGGCAAACCTGAAGCAGGAGGCCATGTGGGAAAACTTTGGTTGGAGACTTAAATCAGCATCTCAGACAAATTAGTGCCAGTGTGACCTTGGGCAGGCCACATTACCTCTGTGAGACTTGGCTTCTTCAACAGGAAAATGCGCATTGCAAACCTGTCATGACCGCTCAGGTGTATTGAATCCTGACCTCACCTCCAGAGGGTGGGGGGTCATGGCCTCCAGTGAACTGATCAGTAAGAAAGGGCCGCCTAGACCGACTGAAGAGTCAGTGAGACTTAAGGAGTCAGGGGTCTGGGCTTCTCAGAGCAACCATTTGGTCCTCAGGTGGAGAATCTGTAGTAGTGACTGGATTCAAATCATTGTAGACGGCCGGGCGCGGTGGCTCACGCCTGTAATCCCAGCACTTTGAGAGGCCTACTGGTGGATCGCTTGAGCTCAGGAGTTCAAGACCAGTTAGGCGACATGGCGAAACCCCCTCTCTACTAAAAATACAAAAATTAACCGGGCGCGGTGCGCGCGCCTGTGGTCCCAGCTATCTGGAGGCTGAGGCGGGAGAATAGTTTGAACACGGGAGGCAGAGGTTGCATTAAGCTGAGATCGTGCCACTGCACTCCAGCCTGGGCAACAGAGGGAAACTCTGTCTCAAATAAATAAGTAACCATTGTTCATTTGGGCCTGGGGTGGTAACCTAAATTCCTCCCAACACAGATCCCCTTCATCTGCTGATGTGCACAGGCAGAACACCAGAGGCAAGGGTGTAGCTCAGCCCCAAGCTGACCCTGGAAGCCTACTACGTGGTGCTTACAGTTACCCCGGAGTGAAGAGAGGGCCCAAGGTGGAACCAGTGGCCCATCTGCCGCTCTTTCAGAAACCCCTCTGCCATTCAGTCAGCCCTCTTCTCTTTTCCCTCCGCAGGTGGGCCCCGTGCTGTGGTGCCCGTCCCCCCGTGCCCTAAGGGGCCAGGTGACCATCATCAACTGGTCACCCAGCAGATGCTTCCCTAAGACCAACTGTCCCAGCCCTGTTCCCCTCCCCCATCCCACTGTTTTCTTTCCCCAGCGTCCTACCAATCTGTTCTGCCTAGCTCCTGTTTGGTCTCCGGTCCCTCAGGAGTGATATTGTGATGGAAATGAGGGAGAGGATGCAGGAGAGAGCAGCAAAGATTTACGGCTTTCAGAGGGTTTCCATTAAAATCCCTGACAACCGGTTATTTATGAGAGGATGCAACGGGAGCTCATAGGTCAGAGCCTGGCACTACTGTCCTTTCGTGGCTGATGACAGGAGCAAACACAGGGTGAACAGTGGAGCTGCCCTCACCGTACAGCAAAGAAAGCTTCAACCCAGTGACAGCCAGGAAAGCAGAGAATATCAGTGATTTGTGCCTGGCAAACCCTAAACAGACAAATCCACAGGGTAAATACTGAGGAACTTACTGGGCATGAAAAACTGAACCAGAATGATGGAGGCTCCTAATTGTCAAAAAATTTGGACCATGTCCTAGGAGCTCTCAGAGGCAAGAGTGTGTGGAAAAATCCAGGTGCAACCCTGTTGTTTTCACTGTTGTTTTGTTCCTAAGGCACCCACCTGACTAAATAAATAGTAAAACAACAGTAAAACGTCCGAAAGGTTGTTTGCTCTGCACTTCACACACAGCCTTTTCTCAGTTTGGGGTTCTTCCTTTAAGTAGTTAATGAAACAAAGACAGATCCTGCTTCTGCTCACTGAACCAAGGTCCCTCCTAGAAGCCCTTTCTTCCTATGCCAGTCAAAATTATTATTATTATTTTTTTTTTTTTTGAGATGGAGTCTTGCTCTGTTGCCCAGGCTGGAGTTCAGTGGTGCGATCTCAGCTCACTGCAACCTCTGCATCCTGGGTTCAAGCAATTCTCCTGCCTCAGCCTCCCGAGTAGCTGGAATTAGACACCTGCCACCACACCCGGCTAATTTTTGTATTTTTAGTAGAGACGGGATTTCACCATGTTGGCCAGGCTGGTCTCAAACTCCTGACCTTGTGATCTGCCCTCCTCAGTCTCCCAAAGTGGTGGGATTACAGGCGTGAGCCACTGTGCCCGGCCAAAATAATTTTATTTTGGGTTTTTTTGAGATGGAAAAAAACTTGCTCTGTCGCCCAGGCTAGAGTACAGTGGCATGGTCATGACTCATTGAAGCCTCAAACTCCTGGGCTCAAGCAATCCTCCTGAGTAGCTAGGATTACAGGCTAGGATTACCACCATGCCTGGCTAATTTTTTAAAAAACAATTTTGCAGAGACAGGATCTTCTTTTGTTGCCTCTCAAAAGGTTGGGATCACAGGTGTGAGCCACCGTGCCCAGCCAAAATAAAGTCTTGATATGTGTACCAGGAATGAGATAAGGAGTGGGAATGAGGCAAGGATGCTTAGGTAAAATTTTGCATACCCCAGATTTGTTTTGCTTTAAGTCTGCAGTGCATGAGAGAATGTCGTAGAAGTGTGTATAATCACAGAATCGGGCTTCTTTTAAATCAGAAGAGTTATTGGAGACCTCCATGGCATTTGTCCTGTTTTCAGATGAGGAAGCTGAGGCCCAGGAAAGTGAGATGGCTTGCTTAAGGCTTGCAGTAGGGTCATAGAGTCCACTACCCCATCCTCCATACACTCCATTATTAGTGAAATAGAAATAGCAATAGAAACTGCTGCCAAGCACCTCTTCTGAATCCTCTCCATTTTGATTTGTAACTGTATCTGATGGGGCTGAAAGAGCCCCTGGACAGAGGACTGCCCACCCATGAGCAATGGAGCTTCCAGGTTTCTGGGGTTTTTTTGTTTTTGCTTTTGTTTTTTTGAGATGGAGTCTTGCCCTGTCACCCAGGCTGGAGTGCAGTGGCACAATCTCGGCTCTCTGCAACCTCCACCTCCCGGGTTCAAACGATTCTCCTACCTCAGCCTCCTGAGCCTCCCAAGTAGCTGGGACTACAGGCACCTGCCATCACGCCTGGCTAATTTTTGTATTTTTGGTAGAGACGGGATTCGCCATGTAGGTGCCTCAGCCTCCCAAATGCTAGAGTTATAGGCGTGAGCCACCGCACCCAGCTAATTTTTTTGTATTTTTAGTAGAGATGGTGGTTTCGCCTTGTAGGCCAGGCTGGTCTCTAACTCCTGACCTCAGGTGATCTGCCCACCTCAGCCTGCCAAAGTGCTGGGATTACAGGCAGGTTTCTGTTTTTATTTTGCCTTTCTTCTTCATCCTCCTCCACCTTCTGGGAAAACAAACTTCCCTGTTCATAGATTTTTTTTTTCTTTTTGCCCTGTAAGGAAACAACATGGCTGTGTTTAAAGCATCCTTGTCTTGGTATAGATGGCCTTCAGACAAGTTCCATAGAAAGTGCCCTGATTAGCTGGGCGCAGTGGCTATGCCTGTAATCCCAGCACTTTGGGAGGCCGAGGGGGGCGGATTACTTTAGGTCAGGAGTTTGAGACCAGCTTGGCCAACATGGTGAAACCTCATCTCTACTAAAAATACAAAATTTAGCCTGGCATGGTGGCAGGCGCTTGTTAATCCCAAGTACTCAGGAGGCTGAGGCAGGAGAATCGCTTGAACCTGGGAGGCACAGGTTGGCAGTGAGCCGAGATCTTGCCACTGCACTCCAGGCTGAACGACAGAGCGAGACTCCGTCTCAAAAAAAAAAAAAAAAAAAAAAAAAAAAATTTGTTTGGGCATCGTGACTCATGCCTGTAATCCCAGCACTTTGGGAGGTCAAGGCGAGCAGAGTGCTTGTGTCCAGGAGTTCAAGACCAGCCTGGACAATATGGAGAAACCTCATCTGTGCTAAAAATACAAAGATCAGCTGGGTGTGGTGGTGCACACCTGGAGCCCCAGCTACTTGGAGGCTGAGGGAGGAGGATCGCTTGAGTCTGGGAGGTAGAGTCTGCAGTGAGCCGAGATCACGCCACTGCACTCCAGCCTGGGTGACAGAGTGAGACCCCAGATCAAAAAAATAAAATTGGGCCCGGTGCGGTGGCTCACACCTATAATCCCAGCACTTTGGGAAGCCGAGGCAGGCGGATCACTTGAGGACAGGAGTTTAAGACCAGCCTGGCCAACATGTTGAAACCCATCTCTACTAAATATACAAAAATTAGCTGGGTGTGATGTCGGGCACCTGTAATCCTAGCTACTTCGAGAGGCTGAGGCAAGAGAATTACCTGAACCCAGGAGATAGAGGTTGCAATGAGCCAAGACGGTGCCATTGCACTCCAGCGTGGGCAAAAAGAACAAAACTCCGTCTCAAAAAAAAAAATTTTTTTTTAATAAACAGCTTAAATATTCAATTGTTACAAAATGGTGAAGTAAATTACAGTAGAATCACTTATTATAGCAAAAAAGAAACTAACACATACGAAGTTTTTTACTTTCTCGGTGCAATGAAACTTCGTATGTGTTTTTTTTTTTGAGATGGATTCTCACTCTGTCACCCAGGCTAGAGTGCAGTGGCACAATCCTGGCTCACTGCAACCTCTGCCTCCCAGGTTCAAGTGATTCTTGTGCCTCAGCCTCCCGAGTAACTGTGACTACAGGTGTGTGCCACCAACGCTCAGCTAATTTTTTGTATTTTTAGTAGAGACAGGGTTTCACCATGTTAGCCAGGATGGTCTCGATCTCCTGACCTTGTGATCCTCCCACTTTGGACTCCAAAAGTGCTGGGATAACAGGCGTGAGCCACCAGGGCCAGCCAGTTGTTTCTTGATCATATGCTAAACAAGAGGTGGATAATTCATGAGTTTTCCGGGAAAGGGGTGGGAAATTCCTGGAACTGAGAGTTCTTCCCCTTTATAGACCATATAGGGTAACATCCTGACATTGCCATGGCATTTGTAAACTGTCATAGCGCTGGCAGGAATGTCTTTTAGCATGCTAATTAATTATAATTAAAATATAATGATCTGTGAGGATGACCAGAGGTCACTTTCATCACCATCTTGATTTTGGTAGGTTTTGGCTGGCTTCTTTACTGCAACCTGTTTTATTAGCAAGGTCTTTATGACCTGTATCTTGTTCCAACCTCCTATCTCATCCTGCGACTAAGAATACCTAACCTCCTGGGAATGCAGCCCAGTAGGTCTCAGCTTTATTTTAGCCAGCTCCTATTCAAGATGGAGTCACTCTGGTTCAAACACCTCTGACACTGTCTCTTTAAAAAAAAAAAAAAAAAAGTGAAGAGTACAGTACTGGAGTCAGAATGCTTTGCTCAAATTCTTCTGATGGCACTTATTAGCTATGTGAGTGTGGGAAAATAATGTTATGTCTCTAAGCCTCACTTTTCTCATCTATAAAATGCGAATAATAAAAATGCTTCCCTTAGAAGAATGAAATGAGATAATCTACTGTGTCATACACAGAGTAACCACATACCCCCTCAATCTTTTTCTTTTGCCCTGAGATTTAGCAGTTGAAGATAGAAGTGAAAGATTTTCTCTGTAGGTCTGAATATAAATTCAATCTATTCCTTCAATATCCAGCTATAAAGGGGTGCAGCTGCAGCCCTCCCTTGACATTTCTATTAGAAATAAATCAGATTAAGACCTGGCTCAGTTGTTCACGCTATAATCCCAGCACTTTGGGAGGCCGAGATGGGCAGATTACTTAAGGTCAGGAGTTTGAGACCAGCCTGGCCAACATGGTGAAACCCCGTCTCTACTAAAAATACAAAAATTATCTGGGCATGGTGGCACACACCTGTAATCCCAGCTACTGGGGAGGCTGAGACAGGAGAATCACTTGAGCCCAGGAGGTGGAGTTTGCAGTGAGCTGAGATCACACCACTGCACTCCAGCCTGGGTGACAGAGCAAGATTCTATCTCAATAAATAAATAACTACGTAAATACATAAATCAGACTAGCCTGGGCATGGTGGTTTATGCCTATAGTCCCAGCACTTTGGGAAGCTGAGGCAGGAGGATCACTTGAGCCCAAGAGTTCGAGACCACCCTGGGCAACACAGTGAGACCCCATCTCTACAAAAAAAAAAAAAAAAAAAGACCAGGTGCGGTGGCTTATACCTGTAATACCAGCACTTTGGGATGCCAAGGCGGGCAGATCACCTGAGGTCAGGAGTTCAAGACCAGCCTCAGCCTGGCCAACATGGTGAAACCCCGTCTCTACTAAAAATGCAAAAATTAGCCATGGTGGCGGGCACCTGTAGTCCCAGCTACTCAGGAGACTGAGGCAGGAGAATCGTTTGAACCCAGTAGGTGGAGGTTGCAGTGAGCCCAGATCATGCCACTGCACTCCAGCCTGGGCAACAGGGCGAGACTCTGTGCAGAAAAAAAAAAAAAAAGGAAGGAATGTTCATTTCCCCCTGCCTGAAATCTAAAACTGCTTCACAGAGGCATAAATTTTCTGGTCAGATGGCACAGAAAAATTTCTTTCCACATTTAAACAGTGGAAGAAGGGGCACTTCCGAATTTAATCTTTCATAGACAGCATATACAGTGTTTAACATCTTCTGGATGTTAAAGAAAAAAATAGGCCGGGCGCGGTGGCTCAACCCTGTAATCCCAGCACTTTGGGAGGCCGAGGCGGGTGGATCACGAGGTCAGGAGATCGAGACCATCCTGGCTAACATGGTGAAACCCCGTCTCTACTAAAAAAATACAAAAAACTAGCCGGGCGTGGTGGCGGGCGCCTGTAGTCCCAGCTACTCGGAGGCTGAGGCAGGAGAATGGCGTAAACCCAGGAGGCGGAGCTTGCAGTGAGCCGAGATCGCGCCACTGCACTCCAGCCTGGGTGACACAGCGAGACTCCGTCTCAAAAAAAAAAAAAAAAAAAAAAAAAAAAAAAAAAAAGAAAAAAATATTCTGACACTTGTTAAAATGGCAAGGAAGAATTTATTCAGTACCAACGGAGAGATTATGCTGTACTCTGAATACAATAAAGACAAGTGGGATTATAGCCAACTAGCAGAGTGAGGGGTCACTGCATGGAAAATTACTAAAGGAGATTCTTGTTAAACCGACTTAACAAGACTCTTGTCGAAGGCAGGTCAGGGTGATTAGATATTAAGGATGGGGGATTCTCTTTAAATTGACTTAGCAGAATTCTTTTCTTTTTTTTTTTTTTTTTTTTTTTTTTTTG